>NC_090252.1:1344125-1474125 GCF_037325665.1 Littorina saxatilis | reverse complement strand
TCATCACAGAGTTTGTGTAACACAGGAAGTTGTGAAATACGTCACCCTATGGGAGGGGTGACGTCAAAATTGTTCAACAAAAACATGATATGTCGCATTGTGCAGGGTCAACTGCAACAAACTCAAACCGAGCCATTCATACCTATCTGTATTTGAGTGACTTATATACCGACATTTTTATTTCTTATTTTCAGCACAGGTGTAGGAAAAATCATGAACCAAAATGTTATTTATTTTCTAATTTAACATTTTTTTTACAAATATGACCATGGTCTTTTAAACATACAGTGACATTAAACATTGTTATGTTAAAAAAAAGAAAAAAGAAAAAAAGCTTTTGTGCACAAATCAGAAAATACATTGTACATTTTACCTACAGGCCAAACAGTGTCTGTTGGCGGCAAAGGGCCCAGCAAGTTGCTATTTTTAGATCGATTAAAAGTTGTCAAGAACAGGCGCTTACATTTGGATGTGTCCACTGATAGTAGGTTTGGTTGTGATCAATCAGAATGATGTAGGAATAAAAATGTATGACAGTTTGGTATGATGACATGTAATTCAAATATGCTGAAATGTAATATTATACATGATATAATATTATTATGGCTGTTGCCATGACCATGAACCCCAAGAAAGGTTTAATGTTATGTAAAATCAAAATACCAAAATCAAGCACCTACTAATCTGGTCTACGGTGCGGCTTGGACCTAATATGGATGGACACGCAACTCGCTCAGCCAGCCAGCGCTGCGAGACTTACAGCGGCCAACTTCGCCGCGGCGCGCTCATTGGCTCAGCATTGAACTTGCGTCAAGGCCGATGCGCGTAGATTCCCAGAATGTTTACTTTCGGTTAGATTCTTCGACAGCATTCGCAGAGGTGACTGCCGTTATTGCTTGCATTTTTCTTCCGTTGTATTTTTTATGTCTTGAAAATAATAAAAAATTGCTTTGAAAATGTATTGTGTACCGCAGTCAGAAGTAATTTATTACTTTTGGGAGTTTAGTAACGTGATTTCAGTTTTCAATTGTTCGTTCACTTATATTGCTTTCAGATTTAACATACAAGAAACAGTAGCACGGTTTTCGTTGCGAAAATGTGCATTGGCAGTGCTACGCGATCGAATTGTGTATTATGTACACGCGGTGTTCTTCTGGAAAAGACCCGGCGAAGCGACATGTGACGTCAGTCGTTCAGCCCGCGAGCGGTGGGATGGGGGGGTTCACATGGTTTGTTTGTTTCAGAACCACACCCATATACACACATTTCACATGTAAACCATTTGTCCGCCCCCTGTCGATATTTATCGACTAAGTTCCTTGTATGATGTCTGTGATGAAGGTGGATACACGTTCACCATGCATGTATACGATAAAGCCGACAAACGATGGTTTGAGGGGGCAAGCTGTGTTTATTGTCAGCCATGAAGATGATCAGTGTATGTAACAAGGGAACTAACTCTCGTTAGTTACTTAACACACTAGTAGCAGTTGCTTCCCTTAGATGGTAAGATTCTCAAACACTACATCTCTCCCCTTCTTGAATTTTAAGAAGTAAAATCCAAAATTACAAAATGGATAACTGGACAAGCAAAATGATAAGAAATGATATCTTCTCCTGAAGATTAAAGAATGATGCCTAGAAGTAGAAATGTAATGCTGACTAGAAATGTTTAACTTTACATTCAACAAGAAAAGTGTTCTCACTCCAAATCTTATGAAGTAATGCTTCAGCCTTATGAATTTTGAAAGTACTAACAAATAATAATGAAAGTAGAAATTAGTGTACTTATCTTCCCTTCTCATTAAAGAAAAACAAAACAAAACTGAATTTACGTGTTGCCCAAAAATACTGTGAAATGATGCTAAACAGCAATGTGAAATAAAACGACACAATAGGCACTTGATATGGAAAATCTTGAAAATAAAATGTCTGCACAGGCACCAGAAATAAAATGATTTTACAAATCATCAGTCAGTTCAACGTTCAAGTCAGAACAAAATCTTGCAGTTTGGTAGGTAAATGTTTTTCCCTGTGCGAACGACGTGGAGTTGGTGCGACGTTAGTATGTGTGTTTTGTGCGTTTTGGTTTTGCTTGTTGTGTGCATGTTGCGAGTTTGGTTCATCTGTGTGAGGAAGAGTAACAGCTTCAGTTTCAGCTTCGGCGTCAGCTTCAGCGTCATTTGTTTCTGAAGGAGTTGGATGTCTGGGGGAGCGTTTGAAGAAACTGCTGTTTCGCGTGATTATCTTGTTTCCTCGGCACGCAGAGATCATAGAACCGTTCTTTGACACAACAGTGAGGGGTGTTGGGTTGAATGGAGGAGTAGACTTCTTAATGGAAGTGTCCTTGATGAGAACAGAATCACCAATCTGAAGGTTGCTTGGTTTGACATAGTTCTTGTTGTCTGCGTAGAGCTTCATCTTGGCTTTGGCGCGGGCATCCTGTTGTCTCATCTTTGCGTCCTCTGGCTGCTGCGGCGGGAGTTGTGGTAGTCTGTTCTTGATGTTGCGACCAAAGAGGGCAGTAGCAGGGGCGACACCAGTTGTGCAGTGTGGAGTTGTTCTGTAGTCAAGAAGAAACTTGTACATTTCCTGTTTCCAGTTCAGCTGTTGTGCATGGGCGGCTTTGACAGTCTTCTTGATGGTACGCATAAAGCGTTCCGTTTCTCCATTTGCACGGGGCCACAGGGGGGTGGATCTTCCTGTGCTTGAACCCGGTGTGTGTTGCGTATGTCGCGAACTCGTGGCTGTTGAATGGTGGGCCATTGTCTGTCTTCAGAACATCTGGTATGCCGTATTCTGCGAAGATCTTGTCGAGACGTGGAATCACACTCCGGCTGGATGTTGATTGCAAAATGTCAACAACGGTGAATCTGGAATATTCATCTGTGATGACAAGGAGAATGTTTCCGTTGGGTGCGTCTCCGAAATCAGCACTCAGTTCAGACCAAGGTGCTGTGGGCAGTGGAGACATCTTCAGCGGTTCTCTGGCTGGTGTGGGAGTGGAGATTTGACAGGTTAAGCAGTTTTTCACCGCTTTCTCAACAGTCTCTTGCATTCCTCGGAACCAAACCTTTTCTCGAAGCAGGGCGACTGTCTTGACGATGCCTTGATGTCCAGTGTGAGCGACTTTCACAGCTTGAAGATGAAGAGACTCTGGGAGAACAATGCGTGTACCCTTGAGTAGAACTGATGCGTTGTGACTGAGTGAGAGTTCTGAACGACACAAGTAGAGGGTTCTGAAAGTTTTTGTGTCAACGTCGTCTTTGGCTTCCCAGTCACTGGTAAGGATTGCGTTGATCACTGCCGTAAGAGTGACATCTTTCGCTGTTTCTGAGATGACTGTGTCTAACGTCATGGCTTTTGGAGTGGACGTGTCGACAACGTAGTGAAGATACTCTTCTGCGATCTTCTCTTCTCTGCTGCTGGGATGCTATTGGACTGGATGTCGACTCAGATAGTCGGCGGGGTTGTCGAAACCAGGTCGGTACTGATGTCATTTCGTAGGGCTGTGTTCTCAGTACCCAGCGTTCAACACGAGCAGAGAGTTGAGCACGAGGGTTGTTGAACATGCTGACCAAAGGCTTGTGGTCAGTGTAGACAGTGAATGTAGCACCAAACAAGTAGATGTGGAAATATTCACAGGCCCATGTGATGGCGAGTGCTTCACGTTCTGTCTGTGAATATCTTTGTTCTGTTGGAGTGAGTGCTCGGCTTGCAAACTGGATGATGCGCTTGTCTTGGGTCAGGACTGCAGAGATGCCTACAGGACTGCCGTCGGTGTAGATCTCTGTCGGTTTTCCTGGATTGAAGTAAGCAAGAGTCGTTGCTTTGCTGAGTTCTGCTTTCAGCGTTCTGAGGGCTGCGTCATGCTTTTCATTCCACGACCATGGTGTTGTCTTCTTTGTCAGCAGACGAAGTTCATGGGTGAGTGATGCATAGTTTGGAATGAAGTGTGCACCACAGAAGTTCATCATGCCGAGAAGGCTTCTTACTTCAGATGCGTTGGTTGGTGTTGGCGGTTCAAGAATGGTCTTGAGCTTGTCTTGGCTTGGGGTGATGCCGTCTTACCGAAGATGTGACCAAGGAACTCAAGTGACTTCTTGTTGTACTCACACTTGTCAGTGTTGAGAGTGAGGTCTTTCTCACGGAGACGCTGCATGAGAGCGCGTAGGTTGTTGTCATGGTCTTGCTGTGACGTACCGTAGCAGAGAATGTCGTCACTGATGTTTACGACACCCTTGAGGCCAGACAGTACTTGCCTGATGGTTTCTTGGAAGATCTCGCTTGCGGAGTTCACACCAAAGAAGAGGCGTCGGTATCTGTAGAGACCAAGATGTGTGGAGAACGTCGTGATGTAGCGTGACTCCTCAGCTAGTTCTAGCTGGTTGTAGCCTTGGTTCAGGTCAAGCTTGCTGAAAACTTTAGCACCTGCGAGCATGGTTTTCAGTTCATCAAGTGTTGGGGTAGCATGACGTTCTCTCCTGATGGCCTTGTTTGCAGAACGCATGTCGACGCACACGCGTACCTTGCCTGGAGACTTGGGTTTAGGCACCACAACTATAGGAGATACCCATGGTGTTGGACCAGTTGCCTTCTCGATGACACCAAGTTCTTCATCCTTTCGGATTTGTTCTTCCACATGCTTGCGGACATGAAAGGGAACACGACGGTAGTGCTGAGCGACAGGCTGTACCGTCTCGTCGATGTGGAGTTTGATCTGTCGATCATTGAGTTTACCAAGCTGGTTCTCTTGCTGAGTTTTGTGTTCGATGCAGTGGACGGTGGTCAGCAGCTTGAGTGTTTGCGAGGTTGACCAGCTCAGGATGGGTTTCTCATTGCCTGGAACAACACATATCGTGGCTGAGCAGGATGCTGTGTCAGTGTGTAGTTCAGCGCAAAACTGTCCAAACGCACGGATGGAGTGTTGATTGCCGTACGCAGAGATTCTCACGTTTGACGGGCTGAGCGCTGGCTTTGGTGTAAGACTTTCATAATCTGTCCGTGATAGCAGATTGACTGTAGCTCCGGAATCAGACCTTGAAGCGTGGCAGTTGATTCGAGTTGCCGTTTGCAGTGAAGACGTACTCAGTGTCTGCGTCATTGCCGTCGTCGATGAACGAAGCGTCGTTGTTGTCACATTCACCATGTTGCTCAACGTGGTGAACAGGTTTGGGCTTGTGCTTGATAGAGCGAGGCTGTTGGGAGGAGGAGGAAGAGGATGCACTGCCCCTTCCACTGCCTGTCCCTGATCTTGCCGTGTTGCGTGGACTGGAACGGCAGACGGATGAGAAGTGGTTGAATTTTCCACAGGAGCGGCACTGTTTGTTGAAAGCAGGGCACGAATGCTGTCCCTTCTCATGCGGCCATGTACCACCACAGTTCTTGCATTGCTCGGTTGGCTGGTTATGACGGTGTGAGGCTTGACTACGGCGGGGCTGGTGATGACGTCGATCAGGCTGATGCTGGCTTAATGTAGCTGAACGATGGAGTCGGTTAACTGCAACGTCTTCATGCATTTTTCTTGAGTAAGAAGCAGTCAACTCCAATGTGCGGGCATACTGCAGGAGGTCAGACAGTGTTATTCCTGGGTTGCTCAGGCCCTTCTCTCGCACCTTGTTCACTTTGCAACCGGTTATCAGCTGCGATTTAATTTCAGACTCAATGTTGGCAAAGTTACAGAGAGAGGCATGTCGTTTCAGCTGTTGATAAAAAATGTCAACACTGTCAGATGTTTGCGTGAGCTGTCTGAAGGTAAAAACCTGATACTCTCTGTTGATCTGTGGGTTAAAATGTTCATTGATACGATCAACAAGTTTCTGGAAGTGAGTCTCACCATCCCGAGGGGTCAGATCAGCAGCTGGAAAAGAGTCTACAATGTCATTCAGATCGTTCCCAGCGTACGTAAGCAGCAACGCTTTCTTCCTCTTGTCGTTGGCAATGTTGAATGCAACGAACAGGTTCTCTAGTCTTACGATCCACTTGCTCCATCTGATAGACACGCCATCAGACGAACAGTCAAACGAAGGATAAGTAGGTAGTGCAGATAACTGTTCAGCCATGTTGAAAGTTGAGAAGCACGTGGCAAGTCAGAAAAGTGAAATTACAAAGTTCTTGCACAAGGTAGAGCCGATATGTATGTAAAATAATTTACCTCGTCGCCAATATGATGTCTGTGATGAAGGTGGATACACGTTCACCATGCATGTATACGATAAAGCCGACAAACGATGGTTTGAGGGGGCAAGCTGTGTTTATTGTCAGCCATGAAGATGATCATTGTATGTAACAAGGGAACTAACTCTCGTTAGTTACTTAACACACTAGTAGCAGTTGCTTCCCTTAGATGGTAACAGATTCTCAAACACTACAACTTTGTTCTCGAGATAGGTGTGACCACATGACGTCATTTATACTTTCGTCATCGAAGATCTTTCGTATTTCAATCAGTGTCATTTCCCAGTTCTGTGTTCTGCGGTCGTTTTGACTGACTTGACAAGTTGAGAAAACCAATGACATTTCATTTTTGCGAAGCAACTGAATATGAAAAGAAAAGAAAGCGTGCAGAAGTATGTTTGGGTCCTGCAAGACTTTATGACCAACGATTTCTCCCTTGGAAGAAAATGAAGATGTCTGCTTTTCGTCTGCTTTGAAGGTAGGGAGATTTTACAGCGCACACGGTAAATTGCAAGTCGTATTGGACAAGAATGTTGTTATTCTTCTTTCTTCGAAGTACCATAGATTTGTTCTTGGCCATATTTTCGAGCTGTGCATTGTTATATTATGGGAAAAACACGTTTGAACGCAAATTCGCAAAGAAATTTTGATCATTTGCTCCGGAACTGCAATGCCGATTTGCCAAAACAAAAACCTCCGGCTCAATACGCGGAAACATGCTGGTATTTTTTTAAATGGGTGTGGAAGAACTGCTCATAATTAACATAGCACTCCGGCCGGCCCTGTTCTTTTTTTCGTCACACCCACAACGGTTATTTGTTTTGGCCGACGCAACATTATTTGTAGGGTGGCGCTTGATCAAAAATCGAATCCGTAGAGAACATCCGCCGTATTTAAGTTAATATGTTCTTAATGTTTGGTGAACTTCTGTCCCCTACTGTAGCCACAATTTGGCAACAACGAATGCTTATTTATCATGTATTATCGGGATGAAAATTTCTCAAGTCGATCTCAGTATGTGTTCGTGTGATACCTCCAGCTTCGCTGGGATAATCACACATGTTTTAGGTTGTTTTTCTTTTCTGGTATGTTAGCACAATGCCAGAATGCCAGCACCAAGCAGTCAATGAAATGTAGCGCTTTTTAATGCCAAAGCAAGTTTTTTTTAACATTTAAAAAAATACACGCACTCACACACACAAAAACACACACCAACACCGACACCGACAACGACACACACGCACACACACACACACACACACACACACACACACACACACACACACACACACACGCGCGCCGCGCGCGCGCGTGCGCGCGCACACACACACACATCCACACACACACACACACACACACACACACACACACACACACACTCAAAGCAACAACAACAACAAAACAGTAATAACACCGGGAAAAGGGATCCCTCAATCATTCGCCATGCTATAGCATCGTTGCTGTACTGGATAGGTTGGTAAAATTGACAGTGTGGACAGAATATTATTAGTTCTACTCGCCACCACGCAAAAGGCGTTCAGCTTTAATTGTTGTGATTTTTTGGGTCGATTTTGATGAAGGTAACTTAACTCAGAGGGGTGTTTGCAGTTTCAGGTCTACTTTTAAGGCGATAACAAGCTGTTTTGTTGCATATGGTAGGGAAATAAATGTCCTTTCTTTTAAATGTAATTTAAACTATAGATAGACACATGTCGCCACAGTGCATCCCCTTAGTTTCTATTCACAACTGGTATATTCTTATTATAAATAGTGTCTCCATTCAATATTGAAACATTTTCCCAAGTTTTTCTACTTGTGCCGGTGTAACACGAAATTTGTACTCCACGAACCTGTCGTACGAGATAAGAACTCCCCAAGGCACGAACAAATTACTCCCTCCACGAAATTGTTACTCCCAAAATGTTTACTTCCAGGACAAATCTTGTTCGCGAAAATGGGATGCGGGCGAAGGTATAATGCCAATATGTGATCTCGCGCAAACAAATGTCGCACTACCCCTCTCTCCACCCCTTTCACCACCAGGACTAACAGGGGACAAGGGAGTCAACGTTGCCTACACCTGGCGTGTGCAGTAAATTGCTCGTGTTAGGGTGGAGTGATTTATTCGTTATCTATTCGTCAGGGGAGTAGCATTTTCGTACACAATATTTACTCGGAACACACCTGTCGTGGGGAGTAATTTTCTCGTGTTGTGGGGGGGTACTTTTTTCGTAAAGGGAGTAACATTTTCGTACGAATTGTTTTACTCCGGAGTAACAATCTCGTGGGAGTAATGTTCTCGTGTTACACCGGTGTATTACCTGAAGACATATGCATATTAAGAAGGCATGCATGAACAAATAACGTATTTGATAATTTAAGACCAACCTACGAAGCAATCTCGTCAAAGTTTAGATTGCATTACATCATCTGTACTGACGTCCATAGTTGACCCTTTACTAGCAGATCTACAGAGCTGCTCCCCAATGGACACCAGTTCGTGGGACAGAAGCACCATCCATCATCATAGTTGACCTCATGTGTACAGCTTACGTAAAAGTACGCTGATTTAAAAAAAGAAAAAGAGCGTTAAAATGAATGATACCCACAAAAGTAACAGAGTTAGTTAAGTTTTAAGACCTCTGGAGCTGGAGACTATTCACCCACCCAACTCCAGACTCCAGTGAATGTTAAAATGATACACAAAGGCTACCATTATTCGTAGGTTACATTACTCAAACTTAAGACGTGATATGTAAAACTAGTCAAAAATCAAGACATTAGGTAGTACCCTCTCTGATAACATGCTTTTCTTCGTCCATATCACGGACTAATTGAGATGCTCTTAACACTGTGTTGACTACTAGGAATAGATCGGGTTGTCTCAAGTTATAAAATAGTATCAAAAAGTAAATAACTATAATTATGTTATAAATATTTTTTCTATAAAGATAAGTAATTAGATAATCACGTAAATGCGTCAGTCAATTAATTAATGTGTCTATCAATCACTCAATCAATCAATAAATCCCAACAACATTCTGGTGTTGCTGTGTTTTTCAAAAGGATTATACAAATTATAAAAATATTTGTTCAGGTTGTTGACACGCCAGATGTCGTCAACTTGGACCTGACGCTGGAGGACATGGAGGAAGAGGTTTCCAGGTGGAAAGACTTGACTCTCCCCCACCCCAGCGCTGTCCTTCTCACCGTCCGGTGTGACGTCAGGTACACCCCCGAGGAGTACGCCATCTACCGACAGATCTTGAAGTTATGGGGTGACGACACATTGAAGGTGTTCTCTCAGTCTCTGTCTTGACATGGCTGTATGTCTATCTCAGTCCTCCCTATTTTGTTGTTGTTGTTGTTATTGTTGTTGTTGCAAGTTAATAATAATAATAATAATAACAATAATAATAATAATAATAATAATAATAATACACACACACACACACACACACACATATTATTATTATTATTATTATTAAGTTGTTTTTGTTCTGTGTTGTTGTTTACCTGTTGTAAGGTTTTTTTTACATTTAGTCAAATTTTGACTAAATGTTTTAACATAAAGGGGGAATCGAGACGAGGGTCGTGGTGTGTGTGTGTGTGTGTGTGTGTGTGTGTGTGTGTGTGTGTGTGTGTGTGTGTGTGTGTGTGTGTGTGTGTGTGTGTGTGTGTGTGTGTGTGTGTGTGTGTGTGTGTGTGTGTGTGTGCAGCGATTCAGTGTAAAGTACTGGACCGATCTTATGAAAATTGACATGAGAGTTCCTGGGCATGATATCCCCCGACAGTTTTTTCATGTTTTCGATAAATGTCTGATGACGTCATATCCGGCTTTTTGTAAAAGTTGAGGCGGCACACCCTCATTTTTCAATAAAATTGATTGAAATTTTGGCCAAGCAATCTTCGACGATGGACGAATTTTGGTATTGCATTTCAGCTTGGAGGCTTAAAAATTAATTGACGACTTTGGTCATTACACATCTGAATATTGTAATTAAAATTATTTGTTTATAAAACGATCCAAAAACAATTACATTTTATTCTTCATTATTTTCTGATTCTAAAAACATATAAATATGTTATATTCGCAATAAAAACAAGCTCTGAAAATTAAAAATATGAAAATTATGATAACAATTAACTTTCCGAAATCGATTTTAGAACAACTTCATCTTATTTCTTGTCAGTTCCTGATTCCGAAAACATATCGATATGATATGTTTGGATTAAAAAAAGCTCAGAAAGTTAAAAAGAATAGAGATACAGAAAAGCGTGCTATCCTGCTCAGCGCAACCACTACCGCGCTATTCTGGATTGTCAATTTCACTGCCGTTGCCACGAGCGGTGGACTGACTATGCTACGAGTATACGGTCTTGCTGAAAAAATGCAGTGCGTTCAGTTTTATTCTGTGAGATCGACAGCTTGACTAAATGTTGTATTGTTTGTTATTGTGTTGCTGTATTTTGTTATTATTGTTCATGATGTTTTGTTCCTGTTGTGTTTTTGTTGTTTTAGTTAATCACATACATCAGAATAAATGGTACTCACTCGCACGGTGATTGCAGGCAGTAAGGACAAGCTCCAAGTGCAAACACGTTCACCAATAATCGAGTCTTACTCACTTTTTGCAGCGTCACTTGGTGGTGACCTTCACCTTCGGCGATCGTCAGGATGAGGATATCCGTCAGACGCTGCAACACGTGTGTCCCCAGCTGAAGAGTGTCCTGAAGGACGCCAACGGTCGCTTTGTCGTCTTCGATAACAAGGTCAGAGCAGCAGGTTTCTGTTTATTGTCATGATCGTCATACTGTATGGATGTGAAGTATGGGGTTTTGGTTTTTGTGAACTTGCTACTAAACTTCAATTGCGTTTTTATAAAATTGTTTTCAGACTAAAAAAATCAACTCCAAATGCTATGATATTTGGTGAACTTGGAAGATATCCACTAGATGTTAATATGAAATGTAGAATGCTTTGCTATTGGTACAAACTGATTAGTCCTTTTCATACAAATAAATTTTCAAGTATTGTGTATTGCTTTACTTATAAATTGTATATCAACAAGATGATTGAATCTAATTATTTATGTTTTATTGAAAAAACCTTAAATGAAACTAGTCTCTCTGGCCTTTGGACTTTTCAAGAAAATGTTCAATACTGAAGCGCATGATTTAAAAAGAAAGTAAAAAGAAGCTTGTATGACCAGTATATCAATAAATGGTTTACAGAAATTGGAACAAAAAATAGGTTTTGGAATTATCGAATGTTTAAAGATATTTTTGCATGTGAAGACTATGTCACACACCTGCCATATCAGCCATATGTTTCAATGATGAAGTTTAGAACATTAAACAACAATTTGCCTGTACAGAAAGAACGTTATCTTAACATCCCGAGGTCAGAAAGAACTTGCACCAAATGTGTATCACAAGACATAGGTGATGAATTCCATTATTTATTTGTCTGTGATTTTTTCAAAGAAGAAAGAGCTGAGTTGTTACCACCTTACTATTGGAAAAAACCTAATGCACTTAAATTTAAAAAGTTGTTTGCTACTAAGAAAAAGAAATTGCTAAAGAATATTTTGGACTTTATTAATAGAATTTGTAACAGTTTTTCATAATTGTTTTTTTAATTTAATTTTTTTTATTTACTATATTAGCATATATCATGATTGTATTGATTGTATTTATTGTTCAAAATGCCCCCATGGGTTATGGACTAATAAAACTTGAACTTGTTTGATTCGTTCGCTGGTTCTTTCATTGAGGTTTTTTTTGTTCCTGTGTTAGACATTTACTTATTTACTCTATCTCAATTTTTGGATTGCTTCATTTGATGACGTTATTTTTGCCTTTTGTTGAAAGTCGAGATGTTACTCTCATGACCAAAAGTTTCAAACCATTTCCTCCAAATTGTTACCAAGTACTCATTGACTCGGTCCCAACTATGGCGCCACTATTGAGTGAGCTCTTCCCGCCACGTATGTTTATGTGTGTGTGTGTGTGTGTGTGTGTGTGTGTGTGTATGTTTGCGTGTGTGTGTGTGTGTGTGTACGTGTGAGTGTGTGTGTATGTTTGTGTGTGTGTGGGTGTGTGTGTTTGTGTGTGTGTGTCGTGTGTGTGTGTGTGTGTGTTTTGCGTGAGATAGTGTAACATCCAACATGACCCCATGTGTTCTCGTGCGCTGTCACAAAAGACCCTTCTTGAGACTGCACTATTTCCACCATCTGCGCCGTCAGCAGTGACTTTTGAAAATGCACAGCACACACGTATTACATTTAGTTTGCAGTATTCAATCAGAACATCCAAAGCCTGACACCAACCACACTACTCACGATTTCCTTCTTCACTCACACTGGTTTTAGCTTACATCATACACACAACGTCTAGGGGAAGGGAAATAACCTAGTCCATAGAATTAGAGAAAGTCCAGAAGATTTAAGGGAGCTTAAGGAGGCATGCAGTGCTACCTAAGATTTTGAAAGAAATATTTTTTTCAATTTCTATAATGTGTTTAATTCATTTGGATGCAGAAATGCCTCCATTTTGTCATACAGTTTGAATTGTTTGTCTAAGTGCTATACTGTTTGAGATATTTAGGGTCAAACAGGGGGCAACATGTCCAAAATGTCACAAGAAATGCGACTCAACTATGCTTAGTGCACACATTAAATAATAGGTACTCCCTCAGATACAGTGCCAGAAGATGTGATTGTCAATTCTGTGCCAGTAGAAAACAGAATAATTGACATGACACTACCTAGTGACAGTATTTCGAAACAGTTGTTGCGTACATTTTGAAATTCTCATTTTGACGCGTTTGAAATGTTTGCGAAATTTCAAATAATTTTATGGTTCTCGATTGATATTTTCGAAACTATCATAAATACAGTGGTGATATTTGGAAGCTGAACCTCTCATCTTGGCCTTAGGTAAATCATAGCTCAGCTTACAGTGGTTGCAAAGTGAAAATTGTACCCTAATATTTCATAAACATTTTATTTAACCAGGACACTTTCTTGGAGGTTTAGCTTCCCAAGAAACCAGTTCTGTTTAATATTGTTAAGTGTCAAAGCCCAGTAACTGTTCATTGTGTGTTCATCCTTCTGGAACCACACACACTGTATTAGCTGTGCCCTTGAAGGTATTTTCTTATTATTTAATTTTTATACATCAAAAAATTAATTCTTGCAACTTTTTGACCAAATTTTATGGAAATTGAAAAATATTCAGGCAACATACCATCAACATAAAAAAAATGCACCCCTCGCTAGGTAGTACTGCCCCCTTAAAGCTTAAAAATCTGATTTCAATCAATTGTTCATAAATGCTGTCCACCTTGTATTTATTCATTTTGTTTATTTTTTATTGTGATGGGGGGGGTGGAGGGGGCACGTCAATTGGTAGACTTACCTTTTTTTAATTTGACTTCCTATTCTCAAAGGTAAATTCAAAGATTGTGTGTGTGTGTGTGTGTGTGTGTGTGTGTGTGTGTGCGTGTGTGTGTGTGTGTGTGTGTGTGTGTATGTGTGTGTGTGTGTGTCTTGCGTGCGTGCTGGGTTATCTCTCTCTGACTGTGTGTGTTACAGGCCAGAGACAAAGACTGTCAAAGAAGAGCGCTGTTTTCCCTGCTGGACACAGACAGCAGTCTGGGGGAAAGACATACATCTCCCGCACAACAATTTGCTGTCGCCGCGGTGATCGCGTTGCTGGCATACTTTGTCTTTACTTCCCTCTGGATGCACAACTGAAGTTGGACAACATCTTGCAGTAACATGCATAATTATATATTGGAGGGATACTAAAATCTCATACTCTGAAAATAACCAAGAAAACACAAATGAACAGAAGCCGATATCCAAACATGTTGTCAATCCAGATCTGTCATCCTGAAACTTAAATATGGACATTGAAAACCGGGGATAATTCATTGTGGAGACTACTAAAACCTGGCTAGACGAAACCCGTAAACCGTGCCCGGAACGTACCGAGCTGGTGTTGGCGTAGTATATAATTATGCCAAGATAAGACCTAACTTGCATAAAGCGATTTTCTTTCATTCTGAGCACATTGTAAGAGTAATCATAACATATCTATATATTTTTAAATTCAGGAATTCACAAGGAATACAATGCAATAATTTTTAAGTTTGTTTCGAAAAATTCGATTTGCATGACAAATTTAATGAACAAAGTAATTAATTAATAAGTATGCTTCCGAGCTGATATGCAATCCCCTTGTCCAGGCTAAGTCAAAGATTATTTGAACAATGTTTCAATCAAAGAAAGCAAGAAGTTTTCTCGGGAATCTATCCATTTGAAAAGATACCAAGTTTCAATGACCTTTTTGCAAAGAGGCGAAAACTACATGATTTTGCGAATTGATTTTCATCATGGTAGGGGCAGGACAGCGCAAGCCTTGATCAAGCCCTGCACGTGAACCAAGAACGTCAAAATTAAGCACACATGGAAGGGAGAATTATTTCTATCTGGGGTATTTTCACGTTAAGATATTGTGTTTTATGACATAAGAAAATGTTAAAACACGGTATTTGGTTTTATTTTGGCATACCCCACACACCCTTTAGTACCAGAACGTGATCACGGGAAATGTTGACTGCAATTTGGAAGGAGACGCGAACTGGCAAACTGTATAAAGTTTCTTTTGACTGGCAACGCTAACCGTATGGGTAGTCATCTGTGGGATAGCCGTGAAAATGTTTTGATTGTTTACATCCTTATCTGCGACAAAAGGACAAATCGTTGCTTCAATAGTGCTGTGAGCAGAGCAGCATCCTTAATTCATCAGTCTGCTGTCATCTATCTCTGTCCGACTGTTACTTTAGTGCGTGTTATTGTGGGGGAAAAAGAAGACGTTTTTGTTTGCAATGACGTACTGTTTTCATAAAATACTTGTTAATGGTGTGCTTTTTTCTGTTCATCAAAATACCCATAACGAACAAGACACTTATCCAGTCGCAGTCAAAATTTAGATTGTATGTGCGATTACCTACCGCTCCTCATTCCATGTGTGTCTGTGCGTATATTTGCACGGGTGTGATTTGTTGTTAATTATCTCCCCTTGTAGATCTTACGTCAAAATATCCCACATATTGATTGTTAAAGTAAAGAGAGAGAAAAGAACATTGACAAAGTCAAAGTGTTCTGATGTTTCGAAAATCTTTCCGGCAATTTTTTTATTAATGAGATTTCTATAGCGCATAACTAAAAGCACTAAGTGCTCAATGACAATTGCTGATCAAAACAAGGTATTGCCAGGGCGATATCTTTAAACTCAATTGCTTGTGCAAACAAGAAAAAAGCAGCACAACAAAAATATTTATGAAATAAGTACGTCATTTTCAGAGAAATACGACACCCTCCATCATTACTTGATTTGGAGAGTAACCTTGAATTACAATATTTCATCGATCCAGTTCTGAATAAACTTTTTTCTCATAGAGTTGTCCGGGAAAGAAAACAGAACGTCGTCTGTTCTATTTACGGAAAATGCTTCTTCTTCCACTGGCTCAGACGTAAGGCTAAACTAAACAAATAGAACAAGATAACAATTACACTGTACTCACCAAAACACGAACAATAAAAACACGAACCGGACCGGTTTCAAAGTTTGTCTTCATCAGCTACGATATTTAATTGTTTTGTTTAAGTATTGTAGCTGACGAAGACAAACGTTGAAAGCAGTCCTGAACGTGTTTTTATTGTTCGTGTTTTGATGAGTACACTTTCATTGTTATCTTGTTCTTGTTATTTTCACCCGCTGTCTCTTGTTCCTAATCTGATAAACAAATAGACTAAAGTCCTCTGATTTTACCTGTTATTCTGTGCCATACATCGGTATTGTGAGCGGTCATGTTTATAATAGAATGTATTTGTCCATATTTAAATCACTTTCTTTCGATTTTCTTCTTACCACATTACTGTGATATGCAAATAGGTCAATATAAATCATTGTAATAAACTGTTTTACTTTTTCCTCAGTGTGTATATTTTTTAATTTATAAATAATATGAATGTGTGTGTCTGTACGTGTGTGTGTGTGTGTGTGTGTGTGTGTGTGTGTGTGTGTGTGTGTGTGTGTGTGTGTGTACGTGTGTGAACTGTGCCCGAAAGTGCTATTATAGCTATCTGGACGTGCTAGCAGGCATTCCCCTTGTCTATTTAATTAAAGCATCATTCCTCTGCTGCGATATCTTATGGACAATCATGGCCACGGTTACCGTGGAGACCGGTGAACGTATACCATTTGGGCGGGGGATTCTCTTCCACACAACATCATACATGTACTTTGTCCTAGCTCTCTTCCAAACAACATCATACATGTACTTTGTCCTAGCTCTCTTCCACACAACATCATACATGTACTTTGTCCTAGCTCTCTTCCACACATCATACATGTACTTTGTCCTAGCTCTCTTCCACACAACATCATACATGTACTTTGTCCTAGCTCTCTTCCACACAACATCATACATGTACTTTGTCCCAGCTCTCTTCCACACAACATCATACATGTACTTTGTCCTGGCTCTCTTCCACACAACATCATACATGTACTTTCTCCTAGCTCTCTTCCAAACAACATCATACATGTACTTTGTCCTTGCTCTCTTCCAAACAACATCATACATGTACTTTGTCCTAGCTCTCTTCCGCACAACATCATACATGTACTTTGTCCTAGCTCTCTTCCACACAACATCATACATGTACTTTGTCCTAGCTCTCTTCCACACAACATCATGCATGTACTTTGTCCTAGCTCTCTTCCACACAACATCATACATGTACTGTGTCCTGGCTCTCTTCCACACAACATCATACATGTACTTTGTCCTAGCTCTCTTCCAAACAACATCATACATGTACTGTGTCCTGGCTCTCTTCCACACAACATCATACATGTACTTTGTCCTAGCTCTCTTCCAAACAACATCATACATGTACTTTGTCATAGCTCTCTTCCACACATCATACATGTACTTTGTCCTAGCTCTCTTCCACACAACATCATATACTGTTCAAAAAAAGAAACGCATAGCTTGTAATATTTGGTTAATTTAGTTATATGGCTACAAGGATATCCACCAAACTGCAGAAAATGTTTATCTGGTCGTCGACCTTTCGTCCATTGCCACAAGTGAGCTCTGCACGTGACGCATGCGTTATCAGTGGCTACAATGTCAAAATTGCTCATTTGGCATGACCACTCGTCATGCTTCAGTGTAATCTCGTGAAACTCGGGGAATATTGAGCTCTCACCATGTCTTCCAAAACCCATAAAAGCGGATTGTTCGCCACAAAGAAATCAAACGACAATTCAGCGACGAAAGATGGCCCGATTGAGCAGAGAAGACCGCCAAATTGCATTGGGTCGTTTACAAGCAGGCCAAAGTCCAAGTGCAATCGCCAGGCACTTCCACGTGTCCCAGAGCACCATCAGTAGACTGTGGGTCAGGTTTCAAGCCACTGGCTCCGTTGCTGACTTGCCACGAGCGGGAAGACCAAGGGCGACAACTGCTGCTCACGACCGCTTCATACGGCTCCGCCACCTCCGGAATCGTTTCCTGTCGGCCTCATCTTCTGTCCAGGCTCTCCCCGGGCCACACCGATTATCGGACCAGACCGTGCGGAACCGCCTGCATGAAGCTGGTTTGAGAGCTCGCAGACCTCACAGAGGAGCTGTCCTCACCCGCCGCCATCGCCAGAACCGAGTGCAGTGGGGCAACCAGCACCTTCGCTGGACCGTCCGGAATCACTGGAGACACGTGTGGTTCAGCGACGAGTCCTACTTCCTGCTCCAGCGACATGATGGTCGGAGGAGGGTCTACCGGAGAGTAAACGAACGTTACGCGCCCAACTGTGTGGATGAGGCACCCGTTCATGGTGGTGGAGGCGTCATGGTGTGGGGGGCGATCAATACCGCTGGAAGGAGCACCCTGGTGCACGTCCAAGGGCGCATAACTGCCCAGCGATACGTGGAGGAAATTCTGCGCCCACACGCCCTTCCTCTTCTGGCTGACCAGGATGCCATATTCCAGCAGGACAACGCTCGCCCGCACACAGCACGACTCACCACCCAGTTCCTCACCGACCACCATGTCCAGGTGCTTCCCTGGCCATCCATGTCGCCAGACATGAACCCGATAGAACACCTCTGGGATGAATTGGACAGACGTGTGCGCAGGCGAGAAGAAGCGCCGGCAAATCGTCTGTTTAAAGTCACAACCACACATCTCAATTTTAGCCATTTTGAGTAATGCTCGATTGAAATGTTCAGCCACACACCAAAATTCCAGTTTTTCAAATAAATACACAAGATTCCGCACATTGGTAATCTATATTTGTGCATTTTTATTACTGATACAGTTTTTTTTGAAAATGTGTACAAGAAAGATGCACAATATACATTTAAAACTTATATTTGGTTCTGGTTCTGAGAAGACAGCATGAACAATGAGTTGTTGTTATGCCACAAGCAAACACCTCCCCGTTGTAGGGTTGTGGCTTTTCTGTGAGCACCCAGCTGAGATCAGGCTGTTATGCCACAAGCAAACACCTCCCCGTTGTAGGGTTGTGGCTTTTCTGTGAGCACCCAGCTGAGATCAGGCTGTTATGCTACAAGCAAATACCTCCCCGTTGTAGGGTTCTGCTTTTCTGTGAGCACCCAGCTGAGATCAGTCAGTCAGGCCACAACCAAGTATCTCCCCGTTGTAGGGTTGTGGCTTTCTGTGAGCACCCAGCTGAGATCAGTCAGTCAGGCCACAACCAAGTATCTCCCCGTTGTAGGGTTGTGGCTTTCAGAATTGTATCTCACTGGTTTCTGGTAAATAGGATACTGGTGTAGAGAAATATGATTGTGGTATGAGCAGAATACTGATTAATTTGGGGGTGGTAACAACAACATTACAATGAGTCGATGAAGGCTTGTGGGCTTTATATTTCATTTCCACGGACTGTCATTGACAGCGTCAGAACCTAACACGAGACAGTTGCAGGGTTATGGTTGCAAACTTTACTTTGATTATAAGCAACTTTTGGGGCAATAACCAAGCACTGGCTTTGGGGTAACCCTTCGGTTTTTGTGTAGGGTTCAAAATATCAAACCGTTTCGGTACTCAACTTGTGAAACCTATTATTCCAAGTATTTGCACTCCCAAGACAACATTCATACCTGACATTCACAATGTATTCAGACATTATACCAAAATCTGGTAAGGGTTCTGGTTGTAAACTGTGTACCAGTGTTTGCGCATTAATAGCATGCTGTTAGTACATGTTTTGTCAGTATGTACAGTAATAATCTAAAGTGGTCAGTAAATACAAACAGGTGAAAAAAATGACCGCTTACCTGGATACACACTGATTATCCGATGTGAATGGTTATTTTCTTCACAGGCACAACACAAGTCACTCACAGTTATTTTGCAGGAAGAAAACATGTCAAATATAGGCACAAGACAATATGATTCCGAAAGTTTAACTGACGTTAATTTGAAATCAAGTAGTTCACAGATAGAAATTCAAGTTCAATTGACACAAAATGTGTTTGGCATTGAGGGTGAGATGTCCACAATACTCTGGTGTCGACGGCTTGAAAATATTTTCACCCTTCTTTTGCTGTAGTCTGCAAGTACCAAGGGCAAGAGCTCATTGCGGCACGGTTGGCCTAGTGGTAAGGCGTCCGCCCCGTGATCGGGAGGTCGTGGGTTCGAACCCCGGCCGGGTCATACCTAAGACTTTAAAATTGGCAATCTAGTGGCTGCTCCGCCTGGCGTCTGGCATTATGGGGTTAGTGCTAGGACTGGTTGGTCCGGCGTCAGAATAATGTGACTGGGTGAGACATGAAGCCTGTGCTGCGACTTCTGTCTTGTGTGTGGCGCACGTTATAAATTATGTCAAAGCAGCACCGCCCTGATGTGGCCCTTCGTGGTCGGCTGGGCGTTAAGCAAAAACAAACAAACAAAGAGGTCATTGGCTGCTGTGTTCCAAACACCACCTTCCTACATGGCATAAATCTGTGCAAGGGCTTCGTCAGTCATAGTGCAGGTGAAGAAGCTGATGTCATGTTGAATGTTTCGCCTGAGGTGCTGACACAGAGCTGCCCTCAAGGAAACAGTATCATGGGGTTGCAGATGCAGAGACGCTGCTTTGAAGAAACAGTTCCCGTCTGCGTAAACTGGGCACTTTTCCATCCCATTGTTGGTCAGATGGCGATTAAGACGCTTGTTGTGAAGACGGACCTTGTAGTGAGTGTTGGCTGTGACTCTCTCCAATTGCAGCAGCAAGCCCCTCGTTATCGCCACCTGTACATAAAGAATTAAATTAATCTTTAAATTCCAGCTGGAATAATGCAAGCAAGCAAGTTCTGTCATTCACTGCTGGACAAAACAAGCTGTATTAACAAATATGTGCTCTTCGTCATCTTTTCTGCTGCTTGGTCAACTTTACCACAATAAATAAAATGCTTGCACATAAACAATACCTGTATTCCATCTGTTATTGTTGAAACAAATTACTGATAATTATATATGTTTAGCTCCCCAAACAAAAATGTTAATTTGGCGTAAATTAAAGCACCTTCTGAGAAATACGCCTTTGAAAAAAATGCAGCAATACCTGTACTTTGTGATGGCAAAGGGTCTGCAGTGTCAGTGATGATGTTGACAAAAATGTCCTCGTCACACTCTGACCATGTGTCCTCATCCATTGTTTTTTTTAGGTAGGTTCAGCAAATGCCTAGACCACAAAGAAAAACATCAAATAAAATAAAATCAAGGTTGGTTTGTGTGTGTGTGTGTGTGTGTGTGTGTGTGTGTGTGTGTGTGTGTGTGTGTGTGTGTGTATGAAGAAAACAAGAAAAGCAATTGTCTTAAACCTGAATATCTGAGAGAGAAAGTAAATATTTTCCCTGGGTAAGATACTCAGCTGGCAGTCATCAATTCCTTTTGAATTAGGATAGACAAACAGGAGTGAGAGAGAGAGAGAGAGAGAGAGAGAGAGAGAGAGAGAGAGAGAGAGAGATAGTGAGAGAGAGAGAGAGAATGAGAAAGAGTGGGAGAGGGAGAGATAGATAGAGAGATAGATAGTGAGAGAGAGAGAAAGAGTGGGAGGGAGAGAGAGAGAGAAAGAGAGAGAGAGATATAGTGAGAGATTGAGAGAGAAAGAGAGTGAGATAGTGAGAGAGAGAGAGAAAGAGAGAGAGATAGTGAGAGAGAGAGTGAGAAAGAGTGAGAGAGGGAGAGAGAAGTGTTAATCAAAAACAGATATACATCTCCTTTCTGGAAGTTTCATGTTTTTACCATTTAATACACTGACACTGACAGACATTAATTTAAAATAGCCCACCCTGATATGGCCCTTAGTGGTCGGCTGGGCGTTAAGCAAACAAACAAACAGATTTAAAATAGCATTTCAGTAAAGTAAGTGTAACATTACTTGACAAAAAGGTTCCTACACAAGTGCAAAGTGTATAGGATTGATCACCGCTCTTCATCGGGTGAGAAATGAAATAGACTATTAATCAATCATTACATTGTTTCTAGGCTAGACATCACAATGTGAACATTTCACATGTCAACCATAATGATTACTAACTGACACGTGTACTGACAGTATCAACACTTTTATCAACATTTAACTGAAGTTAACATTCATTTAACTGATACTTACCACAAGAAGAAGTGTAAATCTGAAGTTTCTCCACAATAGTCCCAAGTCAGTCTTTCCTCAAGAAAATTCCAGAGCAAAGTGAAATTGTACACAGCAGTATTCTGATAGTCATTCTGATGTTAATTGTATCTGTTGCGTGGGAAGTTCCCTTATCCTGGACTCACAGAGCAATTCCAGATGTTGGGTTGTAAACTTACCACTCCTTGCTGACAGCTGACTGCTCTCAAAGCAAGAAGCAGGCTCTGGCACTATGACCCCTTTTTACCACCAGAGCAGGCCCCTCCTAGCCGGTGTAGCTATAACCACAGGGTGTTATCAGGCACTTGTTGCACTGTGGTGGGTGGAGGGGTGAGAGTTTATCCCATTTCACCAAAGCCACAAGCCTGTGCTGGTGAAACATAGGCTTGTGGCTGGGCACTGACACGCTGTAACCCATGCCTTCAGTTCAAAATCAAAACAGCGTGCTTCTGTGTGTGTGGTTGTGACTTTGAAAGGCAGAGGGTGAAAGCTTAGCGCATAAACCAAATATCCTCTATAACTCAGATGTTATGTCATATTTTTGACTCAGAAAAATACCATTGTAATAGTTATACTACGCTCTATCAGAAAATATAAAATTTGAAAAATCAAATATTTTGAGATATATGGTTGTGGCTTTAAACAGACGAAATCACCGCGATCTATTGCAGGCACTTCAGGAGGAGTGGGACACCATCCCACAGCAAGATATCCGGCATCTGATCCAGTCCATGCCCAGAAGGTGCCGGACAGTTGTTGCTGCTCAAGGCAGTCACACCCCCTACTGACTTGACAGATTGACTGATTGATTTGAAGATGCAAATGAACTGTGTGTGCATTCAACTGTGTCCATACCAAATTTCAAACAAATAATCTAAATATTGGATTTTCTGTTAATTTTTTCGACAAATAAAACAAATTTGGCAAGTAGCAACTATGCGTTTCTTTTTTTGAACAGTATACATGTACTTTGTCCTGGCTCTCTTCCACACAACATCATACATGTACTTTGTCCTAGCTCTCTTCCAAACAGCATCATACATGTACTTTGTCCTAGCTCTCTTCCACACAACATCATACATGTACTTTGTCCTAGCTCTCTTCCACACAACATCATACATGTACTTTGTCCTAGCTCTCTTCCAAACAGCATCATACATGTACTTTGTCCTAGCTCTCTTCCACACAACATCATACATGTACTTTGTCCTAGCTCTCTTCCACACAACATCATACATGTACTTTGTCCTAGCTCTCTTCCAAACAGCATCATACATGTACTTTGTCCTAGCTCTCTTCCACACAACATCATACA
Organism: Littorina saxatilis; assembly: GCF_037325665.1. Lineage (NCBI taxonomy): Eukaryota > Metazoa > Mollusca > Gastropoda > Littorinimorpha > Littorinidae > Littorina > Littorina saxatilis. Next base: position 1,450,914 of record NC_090252.1, on the reverse strand, counting down.
TGTACTTTGTCCTAGCTCTCTTCCACACAACATCATACATGTACTTTGTCCTAGCTCTCTTCCACACAACATCATACATGTACTTTGTCCTAGCTCTCCTCCAAACAGCATCATACATGTACTTTGTCCTAGCTCTCTTCCACAAAACATCATACATGTACTTTGTCCTAGCTCTCTTCCACACAACATCATACATGTACTTTGTCCTAGCTCTCTTCCACACAACATCATACATGTACTTTGTCCTAGCTCTCTTCCACACAACATCATACATGTACTTTGTCCTAGCTCTCTTCCACACAACATCATACATGTACTTTGTCCTAGCTCTCTTCCAAACAGCATCATACATGTACTTTGTCCTAGCTCTCTTCCACACAACATCATACATGTACTTTGTCCTAGCTCTCTTCCACACAACATCATACATGTACTTTGTCCTAGCTCTCTTCCACACAACATCATACATGTACTTTGTCCTAGCTCTCTTCCACACAACATCATACATGTACTTTGTCCTAACTATCTTCCACACAACATCATACATGTACTTTGTCCTAGCTCTCTTCCACACAACATCATACATGTATTTTGTCCTAGCTCTCTTCCACACAACATCATACATGTACTTTGTCATAGCTCTCTTCCACACAACATCATGTATTTACTCTCTCCAACTCTCTTACAATCATGTCTGGCTCGCTCCACATTACATCGTCACTGTACTTTTTTGTAGCGTCACTGAATCAAAGCCAGTAGCAATACAAAGTTTGAGAGAAAAATCTCTAAAAACCGGAATTTTTAAAAATCTAGATTATAATCTGTGCAATTTGGCGCATTCTTGGACGGTATGTCAAACGTTAAACGCCTAGAAGACTTACAATCATGGAATGAATGTTGAAATGAAACAAATGCGAAGGGATGTTAAGTTTTGTGTAAACCTGTGAAACTTAATCATTCTTCAATGTTACTCTTTATACAAACTACTCATTATGTTACTGATTTTGCACACAGACAGTTTTCTTGTTGACCATGTAGTGTAAGGGAAGAAACTGTGCTTGTCTTTTGCCATTGTCATGTCGTGATTATTTCCCTTGGATTATTCCGGGACAAGTCTGGAACGTTTGCAAATTATCTATCGGTGTAACTAAATGTTATAAATCTAATGGTTTGACTTTTGTGCAAATTCAAAAAAAGTTGCCAAATTCGGGGATCGACTCAACAGTACGAGGTTTAACATTGAGCGGTAAGCCCTCCAGATTGTTACCTTTGGGGTAATTCGAATGACATTGTTTTCCTTCATCAACATAAGACAATCAGTGACTTAGATACGGCAATTACAGGCAGGCTAAGGGCATTTCCCATGGATAAATGCGTTCATGTCATGGATGAATTTTGCGCGACATTGCGCAAGTGTAACTTTACAACGAAGGGGTTACATTTTTCATTGTAAATCCTTCTTTGTTAATTCGACATTTTGATTGGTCAATGCAATCACTCAGCGGTCAGGCAATCAGCGTGTCTCACCTCCAAATGGATCTGCCTCAATGTACACTTCCTGGCAAGCGTATCAATACAAGTCATGTGTGTCGCCAGCATGGATACAGCCTCAACTAGTCTCGGTTAGCTTTGAGGGTCATTTTACAAGTAGGAAATATGAAGTACCAACGAAATACCGAGACCATAAGGTATGCGAAGTGATGACGTCGGATACGTGACGTAAGTTGATGCATGAATTCTTTCGGACTACGTCAGTCAATTCCAAAGATCGCTTTTGTGATGAAAAGAATTTGTTTTGAGTTTGCTGTCCAGAAACCCGTCAAAAAAGAAGGGAAAATGTATGTGAAAGAAAACAAAACAGGAGGAGAGTGATACGATAGGAATACAGAGACATATTTCTTGGGACTTGACCCTTGCAGGTAGGTGGACTGAAAGTAGTGTGTGAACAGAACAGAACCAATTCTGTCTGTTTACCATCGCATGAAAGCAGGAAAGAGATCGTCGTCAGATCCTTTGAATGGATAGATTTACAATTACAATATTGACCTACTGCTTTCAACATGTCGGGCTGTGCCTAAATTGTCTCACCTGTGATTTGTAAATGGAATCCCTATTGTATCAGTCATTTGAGTTTGTAAAATATCTCCATAGTTGTTGTGCATGCACTTCAGTTCCTCCACGACCGTTCAACAAAGTGTCGAGTCTGTGGGTAAAATGGTACGATATTTACCTTTTCTCCAAAATGTGTACCAAATTACACCTCCCAAATTGTCAACGGCACAACGGTTTTCCTGCTTGGGGATTGCTTTGAACCTAGCTATGACTGCTTTCTTCGGGACACCGATGATCTAAGGGATAAGGGGGGGGGGGGGGGGGGGGGGGGTTATGTATACTCAGACATTCCGATAATCCGAAAGGTTAAGGTCTGGAGGGTTCAGATTAGGTAAGTATTGCTGCCGCTCAATGTCAAACCTCGTTCTGTTGAGTCGATCTCCGAATTTGGTGACCTTTTTTGAAATTACACAAACGTCAGACCATTTAATGGATTGTCACTTTGTGGAAGGGTCATACGTAGGCTGAAATTTACGTCCTTCAAATATAAAGTGACTCGGTCAACAGATGAAGACGTTATTAGCATTTTGGGGGTTGCATTGTTTAGGGGGTCACCCTGTATTTCGACCCAGCGGCTTTTTAAGCTTTAAGTGCACAGACAAATACGAAATACAAAAGAATTATCTCAGAAAATGATCAGCCGCTTGCAAGTGAAGCCACAAGCGATGAAGGCTAATTTATTATAATCAATCGCTTGTGTCCCACCACTCAGCTACCTTGATTTGAGTATAGCAGACGTCATCATCTAAAAACAGAACACCGCAGTGGAGTGAGATGCCATTTTTTATTTGTTAATATCTATGAGGCTACATCTTATGAGGCTACATCTTTTGAGCCCGTGGAAGAATGTTTCTGAAACTTGGCACACATGTACAATCCCTTGTTAAGTATGTAAAGCTGCATACATGTCACATTTGTTGATGAAACATCACGAGCGTTTACACAATTTAAACGCAAAACTGATACAACGTCCATTCTTAGGTTCTGTTTGCCGAAGTACTGGAACGAATACGGACGAGGGTCTTTGTTATCGTTCAGTAAAAATTGGAGAGGAAGTCATCTTGGTTGGAATTTGTGTCACGAATATATTTTTCTATACGACTGCACTGTTACAGCTCGATAGCAACAGCCCTGCCGGAACAGCATTACTGCCGTATGTAGCAAACTTCACGTGAATCTTGAGTTTGTGATGCGTGTGTGTGAGCTGTTCCCCTTTTCATGTTCATCGTGTGTGGCATTTGTTAAAATCATCTGTTTTGGTATTTGTTATATTCATATTTTATTTTTATTTGTAACAGTCATCATTTGTAACAGTCATCATTTGTAACAGTCATCATTTGTAACAGTCATCATTTATAGCAACATGGTGGTTGTGCGGCATGTGAGTGTTGTATAGATTAGTGTCAGAAAAGATGTGCTCGTTTGAAGCGAATGTCTTGCATTGCATGCTATCGACTGAGTGAGTAAATGTCAGATTGAGTCAGTAAATGTCAGATTGAGTCAGTAAATGTCAGATTGAGTCAGTAAATGTCAGATCGAGTCAGTAAATGTCATATTGAGTCAGTAAATGTCAGATTAAGTCAGTAAATGTTCTCATGTGTAGCTATCTTTTGCAGTGCGTGTTATCCATTTGAGCAAATGTTGTTGTCCTCTCAGTTGTGTGTGTGTGTGTGTGTGTGTGTGTCACAGTGTGTGTGTGTGTGTGTGTGTGTGTGTGTGTGTGTGTGTCTCTCTCTCTCTCTCTCTCTCTCTCTCTCTCTCTCTCTCTCTCTCTCTCTCTCTCTCTCTCTCTCTCTCTTACTCTTTTAGAACGTTAAAGTGTGTGCGCGTGCGTGTGATTGACAGAGATAATAATAACAACGAAAACATTACAGTGTAGTCGAAGTCATGTTGCACTTGGTTCACTGAAGACATCCGTTTGTCGCAGCAGTATTTGTTTAGCATTTGTTACAGCCATCTTTTATAGAATGTGAAGCAGTCATCTTTTGTTTGCAACAGTCTTCTGTGTAATATTTGGATCAGTGCCATTGAACGTGGATTTCAGATTGTGTAGTGACGCCTGTTATCGATTGAGACAGTAAATGCGCTTATTTGTAGTTGCTCTCTGTTGTGTTATCGATGTGAGCAAACGTGGTTCTCTCTCTCTCTCTCTCTCTCTCTCTCTCTCTCTCTCTCTCTCTCTCTCTCTCTCTCTCTCTCTCTCTCTCTCTCTCTCTCTCTCTCGCTCTCTCTCGCTCTCTCTCGTGGATGGAGGTGGAGTGTATGAGTGTGTGTACGTACGTGTGTACGGCTGTGTGTGTTTGTGTGTGGAGCGATTTCCAGAAACTACTGGACACATCTTCCCAGCCAGCAAGACATTAGCGGCCGATAATCGGCCGAACACCCTTCAAAAAGTCGGGCCGGTGACGTCAAAACATACGACGCGGGTGTTGGCCCGACTAACTTTTGCAAAGAGGCAACGAGGCGGCCGACAGGCGGCCGAACACCTGTACTATGGCGGCACGCATCCGGTCCGATGTTAATCGGCCCGATGACTTGTTGGACCTGCGGCCCGACACCTTATGCCGACATCGGGAAGATATCGATTTCAGCGGGAAGACATCGGGACGATGTCGGCCCGCAGGTCCAACAAGCCATCGGACCGATTAACATCGGACCGGATGCGTGCCGCCATAGTACAGGTGTTCGGCCGCCTATCGGCCGCCTCTTTGCTTCTTTGCAAAAGTTAGTCGGGCCAACACCCGCGTCGTATCTTTTGACATCACCGGCCCGTCTTTTTGAAGGGTGTTCGCCCGATTATCGGCCGCTAATGTCTTGCTGGCTGGGTGCAGCTACAGCAGTATGTAACCCCCCCCCCCCCCCCGCCCCCCAAGTGTAACAGTGCAAAATTCACTTAAAGCTACAGCTACAGCAGTACAACCCCCCTCCCCCCAGTGTTACAGTGGAAAACAAACCTACAGATACAGATACAGCAGTATGTACAACCCCCTCCCCCCCCCCCCCCCCAGTGTAACAGTGCAAAACACAACACCAGCTACAGATACAGCAGTATGTAGACCCCCCCCCCCCCGCCCTCACTGTAACAGTACAAAACACACCTACAGCTACAGATACAGCCGTATGTACAACCCCCCCCCCCCTCAGTATTACAGTATAAAACACCTACAGCAACAGATTCAGCATAGTGCAAAAATTACTTACAGCTACAGCCGTATGTACACCCCCCTCCTCCTTAGTAACAGTACAAAACACACCTACAGCTCCAGTTACAGCAGTATGTATACCCCCCCCCCCCCCCAATGTAACAGTGCAAAACACACTTACAGCTACAGATTCAGCAGTATGTACAACCCCCCCTCCCCCAACCCAAGTGTAACAGTGCAAAAAACACCTACAGCTACAGCAGTATGTACCCCCCCCCCCCCAACTGTAACAGCACAAATCGCACCTACTCGGCTACAGATACAGCAGTGTGTACAACCACCCCCCCCCCCCCCAGTGTAACAGTGCAAAACACACCTACAGCTACAGCATTAATATGTACAACCCCCAACCCCCCCCCCCCCCGCCCCCACTGTAACAGTACAAAACTCATTTACAGCTACAGATTCAAAATTATGTACACCCCCCTCCCCCCGCTGCCACCACTGTAACAGTACAAAACATACAACACTCCACCCCACTTCCCTTGTGTAGAGCGCAAAACACACCTAGAGCTACAGATACAGCAGTATACAACCCCAATCCCCCCCCCCCCCCCCCCCTGTGTGCAAAACACACCAACAGCTACAAAAACAGCAGTATGTTCAACCCCCCCCCCCCCCCTACTGTAACAGTACATAACACACCTACAGCTACAGCTAGTTACATCTATGCTTGGCGCTGGTGAACAATATTCACGTTTTTGGCAAAAACCGCCAGTTTTGGCCAAAAAAGACAAAGATTTGGCCAAAACAACCCACACATTTGGCCAAATAAAATAGATTTGGCTATAACTTTTTTTTGGCCAAAACTTTCTATGTAAAAGTTTTGGCCAAAACTGTTTATGTTAGCTAAAACGGGAGATTTGGCCAAACTTCTGCCACAAAAAGATTTGGCCAAAAAAAGATTTGGCCAAACAAAAAAGATTTGGCCAAATCTTCACTTTTTGGCCAAATCTTTTTTGTTTGGCCAAATCTTTTTTTGGCCAAATCTTTTGTATTTGCTGGCGCTGGTGGACAATATTCACTTTTTTGGCCAAATCTCTTTTTGGCCAAAACTTTGCTTTTTTGGCCAAAACTTTGCTTTTTTGGCCAAAACTTTGCTTTTTTGGCCAAAACCGCCAGTTTTGGCCAAAAAAGTGTGTTTTGGGCCAAAAAAAGTGAATATTGCTTGGCGCTGGTGGACAATTTTCACTTTTTTGGCCAAAACTATAATTTTTTGGCCAAAACTGGCGGTTTTGGCCAAAACTGGCGTTTTTGGCCAAAACTATACTTTTTTGGCCAAAACTTTGCTTTTTTGGCCAAAACTGGCGTTTTTGGCCAAAAAAATGAATATTGTCCATCAGCGCCAAGGGGTACTCAAAGATTTGGCCAAAAAATGAAGTTTTGGCCAAAACTATTTTTTGGCCAAAACTTTCAATGCAAAAGTTTTGGCCAAAAAAATATTTGGCCAAATCTAAAACATTTGGCCAAAAAAGTGAAGATTTGGCCAAATGTTTTAGATTTGGCCAAATATTTTTTTGGCCAAAACTATGCACTTAAAACACACTTTTTGGCCAATAATGTACGTTTTTGGCCAAAAAAGTGTGTTTTGGGCCAAAAAAGTGAATATTGTTCACCAGCGCCAAGCATATACATCAGTATGCACACCCCCCCCCCCCCCAAGTTTAACAGTACAAAACACACCTACAGCTACAGATTCAGCAGTATGTACAATCCCCCCCCCCCCCCAGTGTCACTGTGCAGAACACACATACAGCTACAGATTCAGCAGTTAGTATGTACACCCCCCCCCCCCCCCCCAAGTGTGTAACAGTGCAAAACACACCACCAGCTACAGATAGATCAGTATGTACACCCCCCCCAAGTGTTACAATGCAATACACGTCACACCTACAGCTACAGATGTATGTACCCCCCCCCCCCCAAGTGTAACAGTGCAAAACACACCACCAGCTACAGATAGATCAGTATGTACACCCCCCCCCCCCCAAGTGTTACAATGCAATACACGTCACACCTACAGCTACAGATACATCAGTATGTACACCCCCCCCCCCCCAAGTGTAACAGTGCAAACCACACTGACAGTTACAGATTCAGCAGTATGTACTCCACCCCCCCCCCCCCCAGTGTAACAGTGCAAAAATCACTAACAGCTACAGCAGTATGTACCCCCCCTCCCCCTACAGCTACAGAAGTATGTTACCCCCCCCCCCCCTGTAACAGGACAATACACACCTACATCTACAGCAGTATGTACACCCCCCCCCCCCCCCACTGTAACAAGACAAAACACACCTACATCTATATTTACAGCAGTGTGTACAACACCCCCCTCCCCCACTGTAACAGGACAAAACACACCTACATCTACAGAATAAGATACAGCAGTATGTACTCCCCCCCCCCCTCACTGTAACAGCAAAACTAACATTGAGAGCCAAAGAAAACCGAAATCACTTACTCGCTCCATCCGTCGGTTGTCCTCGAGTTGACCATAGATATCCCTCTGAATCTGATTGTCATTGCCAAGAGCCTGACTCACTGGCTACACAACTATTCTCACCGCCACCACGTGGCACTGGGACCAGCACTCAGATTGAGATCCCGAGGCGACATTCGTCTCGGATAACATATCATCAATGTGCTGTGCAACATTCCCAAGAATGTCTCTTCTTTCGATATTAACTTGAACTAAGAAAACAAATAAAATTCGCTCACGCGGGAAAGCAGCAGCCATTTGCACACTCAATCTTGTTTACCGTAAGGAAAGCTATTTGAATAGTTCAAGTAAATGATGGCGTATTTTTAAAATGTAAAACTCATGATTTGAGCTCATGCTGTATTTGATTGCAAATATGCAAATAAAACTTACAATTAATTATCCTACTCCTATGTGAAAAAGTCAACAAATATGAATAATTTAGTTTCGCATTTGCATGGTCAGTCTCCTAATGTCACGCCGTTGCTGGACCGACGCTTGAACAGGGGACGTAACAAATGCTAAAATAATGATCATCAATTTGTTATCTCCCGTAACTCTGCATAATTTTATCGACAGCAACATTGCGTCGGGCCGATGTCGGGGTTTATTACGTACATTTGCCGAGTTTTACACACAGTCAAACGGTATCGGCGCGACAACGGACGACGACACACGACATATGACGACGTCACCCGACTGAAATCGTCAGTCGGCCGACGAAAGCTTGCTAGCTGGGTTCGCGGAACTGCTTAACATTTGACATTTTGCAGACAATATCACAACACAGATGTATTTTGATGACCGACAGGAATACAAACTCACGTGCACTTTCTGCCATTCGTGATCTAAGGTTGAATTTCTCCGAACTGTGTCTATTTCAGTCGTTTGACAGGTACATCTGACACAAAACGTGGCCTAGCTAACGCCTTAGTCAAGACCAAGGAAGGTAAACGTTTCTGCAAATCTCATGAGAAAAATTCCTTACACATGTTTAAAGTTGACTTGAATCCTTGCATATTCCATTGTTATGACGCCGCCAAAAGGTGGCCTACACTGGGGAAGCAATCACGCTAAGCTTAGAGAAAATGTATACATTTTCAGCACGAAGTGTTATGTCCCTTATACTGATTCTATACTACCCGTCATACAAAAAACTAGGCAGATGCTTTTGAGGGCAGATTTATGATGAGGCTTTTGATTGTAAAACCAATTGTATGACTGAAAAGGCCCTTAACTCCCCTACCTTATTCAAAAAACTGATTGAGTGTACATAACGTAGTGTCGATACAGTGGAACCTACAACACAGACCCCCCCCCCCCCCCCCCGAATCAAATTCGCAAAATCAAGGTTCCCGCGTTAAAAAATCAGAACAATTAAATAAAAAAATGTTTTGCATGTCAATAGACAGAACAATCAAATCTGCATCCAAAACCGTCTGTTTTGTTCACATATCTTGTCTAACATGGACGCAATAGCATGTCGGGCGGTGAAAGAGAAGGCCTCTCATGATCAACAATGGCTGTTCACAGTGCGCTTGTTTGAACGCACATAACAATTCGTTGAACATGCTCTTTAAAGGTCCAGACCATGCTGTTTTAGCGTCAAAAACGCTTCGAATCGTGTTCCTGCGCGACCGAACACTTCCCGATGTTTGCAGTTAGTTAGAAAACCACTTTCTTACCGTCTTCAACAATGTTTGGTTTACTTCGGAATCTTGTAAGGCCGTAATCCGACGAATTTTGTGACCGAAGCGACGGATTTCTTCTCCAAAACGACCCGCCATTGTGCAGCGTGATCTTCGCGAGACTGGCTTTTGAATAAATTATCCGTGACGTCACACAGTGTTTAAGATGCTGTTTACCAACATGGCAACAAGCGTGACTGCAGACGAAATTGAACCGTACATGTTCGAACAACCAGTTTTTCTCCTCGAATCAAGCATGAAAGATGAGGAGCGGAGGCCACTTCCAGCAGTAGTGAAAAGACAGTGACGATGAAAATTGCGACTCTGTTTGTCTCAGCGATCAAAGGTAAACACGCCCGCTCTCTGTGCTGAACTTATCGTCTGCTTTCGAGTCTGTGCTATTTTTTCACTCTCGCCTTGTCAACGCACTCGCGAATAAGTGGGATATTGTTTAAGTGTTCATGCATTGCATTCACGAGTAAAAGAACAACAGCTCATCGCAGTTTTAACTGTTCTTGATTATTTCAGAGACTGGTGTCAGAGTGGCCACTGTACCTGTTGTATTGTGTGGGAGGGGCAGATTTGAGAGAGAGAGGAAGCTAGCCTGAGGTACATTGTAGAATGAAAACTTGCAGGGGAGCAAGAATGCATCACCAGCCACGAAGGTGTACATACAACTTTTTTTGAGGTGCCTATATTTGTTTCATTTTTAAATATTAAACAATGGCGACTGCACGTGAGAGGGAACAATAAAGAGACCAAAAAGCAATGTACTCACCCACATTTTGTTTGGTCTACAGACCTCAAAACTGCCGCTTTTCATTCCCCTCGGGTAGCTTCCCTTGCTTCTCTGTCTTTGTCATTTGTTGGTTTGTGCAGTGTAGTTGTTTTGTCAGTTGTTCTCCTCTTTATTTGTTCTATCGTCTTTCTTCTTCTTTTTTGTGTGTGTACTTTTGTGTTTTTGTGCCTGAAGAAGACCCTTAGGTCGAAACGTCGCCGTTATTCGTTCCGTGTTCGTCATTTTAACGTGAGTACATTGCTTTTTGGTCTCTTGATTTTTAAATGTATGTATTTGTTGTTGTTTTTAAAGGCTATCAAGAAAACTGTTGTCATTTAAATGTGACACTCAGTCAAATATAGTTTCACACACACACACAAGATTAACTCACTTGCATGCCCACAGAAGAAGTTTGCTCTTCACATTGTTCTGTTGTTGTTGTTTTTATAATGTAATCATTGTAACATCAACACTCAGTAATAACCAATATTACAACACAATCACTTTTTCATCAGAACTCACTCACATACTACATGTATTAAACCCTGGTTTATGGACACTTGCATTTGTACTTTGCATGGGAAAGCAGCCTGAATTTCAGGTGAACTTTAATAAAAGAAGATTTATATGTATGTTGCTCTAGATGCATGTTTTAATAAATAATAATGACATTCAGGAAAGTAAAAGGACTGTTGAAGTTTGCTGTTGTAAAATGTCTGATGATTAGGGTTTTGTTGCACATTTAGTGAATTGACTGTACCAATTGCTGTTATTATTTACACCCAATCAGTGCATCCACATGATATTATGTAGCTTAAATTAAAGAAAATGTTTTGATGTGTTCAGAACATACTGACAAGTTGCACACTCACTGACTTTCCGAAAGAACAGGAAAGTTCTTCCTGCCTGTCTGGTCGCTGCCATCAGAGACCTCTTTCTGTCACAGAGCTACACAGGCTTCAAATGTATGTAAGATAAATAAAAGGTACATTACAACTCTCAACTGCGGGGTGTGTGTGTGGGGGGGGATGTGCATAACCATTGCATACTTAAGGTCGGCTTAAACTGCAAACAGAAATGTGGAGCTTGCGTAACAATTCTTGCTTTGTCAGATTTGGAGATAGGCAGCCTCAGTCTATATAGTTGGTCGCCAGTTGGGGCGTCCTGCTTGGTGACAACTTGAGCTTTGTCAACTGGTCTAGCTGTAGCTGTCAAAGTCTGGGCACTGTTGCATTGTAGTCTTGCTGTGTATGCAGAGCTTTGTTGTAGCTGCCATAGGCCAGTGTTGCCATAGGCCAGTGTTAGGATCACCACCCCCTCAAACAGCTCGTTCAGTTAACCTGATGCCTGTTTTAGACAGAAAAAAAGTTACCACAATCAGCAGAACTTTCACTGGAGAATGGGCATAATTCTTTCATACTTTTCTTTCTCATAGCTTTTTTTGGTTTTTATAATCTCTTCATTACACTAAATAACATCCATCTTAAGACCTATTTTGAGCCTTAATTTAAGTTGACTAGTAATGATATTAATCATAATGTATTTATTTTTATAATGTACAAACTAGAGTATGTATGTGGATATGTGTGTGATGGTGCTGGTATGGATATGTGTGGTTTGGGTTATGTGTGTACTGATGTGTACATTTTATGTGTTTTGTATGTTTTGCGAGTGCGATTTTATGTGATGTTATTCTGTACACCAGCCAAAACAAAATGTCTGGTATATTAGATAATAAACGCACCTTTAAATTTATTAGCGACTACACCCCGTCACCCTCCAGTCCCCCTCCCCCCCATTACACCCTACACTTTTAACATTGTATAAAAAATCATGTCCCAATATAGGTCCCTAGTTACCTGGGAGGACGTTAAGCTCCATAATCAACATCAACAACGTATTGAATTGAATTGAAAAGCTGGGGTTAGGAGGTCTAACTTCTTGAATTAAAGTGTTTTTTTCTCAGGTGCATGTAGTTTTTTATTTGCTTGAAATCATGGTGTATTCTGGTTGTAAGAGAAGAGTCAATTTCCTTGTAAGCCTGCAAAATTAAGATTTGTCATTTTTGAAGTACACAAGTTTTTGTAAGAGTCCAAAATAGTCCAGGATAAGGAGGAAAAACATTGGGTGGGTCAGGAAATCTGAAACATTGCATAGTTTTTTTGTGTGCCTATGTAGACACAAAAAGTACTTAGAGCACTCCCCCCCCCCCAAGAGAGCATAGCTTAGTTTTAATTATTTTAATGCCACTGTTAGCAAGAGGAGTACTACAGACAGCAATCAAACAGTGGATTTTTTCTGTAGACATTGTTATTTCTGTTTAGGTGTTTCAGTAGTTTTCTATGCGGATAAATCATGCTGCATGATCACTAGAAACAATCCAGCTCTGTAGCATGCAAGTTTTTTAAAGGTTTTTTTCCCATGTTACTCTGAGAGAAAAAAAAAAACCACAGAGATAAAGTTGAACTGGCAGTTTGACTGAAGCAGTGGTAATAACACAGAGTTGTGCTCTTCCTACAATCAATGTTTTGATGTGGATGATGATGTCCGAACATGTACTTGGTTGTATTATTTTGCTAGACTATTTGTTTCTGTTAGATATATCTGCTCACATGATTGTTGTTCATAATTTGACATTACATTTACTGCTGATCAAAATGTATTGTTGGAATAGGTCTGCTTAATATTCTGACTGCAGTTTTGTAATAAAATCAAATAACACAGATGTTTTAAGTATCAAAGTGCTTTTCACACACACACACACACACTCACACACTATGAGTATGACTGCAAACATGAATTTGTACTTGTATTAATTATAATTACTGTATTACAGAACCTGATCTGAAAAAAAGGACAACAGCAAATTATTCATGCAAGCTTGCTGTATTAACGATTTCTTTATCCATTTAATACAACACTGAATTAAAAGATAACAACTATAACAACGTGTGTGTGTTTGTGTGAATGTCTATGTGTATATGGACGGACACTGATTAAACCTGAGACTCATCGATTACCCAGGTGAGTGTAAAAGAGGGAGAGAGAGAGGGAACTTTAAGGTGGGTGCATGGGGACGGACATGTAGTAACAGATATATGTTTTAATCTGTAATCTTAACACATGTGCTTAAAATTAGGAACAGATGCCATTCCACTACAAATACTGTCAGTCTGACAAAAACGCCCAGTGACACTGAACCCCTATCCCTTACAGAACACATTCAGTATACATGTACTCACTTCCTTTCGTCTGCGTTTAGTGAAAGCAGATCGTTCTGATGACATTGGTATCCGGTTTCTGACCTCCTGTGAGTGGTCAACAATTGTCGGAACTGGAACTGCGTCAGGCAACAGCTGTTTTGTGTACTGCGTTCACATTGGAAGAAAGTGTCGCGAAACACAGCACATCGTGTTGGCCGTTTCCAGTTAATCAGTCTTGCTGCAGAAGTTGTAAGCCCATCGGAAAAAGGTGACAACTGATGCCTGAACCTTTTTTCTATACTTCATAGCTATTCCTTCGGCGTGTTGTTGATGCTCGATGTAGGCAAACGCCCACTTGGCACTTGAGCCTAAGCTGTACACGAAATGACGTCACAGCCGGTTCTCGTCTACTGGCGGCCATTTCGAAGTCTCGTTTAGCAGACGAATTTGGCGGAACGTTTTTAATTAAATCACAATGATAAAGCTACGAATCGGTGAATTTCTTTACATTTTTGGAATCTTTAGGTGCATTTCTCTAACCTTCAGTCATCGGTTAGTGGTTCTAATAACCTTTAAAACAGCGTGGTCTGGTCCTTTAAACTGAAGAGCCATGATCTGTTTAAAGCGTGTCAGCAGTGAGCTTTGCCTGGCGTAGGCCGACATTTGCGCTCAGCGCTCTGAATGAGTCAACTTCTTAAAGATTACTTTCGCTTTGAATACCTCATACCACCCATGTCTGATAAAAATATGTTGGCCTACATGAAATTTGAGTATGTGACGCATATGTTATTGTTTTTTAAGATAACAAAACATTTTTTTTTCTCGATAAGTCAGCAAAGATAAGTCGTCAATTTAAGAACTCTTTCTGGCATGACAAATAACAGCAGACCTAATGTCTCAAATGACATGTGCTAGCAAAAATCACCAAAGGTTTGAAGGCAATACGTTGAGTAGTAACTGAAATGTACCTATTTTTGTCGCATTACCCACTAAAACGGCCTCTAAAACCACCTTTTACGGCTTCTCAGAGCAATAACACCTGCACCATTCAGCATGCCATAATGTCATTGTTAAACCAGATATGTAAACAAAACAAAACTGACTGATTTGGATGCAGATTGGATTGTTCTTTCTATTGACGTGCAGACCATGCTTTGTTTATAATAAACGGCTTCATCAGAAAGATCTGCCCTCAAACGCATATGCCAAGTTTTTTTATGACGGGTAGTATAGACAATGCAGTCACACATGCAGTCACAAAAATAGACACACACACATGTATACACAGTCACATAGACACGCAACACGCGCGTGCACACACACACACACACACACACACACACACACACACACACACACACGCGCACACACACGCCGCACACACGCACACACACACACACACACTGACACTGACAAACACACATATATACATTTATAGAAACCTACACACTCAATCAATCAATCAATGAGTCTTATATCGCGCATATTCCGTGTGTACAGTTCTAGGCGCTCTGCAGTGATGCCGTGTGAGATGAAATTTTATACGGCCAGTAGATTGCAGCCATTTCGGCGCATATTTACCTTTCACGGCCTATTATTCCAAGTCACACGGGTATAGGTAGACAATTATTAACTGTGCCTAAGCAATTTTGCCAGGAAAGACCCTTTTGTCAATCGTGGGATCTTTAGCGTGCACACCCAATGTAGTGTACACGGGGGGAGGTTCGGACACCGAAGAGAGTCTGCACACAAAGTTGACTCTGTGAAATAAATTTCCGCCGAACCTGGGATCGAACTCACGCTGACAGCGGCCAACTGAATACAAATCCAGCGCGCTACCAACTGAGCTATATCCCCGCCCACTGAGGAAAAGAACAGTTTATTACAATGTGAACTCATAAGTGCATATAACAGTTACGTAGTAAGAAGAAAATGGAAAGTAAGTGATTTAAACATGGACAAATACATTTTATTTTCTAAACATGACCGCTCGCAAGACCCATTTATGGCACCTATAGTTTTTAGTCACAGAATAACATACATTGGCAAGTAAACATGAAAACTTTACTTTATTTGTTTGGTGTAGGTTTTAGCCAGTGGAACAAGAAAACATTTCCTCAAAAAGAGCTGACGCCGATTTGTTTTCTTTCTCGAGAACATAGGGGGGGGGGGGGGGGGGGGGGGGGTCAGGCAAAACCTATCCAGCATCAATAGTATTCCCTGTTATGTTCTTAGACCAACTCTTTCACAAACAAAAATATTTTCAAACTGAAGTTATTTGCTCTCCAAACCAAGTTATGATGGAGCGAAATGTCTTTCTAATAAAATGACGTACTTTCATATGAATCATGTTTTTTTTCAGTAACTGTTTTGATAAGCTATTGCCGAAAATGTTTTCGAAACATCAGAACACTTTAGCTTTGTTGATGGGTTTTTTTTTCTCTACTTACTCCTTAAACGATTAATACTTGTGACATGTGCACGTTAAACTACAAGGAATACAACAAATCAGACCCACACAACTATACGCACAGACACACATGCACTTATCAAATGTGTTCGTGAATAATAGTGCAATGAAACAGCTTTGTAATGTACATTAAGTTTCAGTGTTTACGTTTTCTGCAATAGCCTCCTTTCTTCATCTATCCGTTTGTTTTTGTTTGGGAATCGTTACATCTGTAGTTCGTCTTTCTGTTCTATTGTCTGTCTTTTCACTGTTTGTTTACTTTGTTGACGTGCCTGAAGAAGACCCTGGGGTTGAAACGTTGCTGTTATTTGTATTCTTCGTTACACGGCTTTTTGCTCATTTTTACATTTAGTCAAGTTTTGACTAAATGTTTTAACGTAGAGGGGGGAATCGAGACGAGGGTGTGGTGTATGTGTGTGTGTCTGTGTGTGTGTAGAGCGATTCAGACTAAACTGCTGGACCGATCTTTATGAAATTTGACATGAGAGTTTCTGGGTATGATATCCCCAGACATGTTTTTAATTTTTTTGATAAATGTCTTTGATGACGTCATATCCGGCTTTTCGTGAAAGTTGAGGCGGCACTGTCACGCCCTCATTTTTCAACCAAATTGGTTGAAATTTTGGTCAAGTAATCTTCGACGAAGCCCGGACTTCGGTATTGCATTTCAGCTTGGTGGCTTAAAAATTAATTAATGACTTTGGTCATTAAAAATCTGAAAATTGTAAATAAAAATAAAAATGTATAAAACGATCCAAATTTACGTTCATCTTATTCTCCATCATTTGCTGATTCCAAAAACATATATATATGTTATATTTTGATTAAAAACAAGCTCTGGAAATTAAATATATAAATATTATTATCAAAATTAAATTGTCGAAATCAATTTAAAAACACTTTCATCTTATTCCTTGTCGGTTCCTGATTCCAAAAACATATAGATATGATATGTTTGGATTAACAACACGCTCAGAAAGTTAAAACAAAGAGAGGTACAGAAAAGCGTGCTATCCTTCTTAGCGCAACTACTACCCCGCTCCTCTTGTCAATTTCACTGCCTTTGCCATGAGCGGTGGACTGACAATGCTACGAGTATACGGTCTTGCTGAAAAATGGCATTGCGTTCAGTTTCATTCTGTGAGTTCGACAGCTACTTGACTAAATGTTGTATTTTCGCCTTACGCGACTTGTTATTTATTTATCGCTCTTGCGCGCAGTCACCGTAATTGTTATTCTGGTACATATAAGATTTGTAAAATGCTCCTAGACTTGTAAACGCTGGTTCAGAATCGCCCGGAACTGTAGATATTGTTGGTATGAATGTATGTTTGTTTGTTTGTGTGTTTGTTTGTTTGTTTATGTACTTTATACTGTTTGTTATCTTTCACTTCGCGGCAATGCATTCTCCTTCTTGTTTACAGAAACCGAGTTTTGAAAGATTCAAGAGTGTTTTAAAAAGCGCTGCTTATTTAACTAGAGTGCCGACATTTTGATTAGGACAATTAAACAAAGTTTGCAAAGAAAGATATCTTTAAACTATCATATTGATACCGATGTGTATACCATCTGTTTTGCTTGTTAGTGTTCATGCAGTAAAAGCAAAACAGTAGGGGATGGCGGAAGGAGAAGAACATTTGGAATACCCCCCTCCCCCCTTCCTTCCAAAGTACTGATGATCGACCTCAGGTACAAAGATATTGATGGGATCAATTCCCTTCAACAACATAAACAACAAAAACTGTTTTAACTCAGAAATGTGCTTCATCGCAACATTCTTATTTTACCATTGTCAGTTTCGGTAATGTGGAGATGTTAAGCTATATTTCAATGAAATAAAGGATGAGCAGAATCTTCTCAATCGAAAGATGGGGCACATGCACATGAATACAAAATGGGGTTTGTTAGGCCACACCTGGAGCGTTAACAGATTTAATGCACTCACTCTTTTCAATTAAATGAAATCATGTGACACGGTGGTATACTTACTGTTGCGCGTTATCTCGCGCGGCATTTGACAAAGCAATTGTAGGCGTAAAGAGAGGTTAGGACTGCTCTACCTTTTGGAAAAATCTGATCTTGTTCTGTTATCTGTTTGTGTATGTGTTCATTTATTTACACCCGCTTTGAATCGTTTGAGTTGTTCCTGCCTAAAAGAGGGGTTCTCGCTTACAGAGTTATTTCCCTTGTTGTTTGCAGCAGTGATGACTACCGTATATGAGATACAGATTGTATAAACGTATGTTCCGAAGGAAGTTAAGTTTGTTTAGTTCATTTCTCTAATATAATCTCCAGTAATACTAAGTAACGGAAGACCTTAATTTCTATCTCCAGTTTGTGTTTGACCTCTATGTCAGTCCTTAAAAAAGTATGACGATTTTGCACATTTGAAATGAGTGGTTTTTGTTATGGAAAGCATGGAATTTGAGTGTAGGCTACTCCACCGAAATATAAAGATAAGAGTTAACAAGCAGGCCTGTGCGCAGTGAACCGAGGAGGCGGTTGGAAGTCGCAACTGTCCGACACTGACTAAATTTGACTCCAGTTTTAGCGAAAAGTACTCCTTCAAGCGTTACCAAATGCCATTCAAAATACCAATCAAATCAGATACATGTTTTCAATAATATACTCAGAGGCAAAAGAAACGCAAATGCTGCAGTGAAGATGGGTTACCCATGAATTTTAATGTCGAATTAATTATTTCGGGTTAACAATAACAAGGAAACGAATTGACCGATACAAAAACCATACGGAAAAGTGTATTGGGATGAGAGCATGACGTGCCATGTTCCACTGAACACTGTTTGAAGACGGTTGAAATTCAATAGCGTGTTGCTCCTCCCTGGGCGTTGATGACTGTGGCGCACCTCCGGTACATGGAGAGGACGAGGTGATTAATTTGCTGCTGAGAGACCTGAGCCCACACCTGGGTCACGGCAGCACGCAGTTCTGCTGCTGTGCGGGGTCTCCTGGCAAGGGCATTAATCCTTCTTTGCATGATGTCCCAAAAGTGTTCGTTTGGGTTGAGATCCGGAGATCGAGCAGGATGAGGCAGAATGTTCACGCTGTTGTGACGCAACCTGTCCTGGGTAGCACGTGCAGTATGGGGACGGGCATTGTCTTGCTGGAACAGGCAGTTCCGGTACCTCTGGACAAATGGAACCACATAGGGACGCAGGACTTGATTGATGTAGCGGTCTGCATTGACACCATTCCCACGACCTTGGCCGACGTTCTGAAAGACGACAGGTCCCACTCGCTAATTGACACCAATGGCGCCCCATATCATGACGCTGGCACGTCCCCATCGATCATGCTGCAGGATGTTATTGTTAGCAAACCGCTGTCCAGGTCTTCGCCAGATCTGGACACGCCCATCGCCAGGTTCCAGGTAAAAGCGCTTCTCGTCCGAAAAAAGAACCCTCCGCCAGTCCCGATGGCGCCAGTGGGCATGCTGCTGGGCCCAGGCTAGACGATCCAGGCGATGCTGAGCTGTCAAGACAGGACGTCGAGCAGGACGCCACTTTACCAGGTTCTGCCCACCAAGGCGTCGGCGTAGAGTTCTGGCACTGACGGGTTGTCCATGCACCCCAATGTGTTACGGGCTGTGTTGGCGGCAGTTTCGAATGCATCTCGCTGGTGTTGATGGACAAGATGGCGATCTTGTCGGGCTGTTGTTACCCGGGGTCTGCCACGACCTGGTAAGTCGCAGGTACTGTTGGTGGCATGAAAACGTTGCTGCAGGCGATAAACCGTGGTGACATTTACTCCAAATGCCCTAGCAACTTGCTGAACTGATTGTCTGGCATCAAGTCTTCCGATCGCCTGTTGACGCTGATCTGGTGATAGTCTCGGCATCGCGCCTGTGTCGCAGAAATGAATGTTGAATGAGTTTTGTGAGTACGGTACAGCTTGCCTGAACACTCTGAACACGAAAAGCTGCTTTTCCACATTGTGCATGTGCTGAAAGTGGTCCCCATGACGGTTTGGGATCCCCGTCAACAAGACCTCACGTGTGACCCAGATAACGGAAAACACGGTTCTGACAAGATAAGACCGCTAAAACAACACGTGCAGAACATGCTAGTATCATTATTTTCTTTTTATTTCAAGTCCATAAAGGTTTAATTAACGCATCCTTTATTTGCGTTTCTTTATTTGCCTCCGAGTCAACTCAGTCGAGTTTGATCCTGGCAACTTTCAGACAAAGGTTTAGAGGGAGAAAGAAAGTAGAGATAAATTCAGAAAAGTTAGCAGAAGCAGGAAAATGTCACATACTTATATTCATTGGAACATTGAAGACATTACACCCAGAAAAAAAGAGAGTGAGAGGCGCAGGCATTCATAACTGAGAGATGGGCAAGTATAGCAGAAGCTAAGCAGACATTTTTTGTTTTTAATTTGATATTTAAAGGGAGGAGGCTGGTAGGATGGAAGGCGTGAAGCTCCATGGTCTGAGTCCCCAGGATTATTTGCGCAGTAGCAGTTCTCTAGGCTGGTCACACAGCTTGTTGCTGTGCCGACTGGTCAGGGACTCGGACATGGGGCTGTGGGTATAACTCTAAGCCCAGATTATCACATCAGCGTGTTTCAGTTTGAGATCGAGTAGCTCCCCCCATCCCTCCTGATTCTAGCGACTACCCTCTAGACAACATATCCTCACCCTAGGCTCACTAGTCACCAAACTGTACATACTTTTATTTTATTACCACGGCCTTCGTGGCTTACATCTTAATAATAATAATAATAACGATTACTTATATAGCGCGTAAACCTCGTGGTGACGAGCCCAGAGCGCTTTACACTTACACAATCATAATACAAACAAGGAAAGAGAACTAAATCCGAATAAATTCAAACATGGTCACACACACCCACACACGCACGCACACACACGCGCACACACACACACACACACACACACGCGCGCGCGCGCGCGCGCGCACACACACACACACACAATCTTTCTTTCGTCATTGTCAATGTTCAGGTAACCCGCAATGTCATTCCATGTACGCATACGTTATTCTAGTACAACACACACAGGCACATACACATCCTCATGAACGCCACACTTTAGTAGATAATACACGTGGCAGCGCCGCGACTTTATTTTTTAAAAGTTTTGAGATTTATTGTTTGTGTTCCTCTTACTTGCTCATCTATTTGCTGTTATTGGTGATCCTGTAAGGTTCCACTTTTTAACTCGTTTTGAATTAAAACAAAAAATTTTACAAACCCGTTATTCAAGATATAGAATACAGACTTATAATTCTTACCAAGAAACATCTTAACTACTTTTCATTCTAACAAATTCCACAGAGCATTATCATCTCAACCCCACCCCCTGCCCTCCTCTCCATATTTTTTTTTTTTTTTTTAAAGCGGACAAACACTCAAGTACTTAATGGCTTAAAACCGCAGGACTTTTAATATTAATTTTAAGTAAGGATGGAAGGAGAGATGTTTCCTCCTTTTTCTTATACGTTTTAGTAAATTCATAACTGTCGTGCAAACCTTGTGCCTAAACATCATGCAAACACTAACAAGTCCTAGACGCAGGCGTTTACTACATTACAGAACAAATCTGCCGCATATAGCTGAAGGCCAAAGCATGCAGTCACATGGAGCTGCCTGGAGAACTCCTCATCTTCGTCTGTGACGACAGCGCGCTTAGCTTGCCGTTCAGCCTCCTCTTTAGTGACGAGTTTTTTTAGCTGTCTGCTTTGAATCAGGCCTTCAAAATGGCTGTTGACGTCACAAGTCTATCTGGTTTTGTAGTAAGTATTACCGTTTGCCCTCACCATGTCCTGAAAACGACAACACACACACACACACACACACACACACACACACACACACACACACACATATATACTCTCTCTCACACACATAAACACACACTCACACACACACATACACACACATACACACACACATAAACACACACACATACTCACACACACACACACACACACACACCCACATGACCCTCTTTTAAGAACACGAGATGGAATACCCAAATCCTGCATGCTACCATCACCCACGCACCCTGGCTGTTTTCATTTTTCTCATTTCACTTAATGTTAAACAATAGAAAGGATTTTTAGGGATCTCCACCCCCCAAAAAAACTATGATCAAGTGTTTACGTTTAGACTAAAACATGATCCATGCGAGTGCTGTCAACATTACACTTTATTCTGACGTTAAAAACGAATGGGGAAAAAAAGTAGATGATGAAAATGATACAACGATGCCCAGTTATTCGTGACTGCATTCCTTTTTCCGATGCTCTGAGAAAAGGCGTAAACTCTCCCGTTGTTGTTTGCTTGCGTTTACAACTAAACGCAAATAAGTCAAAATGCTACGCGATACGGTATTTACAACAACTATTTCGATCCTGCAAACAAATACATTACTAAGGGCGAAAGTGCAATACTTCCTTCAAAAACACATTTATTTAACTTTTACTGATTTATTACATGAACAAGAATTACGGTGGATAAATGGTTAAATGTCTCGATTGTTAAGCGTGGTAACTTTACGAAAGAAAATGAACCCAAAACGGTTATGTTGTTTGATGTGTTATTCAAAACCCAAGTCGAAGCTGTTTTATTTTTTTCCTCATTTGAGTAAGAGGTGATTTTGGCGCGAGAAATTCCCATACTAACTCACCAGAAATTTGATCATCACTTCCTGAAGCAGGATTTCCTTGTCTCTTGGAGCAGCTTTGTTGTTCATTCCAACATAGCGATAGTTGGCGTCTTGAAGTACCTGTTTCAGCTCACCAGGCATTTTCTTAACCTCTTCATCAAGGGCCTTCTTCTGCTCGTCTGAAATAGAATACACAAGCATAGTAAGACACACAGGTATTCATACACAAATACGGGATAAACTATGATGATTTCTTTTAAAAGTTTGAATACATGCCGAGTCTCAGTGAATATTAAGAATAATGGTCGAAGTTTAGTGAATCATGAAAAATGCAAGCTTCAGCGAACTGAGACCATTACTTTTAATAATCACTGAGACGAGGTGTGTAAATAATTTATTCCTCCTTTCTTCAAATTTTCAAATAAAAAAGGTGAGTTTGATCGAGTCCTCGTCACTCTGCCAGTCTACCTACGCAAGCAAGTGAAAATCATTCAAGTCTGTTAACACTTTACAGCAGTTATTTAGTTTGGAATAACAAATCTAGTACATAGTTTATGCCGTTGTTCTTCTGAGGCGATAAAGGCAGATACATGTTTTGTTCTTTTCACATTTTTTGCATCGCTGAGGAAATTTTCTTCCGTCGTAATTTGTAGCAGACGAACTTTTGCCCCCGTGTTCGCACGTAAAATACTGTATTAAGTTCGGTTTTTCCAGGCAAGGCAGTGAATGGAACCGCTTAATTTTCTTAACATTCAAGGATGTGTGCATTTGCTTGCGTTTATGAAATGAAATACAGCTGATAATTGACTGACGGATTGCAGTCCTTTTGTCGAAGTGCCCTAGTTTGAAGAAATCCGGCAGGGGAACAACTATAGTCTCTAAAAACAGTGTGAGAGTTACCTGTCTTGAGAACTGCTCGCGCAGATTGGTTTGTACAAGATAGATTTGGATTCAAATATCAACCAAACTCATGGTTTTTATATTGGATTTCGCATGTTGAAACCTGTAGTTGTTAGTTTAAATGAGGTATGTTTGTTTTTGTCTGCTCCAGATATGTATATTTCGTACATTTTAACGTTCGGAAATTTTCAGTCATAAAATTAGTGCCCCCAAACTACAGCTTCTCAACCCATGAGCTATCGAGGATTCAGGCACGTTCCTGGGAAGTTATTTGTTTGGTTGCTGGGTGTTTATCGAAACATAACCAGCCCTACAAGTTTACAGAGGTAAAGAAGCTGAGGGGGTAATAAGGAGTTTGTTCATAGTACTTTTACTTTGAAAGAAGGAACAAGGTTTTGGACAAGGTTTTCGTCGTGCTTTTGAGGTGAAACTTCTACTTGAAGAGACGGTGTCCGTTGTCATTTAAATTTGAACAATCGGGGGAGCGATCTTATGTTAGAGATAGAAAGAGAGAGACACACACACTGATACACACACGCAGAGGGACAGACAGTTAAAGACAGAGAGAAAGACGGAGTCAGAGAGACAGACAGTAAGAGACGAAAGCTTTGGTTGTAAACTACTACTAAGAACATATTTTGAAAAACGCTTTACCAATGGTGTCACCCAAAGCATCCATTCCATTGAACACGATGATCAGGTACTTTGACATCTCCTCCGAAAACAGTTTCTTAAGCTTGACGTACGCCTGGTACTCTTCCTGTGTGAGCAGTGTAGATCATTGTAAGATAAGACGTATCGATCACCATCATGTCATACAGCTGCGAAATTTAAACAATCTTAAAAAAGAAAAGAGTTTCGTTTCCAAGCAAGAGACAGTCACATGGATATGTTTCTTTATTTTCATATTTATGAATGACAGCTTTTGGGACTTTTAAGACCTGGACAAACTACAGTTAACATGGTCATTTCATCTTTCCAGCAACTGAGAACCGATTTGCTTTATTAACTCTTTTTCACGGTAATAAAATGAACACACGGCCAGGAGTATAAACGCAAAACATGAATCTTAATGTATTTGTGTTGTCTGCTCCGGATATGTATTGTTTGTACATTTGAGCGTTAGTGGAACTTTTCAGTCGCTTAAAGTATAGTGCCCACACCGTGTAGCTTCTCAACCCAGGAGCTATCGAGGATTCGGGCGTGTTGCTGGGTGGTTATGTTTTGGTTGCTGGGTGTTTACTGAATAATAAACAACCCCTAAAATCTACAGAGGTAAAGACGCAGAGGGGGGAATAAATAGCATAAAACAACTACTATCTCTCATCGCCCCAAGAGCTATACATTTTAAGTTTGGGGTTGTAATTATGTGACCCCACACCAGGAATACCTTAAACATAAACGTTTGAGCGCTCATTTACTCACATTGAAAACGGCTGTGTTCTGAGTGGGTATAAATCCAGACTGCGCCAGTCATAATTTTCGTCCTACCTTTCGCCCTTAAGTGTTCATAAAGATACAGCTTTGAAATTGAGCCAAGAGCTCCAGAGTTCGCTTTGGGTGCTAAAACTTGAAGTGATGATAACATGCACACACGAGAAGGTTTTAAAATTAGTGTTTGAGCGTTCTATTTGACACAACTAAATGCTGTGTTTGATATTCTTCAATGGTCAGATTGTTTTTGAGTGTAATGCGAAGCGTTTTAGCCCTATATGTCACGGACTGTGCAAGTGTTTGTTAGACCGTAGGTTTGATTTCCTCAATTCAATGGTTTTAATGTGCTTTGACAAATGGGTATCTATGAAAACAAAATAAAGTATGATGAAGAACGGAAGTCCGGACTCCTGACACGGGAGAGCTTGACGAAGCAAACCGCTCGCTGAATAAATCACACAAATAGACAGATGGATAGAAAGGCAGTCAAAGACCGAGAGAGCTCAGACCTGGGTGAAGCGACGGCCAGTTCTGAGAGCAAGGACAAGCAGATGAGGTCCAGGGTAGGCCATTGCAACACTCTTGCCCACTGCACGGAGTATGACGTCGTCATCTTCGTCTGTATCGCACAGGCCCGGGGTGTCCACCAGCTGTCACACAAATTCAAGGTAAGTAAACAGTATTGCTCTCAGATCATATAAGCGTGCAGCCATGTCTACAGTGTAGATTCGCTTTTCGAAATTATGCACATCGGAGCCACGATTCGCTGATGATTGCTTGCAGTGATCGCTGAACACACATGTTTTTTTTTCTAAACTCACGTGACCTCAGCCAATCACGCTGGCAGCGGCCAATGACAGCCAGCGATCATTGCTGTAAAGAATCGTGAAGTTCGATGTTCATATTTCGAAAGAAAAGACTATCGTATTTAGCGTGCATTTAATAACAGACACATCACTGTTAGTTGTTTGGCAAGATTGCGGGTCTGCCACTCTATCGCAAAGCTTGACAATCCTGACAGACTTTATTTCCTAAACCCGTCTTCGAGCTAGTCATGAAAATACGATAGACATGTTTGTGCATAATAAACACATTCTGGAAATAACTCTGTCAGGTTTACGAGACTTGGTGCCAAAAGATGCGCATAAAGGTGCTTGCGTCAAATTTTACGATTTATTCACAGCAAAAGATCAGGGTGTCGAACGTAAGACAAAGCAACGTTTAAGCAAACGGAAAACGTATCCCTTTCCGTGACATTGTAGACCAGTCCCTGGTGAGATAATTGATTTGACTTTCTCCTCGTGTTTAAAAGTTGCCGAGTTGAGCTCAGAAAATTCTTTAATTTTCTTCGAGTTTTACTCTTTTGTCAGGTCGATTTTGGGGGTACCCTAGCTTATTTGATCGGCAGTCACGTGACCCCCTAAAAACGAAATCTTTGATCCCAAAAGTGTGCCAGATAGAAAGTTTGAATGAAATAACATTGGCATGTTTGAGTTGAGGTACAAAACGGTTTCTTGTTATTATTAATTTGTTTTTTTTTTACTGAGGTTTCGATAATCAAAAAACAAGAAAGGTAGGTTGTTGGAACGTTTGTTATTGACAAAAAAATACATACACAGATATTTCGACCCAACGGTCTTTTAAGTGAACAGACAAACAAATAATTATTCACACACAACTTATCTTGCTAGTTCTATCAGTTTACGTCCACTCGTCAGGAAGCCGAGCGAATGAATGATTGTATTGGAACGTTGGCAGTCTTTTTGTTTTTGGATTTGAGGTTTCGATAAGCTGGATGTTTGCATAAGCACTGCTAAACAGTTCTCATTAGTTAAAGCATACGACTTTATTTTGGATACTTTAATACATACCTCTATGAGAGTTCCACTCCGTTTTCCTGTTTGCCTTTCACATTTTGCAGTATTTGATCTCATTCCTCTTCCAACCTTGAACACACTTTTATTCAGCAAGCTGTTCCCCAACGAGCTCTTGCCAGCTCCAGTTGTTCCGATCAGGATTATACGTATAGCTGGCAGAGAGATTTGTTGAAGAAAAGAAAGGAAACAATTCGCGTGAAGCGATATGAAAACAATTAATCAATCTGACGGCCTGATAATAAAATATCAACACTTAATAACAGCCAACACCAAACCTACATGTACTAAAGCTTTGCTAGCCTATACCCGAAGACCTAGACTGGTCCAGCTCGTCTTCGCGAAGCATGCGAACGTAGTGCTTTATCAAAATATTTTCTGTAATTTTCAGAGTAAACATGGCATTTCTATATATTTTTGGATTCATGAAATGATAAACAAGTCGCGTAAGGCGAAATTACCCACGGAATGAAACTGAACGCACTGCATTTTTTCATCAAGACAATTATACAACTTCGTCAATAGGCGCGAGAAGGAAATCGCCCACTTTTCACGTGCAAAACGAAGTGAAATTGACGAGCCAGAATAGCGCGGTAGCGTTTTGCACTAAGCAGGACAGTCGCTTTTCTGTATTCCTTTTAACTTTTTAAGCTTGTTTTGAATACAACATATCATAATAATGTTTTTGGAATCAAAAAATGAAAAGGAATAAGATAAAATCATTTTTGGATCGATTTCTTAAAACTTGATCGTGGTACTAATTAACCTATTTCCGTTAAATGTGATCACATTTTAAGAGTAAACATAACATATGTATATATTTTTAGATTCAGAATGTGATGGAGAATACGATGCTATCAATTTCAAATCTGTTTGAGAAACATCGGTTTTAATGACAACTTTAATTAGCAAACTTATTAATTAGTTGTTAAGCTTCCGAGCTGGAATGCAATCCCATCGTCCGGACTTTGTCAAAGATTGCTTGACCATAATGCCAACCAATTCGGTTGAAAAATGGGAGCGTGACAGTGTCGCCACAACTTTCACAAAAAGCCGGATATGACGTCATCAAAGACATTTATTAACTAGTCGCGTGAAGCAATATAAAAACATTTAGTCAAGATAAACACCACAAACCAATCATCGCCGAGACTACATTCAGATAGTCTCGGTTAACCATACCGAAGACCGAGACGAGTCACGCTCGCCGTCGCGAAGCACGCGTTCGTAGTACTTACTGAACCTATTTCCTTTCATTCTGAGCATATAGTTAAAGTAAACATGACATATCTATATACTTTTAAAATTTAGGAGAAGATGAGGAATACAATGCAATCTTCTTCTTCTTCTCCTTCTTCTTCAGCGTTCCAGAATTGTCTGGTTACGTGTGAGCTCGTTTGACCATTTGGGTTCCCCAAACTATACTCTGAGAGCATAGTCAGCTTTACTTCGCTTTCGTTGAGTAGGCATGCTGGGTATTTTCGTGTTTCTATAACCCACCGAATTCCGACATGAATTACAGGATCTTTTCCGTGCGCACTTGGTCTTGTGCTTGCGTGTACACACGAAGAGGGTTAAGTCACTAGCAGGTCAGCACATAAGTTGACCTGGTAGATCGAAAAAATCTCCACTCTTAACCCACCAGGCAGCAGCGACCGGGATTCGAACTCACAACCTCCCGATTAGGAGGCCGACGTCTTACCACCACCCCACTGTGTCCGTCACAATGCAATCAATTTTAAATCTGTTTGCGAAAAATCGATTTTAATGACAAATTTAATGAGCAAACTCATTAGTTAATTTGTAAGCCTCTAAGCTGAAATGCAATACCAAAGTCCGGGCTTCGTCGAAGATTTCTTGACACAAATTTTAACCAATTTGGTTGAAAAATGAAAAAGCCGAATATGACGTCATCAAAGACATTAAATGACTTTCTCCTCGTGTTTAAAAGTTGCCGAGTTGAGCTCAGAAAATCGTCTGGGGATATTATATACTGTTCAAAAAAAGAAACGCATAGTTGCTACTTGCCAAATTTGTTTTATTTTTCGAAAAAATTAACAGAAAATCCAATATTTAGATTATTTGTTTGAAATTTGGTATGGACACAGTTGAATGCACACACAGTTCATTTGCATCTTCAAATCAATCAGTCAATCAATACGATTGGGTGCCGAGGCTGTCAAGTCAGTAGGGGGTGTGACTGCCTTGAGCAGCAACAACTGCCCGGCACCTTCTGGGCATGGACTGGATCAGATGCCGGATATCTTGCTGTGGGATGGTGTCCCACTCCTCCTGAAGTGCCTGCAATAGATCGCGGTGATTTGCCGGCGCTTCTTCTCGCCTGCGCACACGTCTGTCCAATTCATCCCAGAGGTGTTCTATCGGGTTCATGTCTGGCGACATGGATGGCCAGGGAAGCACCTGGACATGGTGGTCGGTGAGGAACTGGGTGGTGAGTCGTGCTGTATGCGGGCGAGCGTTGTCCTGCTGGAATATGGCATCCTGGTCAGCCAGAAGAGGAAGGGCGTGTGGGCGCAGAATTTCCTCCACGTATCGCTGGGCAGTTATGCGCCCTTGGACGTGCACCAGGGTGCTCCTTCCAGCGGTATTGATCGCCCCCCACACCATGACGCCTCCACCACCATGAACGGGTGCCTCATCCACACAGTTGGGCGCGTAACGTTCGTTTACTCTCCGGTAGACCCTCCTCCGACCATCATGTCGCTGGAGCAGGAAGTAGGACTCGTCGCTGAACCACACGTGTCTCCAGTGATTCCGGACGGTCCAGCGAAGGTGCTGGTTGCCCCACTGCACTCGGTTCTGGCGATGGCGGCGGGTGAGGACAGCTCCTCTGTGAGGTCTGCGAGCTCTCAAACCAGCTTCATGCAGGCGGTTCCGCACGGTCTGGTCCGATAATCGGTGTGGCCCGGGGAGAGCCTGGACAGAAGATGAGGCCGACAGGAAACGATTCCGGAGGTGGCGGAGCCGTATGAAGCGGTCGTGAGCAGCAGTTGTCGCCCTTGGTCTTCCCGCTCGTGGCAAGTCAGCAACGGAGCCAGTGGCTTGAAACCTGACCCACAGTCTACTGATGGTGCTCTGGGACACGTGGAAGTGCCTGGCGATTGCACTTTGACTTTGGCCTGCTTGTAAACGACCCAATGCAATTTGGCGGTCTTCTCTGCTCAATCGGGCCATCTTTCGTCGCTGAATTGTCGTCTGATTTCTTTGTGGCGAACAATCCGCTTTTATGGGTTTTGGAAGACATGGTGAGAGCTCAATATTCCCCGAGTTTCACGAGATTACACTGAAGCATGACGAGTGGTCATGCCAAATGAGCAATTTTGACATTGTAGCCACTGATAACGCATGCGTCACGTGCAGAGCTCACTTGTGGCAATGGACGAAAGGTCGACGACCAGATAAACATTTTCTGCAGTTTGGTGGATATCCTTGTAGCCATATAACTAAATTAACCAAATATTACAAGCTATGCGTTTCTTTTTTTGAACAGTATACCCAGGAACTATCATGTAAAGTTTCATGAAGATCGGTCTTGTAGTTTCTCTGAATCGCTCTAAACACACACACATACACACACACATACACCACAACCCTCATCTCGATTCCCCGTCTATGTTAAAACATTTAGTCAAAACTTGACTAAATGTAACAAACTTTAAAAAAACAAACATTTGGGGATATTAAACTCAGGAACTCTCATGTAAAGTTTCACGAAGATCGGTCCCGAATCGCTCTACACACACACACACACACACACACACACACACACACATACACACACACACACACACACACACACACACACACACACACACACACACACACACAAACACATACACCACGACCCTCTTTTCGATTCCTCATGTAAGAATAAGAAGTCATTGTTGGATCAAATACTAACATTTACAGTTGTGGGTAGTAATTTGAGATTAAGTAATGACCAAACTCATTAATTAATATTTAAACGTCCAAGCTTAAATGCAATCCGATAGTCCGGTTTTCATCGAAGATTGTTTCACCAACATTTCAATAAATTTGATTAAAAATTAAAGGCGTGACTGAAAATAAAGACATGTGGAAAAATAAAGCAGGAGCAAAGTAAAAGAAACGCTTACATTTCTAGGCACTTGGCCCTTGCAGATTAGTGAACTGAAAGTAACTGAACAGAACGGAATTATTTCGGCCTTGTTGACAATGATGAAAACCAGCACCACTTCAAGTTTGTTGTTGTTAACATATTAGTATTACTCTGACATCACCCTCCCGTTAAAAAAGGGCCCGATGCTGGAATATTATAATAATAAATCATTCTTAGTCAGCGCCTTTCACCACCAGACGGTAGTCTCATTGCGCTTTACATAATGCGTTGGCCATTGAAATACAACCTACACAATATGGCGATGTAAGACTATCTCATGCACGCCGTGGATGGTGGCACGCCTAGTTTTTTCCACCGCAGGAACAACACCCAATTCGTTCCCCCGCACGCGGAAGCAAAATTGTTATCTCGCAAAGGAATTGCCCTGTGAAGGTACGTTGTGGCAAATCACATTATTAAGTATAGATATTCTGAAGCAGAATTGCCTAGGCTATATGTATAATATGTAACTTATGTCTTGTTATGTACTCGTGAACAGTGGCGTTCGATTTTCTGCAGAAGTCCGTGAAAATTATACAGAGAGGTCTCAATTTCGTACAAATTAACCTAGAACTACCATTTAAAGCACTATTTTAATACTCACAGTTTAATCTTCGATACCTTGCAGCCTTGTATGCGCGTTTTTGGGCACCAGCATCGTGGATAAGCTGCTCTAATCTAGCGTTATTTTGTGGTACTCGATTCTCAGTGGGTAAGGTCCCCCGCAGACACCAGATAAGGTCCCCCGCATTTTTGACCAAGCTGTGGGGGATCTTACCCCGTCAAATTTCACTGTTGATCTTTGAACCGATCGTGAGTCTAAACTAAGGTAAGCTTAAACTTAAAAATGAAGAGCAGTATCCACAAGTAGTTTGACTTTGACCAGCAAAAAGATTTAAGCCCTTCTGTTGACCGTGCTTTGTGTTATTTCATCATTTTTAACGTGGGAGACAGTATTTCTGACTTGTCTTGATGACATTTCTTCTCTTATGTAGTACACGAGAGTGTAAATGGTAAGACAACTAGCTGATCCAATGCAAAATAAAGTACCGAACAGTATGATATAAACTTCAATACTAGAAAGTCTGGTTATCTACTATTTTAAGGCATTAATATGGAGACACCTACCATGTTGTTCGTCTTGCGGGGGAACGAATTGGGTGTTGTTCCCGCGGTGGAAAAAACTAGGCGTGCCACCATCCACGGCGTGTCATGAGATACCCCTTATTAATTAGAGAGTGCTTTTGTTCTTTTTTTTTTTAATAGAATTTCTGAAAAAATCTAATTCAGCAAACAAACAAAAAACAAAAAAGCCACAACAACCTGTATCGTTGGTATGTATTCAAGTCGAGAGATGGCCATGTAAAAGCCTAGCCAGATCTAAGATGGTGAGCCGAATCGATCACACGAGAAGGAATGTGCCAGCCTTACATAGTCGCGTTTTAAGCGAGTTTTTGTGTAGCTACCATCGCACGAGAAAAATAGGGAATGATAGGAAGGTGCATTCATTCGTCTCCTGCTTACTTCTCTGAACTCCTCACCGTCTATTCTCCAGCCGAGACAACTCCGTGCCTCTTCTGACTGTCGCATCCTCACCATTCCACACACCAAAACCAAAACATACGCCACTCTCAGTCACCCCAAGCATTTAACCGAGCACTTAAAACGCACCTCTTCAAGAAATACAACCCCTGATTTTGTTTTCTCAGTCCATCAGTAGGCTACATGTAGTGTATTTGTTGTTTTAGTGATAATTTGATAATGTATATAAACATCTAGGGCTGTTTTAAGTATTGTTGTGTTCTGTTTGATTAAGGGTATTCAGCTGGTATTTCCTTGTTTTCACTACCTATTTTATTCATGTTTTTATCCCTTAGTTAGTGGAAGAATCTTTTGTAATGTTCCAACGTGGAATTTTGAAAGCAGGGAGCACACTAGAGGCAATGGAAGAGGTGGGGGAGGGGGTGGGGTGGGGTATGTGTTGTTGCCTCATCATCTTCATGTAATTTATGCGTAAGTGTATATGAGTATGCTTGAGTTGTTAAGGCGAAAGATTGTGTATGAGTGCGCCTTGAGTCGCCTTGTGGTGAGATATGTGCGCGTTATAAATTCTTGTATTATATACACACACACCGTATATGGTGGAGAAAGACCGAAAAGCTCCTCGCGCCCCCTAATTGGCGTAGAGGCGCGTCCCCCGGGTGGTGGATGGGGGAGCCTTCTCTACTAACTTCTGAGAGAAGGTCGCATCACTCTCGATGCCGTGAACCTAATTAGGATCTTTTTCTTGTTTCTTCTCTATTTCTGCCTCCCCAAAGTCCTTTTACTTTCCTTTTCTCACCCATAACATTCTTCACTTATTACCCTTGTTAAGTGGTTCTTGTATAGAATATAGTCAATGTTTGTACAGATTTTAGTCAAGCAGTATGTAAGAAATGTTTAGTCCTTTGTACTGGAAACTTACATTCTCCCAGTAAGGGCATATATTGTACTACGTTGCAAGCCCCTGGAGCAATTTTTTGATTAGTGCTTTTGTGAACAAGAAACACTTAACAAGTGGCTCTATCCCATCTCCCCCCTTTCCCCTATCCCATCTCCCCCCTTTCCCTCGTCGCGACATAACCTTCGTGGTTGAAAACGACGTTAAACACCAAATAAACAAACAAACAAACAAACCGAAAAGCTGAGCCATATACTCATACCCTTGTAAAAGTGAAAGTCGGTTTTAGAACCATAAAAGCCAGGATGAAATACTTACAGTTCACAGTCAACACTGTGGTGGCGCTCTTTGTAGACCCCAATCAATCAATCAATAGGAAGCTTATATAGCGCGTATTCCGTGGGTACAGTTCTAAGCGCTTGTCGAAGAGTAGTCAACACAGGACTAACAAAGAAACTAACATATACAGACGGACACGAACCCTATCACACACTATCGCAACCCCTGGTAAATATACAACAAACATACACATCAATAGCTAGGTCCAAACAAAATAATATTAAGCACAAAGAAAACACCTCTCACAGAGCACAGCACAAGAATGTCTTTTGGGGCACAACACATCACGTCGAACATGAAAGTCACAGCCAGCTACGGGAAGAACTGAGTCTTCAACCTACTCTTGAACGCGTCAAGAGAGGGGCTCTGGCGAAGCTCAAGCGGCAGGGAGTTCCAGACGGAGGGGCCCGCGGAGGGAAATGCACGCTGACCAGCAGATGCGAGTTTGGAGCGAGGGATGTGAAGGCGGAGTGGGTCAGCAGCAGAACGAAGGGGACGGTCGGAGGGCTGGGTGTACAGGTCCAGGGAGGATTGAAGGTACTCGGGAGCAGAGTCGTTGAGACACTTGTAGACCAGAGTGGACAGTTTGTAGGAGATTCGTGTGTTGACAGGGAGCCAGTGCAAGGAGCGAAGTAGGGGGGTGATGTGGTCTCGCTTCGTCTTCCTCAACGTCAGCCTGACAGCAGCGTTCTGGACTCGTTGTAGGCCATGAATGGATGAGGCGGGGAGGCCAGCCAGAAGAGAGTTGCAGTAGTCCAGACGACTGAAGATGAGGGAGACAACCAGCTTGACACAGGCGTCGTGGGTGAGGTAGTGACGGATGGAGGCGATGCGTCGTAGGTGGAAAAAGCAGGTCTTGATGATGAAGGAGATGTGTGTCTGCATGGAGAGAGTGGAGTCGTGAAAGACGCCAAGGCTCTTGACAGCAGGGGAGAATGGAACAGTCGCGTCATCCAGCTGGAGGTCGGTCACAGTGAGGGAAGCAATCTTCTGTCGTGTTCCAACGAGAAGGGCCTCCGTCTTCTCACTGTTCAGCTTCAACTTGTTCTCAGTCATCCAGTTCTTGATATCAGTGAAACAACTGGAGATGGCTCCAAGGAGATGGTCAACGTCCTCCGGCTTGGCGCTGTTCTGGAGCTGCGTGTCATCGGCAAAGGAGTTGTAGTTCAAGCCGTGGCGTTCGATGACCAGGGAGAGGGGTTGGGTGTACAGGGTGAAAAGGACAGGGCCGAGGACAGACCCTTGTGGGACGCCGAAGCGGACAGGGACAGGCTGAGAAGAGAACGAATCAGTGGTGACAGTCTGAGAGCGGTTCTGGGGGTAGTTCCGGAACCAAGAGAGGGCGGTGTCGTGAATGCCGAACGTGGAACTGAGGCGATCGACGACTAGTTGGTGGTCGATCGTGTCGAAGGCCGCGGAAAGGTCCAGCAGCACAAGGGCAGAGACGAGGCCGCTGTCTATTGCGTTCAGGAGGTCCGTGGTGATTCGCAGGAGCGCCGTCTCGGTGCTGTGGTGAGGGCGGTACGCTGACTGGTACACTGGCATCAGCGAGTTCCGAGACAGGTGGGCGCTCAACTGCTCCAGGATGATACGCTCCAGAAGCTTGGAGAGGAAGGGCAGGTTGGACACAGGACGGTAGTTCTTCAACTCGTTGACGTCAAGGCCGGGCTTCTTGATGAGTGGGCGGACAACGGCAGACTTGAAGCAGTCGGGAACGACGCCTGTGGCCAGGGAGATGTTGATGATCTCTTTGGTAGACGGCAGGAGCTTGTCCAGACACTTGGTGAAGAGGAAGCCTGGCAGGGGGTCTAGCTCGCAGGTCTTGATGGCCGTCTTGGTGATGAATCGGTTGACGTGGTTTTGAGTGACAGGCTGAAAGCACGTGAGGGGGGAGCCGGAGAAGGAGGGGGAGGGTGGGGACGGGACGAAGGGCCCCACAGAGTTAGATGCCTCACAGTGATAGCAGGGCGGGAATGTTTGAACGTCACAGACTAAAGGGGTTGACTGACCCTCCGTGCTGGTCTGTGATGGCTGTACTATTACTTTTGGCTCGTCTGAAAGAAAATCGTCTGATGAAGTAAGATGTTTCAAAAAGCATGAACACTTTTGGCTTCCCAGGAAAAGAGTCCGTTCTGTGCCGTTAGCGAGCGTTTTGTGGGCAACTCGTACTTGTGTCCTGGTGACTCTGTTTCTCTCTCTGTCCGTCCATCTGTCTTAATCTCTCTGTTTTATTCTGTCTGTCTGTTTCTCTTTCTTTCAAATTTCTCTGTCCGTGGCTCTCTCTCTCTCTCTCTCTCTCTCTCTCTCTCTCTCTCTCTCTCTCTCTCTCTCTCTCTCTCTCTCTCTCTCTCACGTGACCACGGACCGGGCAGTCGGACTTCAGATCGCTCCGTAAAAAAGATCCAGATTAGCATTGTTATCAACTACGTGGAACAATACCTTTACACTGACGTGTGTGTTAAGGCCTGCTGACCATGTCGATACCAAAGTTAAACCTGAAATCGGACTGTGGTCAGTTTTATTGGCGATTTCATTTTTACATCCACAATGATAGAGGATTGAACATGACGAAACCCGGGCCCGCACGTGCAAAAACACTCCAGGTAAAGTGGTCACTGAGCACTGTTCGTTCACTGTTGCTGGGCCTCCTATTTGTGTGCGTATTGTGTGACAGTGCGCTGTGTGGCTACAGTAACAGTTGTACTGGCAGTAGATTCCCCGACATCAGTTATGCCATCAGTGATACACATAGACTATTTGTGATGTTAGCTACCTCTGTGTGGTCATCTGGGACTGTGAAAATGCAAGCTACGATGCAGTACCGCTACCGCTACCGGTTCCAATGTGTGTTCGCATGGAACCGGAGGCCCACTTTGTCACTCTCGATCAGTACAGGTGTTTGTGCTGGTGGTTCTCGCGGCACTTCTCTTGGCATGTGGAGACGTGGAACTAAACCCCGGGCCTGTGGACTCCGACACAAGAAGGCTTATTAAGACGGTTGGGAAAATTGGTGAAAGATTGGAGACTGCTATCTCCCTTGTCAGTGGATTAACCGTACAAGTTAATTAACTCTTTCCAAGACGAGCTACAAAAGGGACTTCGAGACATCAACAACGTGAAACAGTCAACAACGCGTTTGCAAGAAAAAGTGTCAGCCCTCGAAAGAGAACTAGAATACCAACGGATACAATCAAAGAGTGACAACATCGTATTCTACGGAATTCCGGAAACTGGAAACGGACGTGAATCTAACCTTGATTGTGCCGAAGCTGTGTTAAGTGCCATCACTGTTAGCAGCGGCGAAACAGAGCGCCTGTGTTCGGTGGACGACATTGCATCAGCGCACAGACTTGGTCGGCGTGACACGACTCAATCAAGGCCACGTCCCATTCTAACTCGATTCATCAAAACCGGGACAAAACGAAATCTCATAGCAAACAGACATCTCCGACAGGGGCTAAGAACGGAGGGTATATATATGAATGACGACCTCACAGAGAGTCAGCGTGGAAGACTGAAGCAGCTGAGAGACGAAGGCCAGGCAGCATTCTTCAGGGGCACCAAACTTGTTACCAAGCCAAAGATAACCACACGTACTGGCCCAGGACACAGAGGAAATGGACGTGACACAGCTGGCGACCAACTCCAAGGGACTGGTGCCAGTAACTACAACATCTGGAACGATGAGACCAAGAGCAACGACAGAGGTGACAACCCATACACAGCTGACGACCAACTCCAAGGGACTGGTGCCAGTGACTACAACATCTGGAACGACGAGACCTGGAGCGACGACAGCGATGACAACCCATTCGGCCAGTTCAGCGATGATGGAGCAGAACCACACAACGGCACCAGCGGCGAGTATACCACAGAGTTCCCTTCCCTACCCCCACCCCGCCGCCATCTCAGCTTTGACGACGACACCCAGAGATCAACACCTGTGATGAGGGACGGCGAGGTCGGCGCAGCGAGGAGTGGACCACGACTCAAC
Organism: Littorina saxatilis; assembly: GCF_037325665.1. NCBI lineage: Eukaryota > Metazoa > Mollusca > Gastropoda > Littorinimorpha > Littorinidae > Littorina > Littorina saxatilis. The sequence continues at coordinate 1,413,183 of NC_090252.1, read as the reverse complement.
AGCTCCTGTCCCTCATCAGGTGGCAGGGGAAGGGGGAGGGGGAGGGTTTCTGTCAGCATCAGCGGCACCCCCGATGTCAGCGTCCCAAGTGTCGGGGGAGGTGGCAGCAGAGCCAGTGGTGGCAGTGTGCCCCTCCGCGGTTTCGGCCGTGGCAGTGCATCGCACGATCGTCACACCAGAGCTGCCGCCTCCCCGCTCAACGATGAACAATCAACGGTACTCCGCCTACGTTCGGGACGACACATCAACAGCACTGCCGGTGGTACGAAAAGCAAAACGTACTACCGCGGCCAACAAAAGCAGGGACGAATTGACGACATGATGAGGGACAACACTCAACAAAAACAATGACGTGGGGCGCCTGTACCTGCCAGTGTTGACAGTAACAATGCTGTGAAGTGTGTCAATGGGATCAAGGACACCCAGAGTCGCGGATCGCACGTGCGTGTCTTAAATTGGAATGTGGAGGGGTTACTAAGTAAGGTATGCGAAGCAGACTTCGTGCAGTACGTAAGTGATTTTGATATTGTCTGTTTTACAGAAACATTCCTCCAGTTTACTAGTCAACTTGATTGTTTCCCAGATTTTGCGCAGTTCTTTAGTCCGGCAGTTAAATTCACACAACAAGGACGCAGCAGTGGAGGTGTGATGATAATGGTTAAACGTTTTCTCGAGAAATCGATCACTGCACTAGACATAATACAGGACAACTCCGTCTGGTTGAAGATAAACAAATCAGTTTTTCAATCCGAGAAAGATGTTATTTTGTGCTGCGCTTACGTATGTCCGAGCGGCTCACCTTACTATGCACAGGGACATATAGCAGTAGCCTCGGGCATTGAGTTGATTGAACAAAATCTTTTGGAATGCGCAGAAACATATGATATGTCTTGCTGGTACCTCCTTTGTGGCGACTTTAATGCTAGAACAGGTAGACTCAACACAAAGTTACAAGCAGACGAAACGGACACACAAGAATTCGTGGCAACAGATATGTATGATTGCAGACAATCCGAAGATCCAGTTGTGAACCCTTTTGGTCGTGCGTTGTTAGAGGTGTGTTTAGGGTTTGATCTGACTGTGCTTAATGGCTCTTGCAATGGTGACGAAAAAGGCCAATATACATATGTGTGTTCCACAGGATGTAGCACAATTGATTACTTTGTGTGTTCTAGAGAACTTAAAGACAAACAGATGGAATTAAAAGTGGCAGAACGTTTCGAGGGTAAACATTTGCCGGTTGAGTTGACAATAGGACCTTCAAAGAAAAGACCAACGCGTGAAAAAACGAAACATGTTGATAAGATTATATGGGACGACGAAAAGAAATATGTTTTTCAGGAATTTATCAGAAATGGCGCCTTTGATAGTTATATTGCACAGGCGTCATCACTGTTAGCAATATCGTTAGACGATGCCGTAGATTGTCTAAACAGAGGAATGCTCAAGGCCGCGGAGTGCATGAAGCGGACTGTGTACATAGGGCCTCGAAACAGTAAATGGTTTGATGCCGAATGCAAGACAACCAGGAGAAAAACGCGCAGACAGTACAGGCTCTTTAAACACTCGAGGAGTAAAGTGAAGAAAGAATCGACCAGACACTTATATGTAGAGAGTAGACAGGCGTACAGATTCTTGCTGGCAAACAAAAGGCAACAATATAAAAAGGACAAGTTGAACTCATTGGTCTCAAAAGCGAGTGATTCAAAGTTATTCTGGGACGAAGTGCGATCAATCAGCGGGCGCAGGCACCAAAAACCAGAGATAAGTAGTAGGGAATGGTTGGACCACTTCAGGTTCATTTTAGGTGGTGAAGGCAACCCGGCTAGCGACCACTCTGAAGTGACCGAGGACACACCCGGCATTGACTACCTAGACGAGCCCATCTCGACTGATGAGATAGAGATTGGTATCAAGAAATTGAAATTAAACAAGTCACCAGGGTACGATGGCGTTTGTGCTGGAATGTTAAAGAACTCTTGCCCGAAACTGTTGCTGTTTCTTGTAAAGCTGTTTAACCAAATTTTTGACACAGGCGTTTACCCTTCTGCGTGGTCTTGTGGGATAATTGTCCCAATTCACAAAAGTCCCAATTCACAACCCTGATAACTACAGAGGCATTACGTTACTGAGCATAGTAGGTAAGTTGTTTGGCAGCATACTAAACAGGCGCTTATCTGACTGGGCGGAAGACAACAGTAGAATAGAGGAGGAACAGGGTGGCTTCAGAAAAGACCACTCTACTGTGGACAATATGTTTGTGCTATATGCTATTGTACAGAGGTACCTTCTTAAAAGATCTGGTAAGGTCTACATATGTTTCGTAGACTTCCGCAAGGCTTTTGACTCAGCTCAGTCAATATGGCTATGTTATGGAATGTATTACGCAAGCACGGGGTTGGCGGAAAGATGTTGAACATCCTGCAAAGTATGTACAAAGGAGTGAAGTCTTGTGTTCGCACCGACGATGGCCCATCGGAGTTTTTCCGTTGTCCATGTGGAGTCCCACAAGGTTCTGTGCTTTCACCAACATTGTTTTCATTCCTGATTAATGAACTGGCACTTGAAATGTTTCAAAACGGTAAACATGGAATACAGTTAACACCTGACGTGATGCAGATTCTCATATTGCTGTTTGCCGACGATGTACTTTTGATATCCTATAGCACAGCCGGGTTACAGAAACAGATTGATGTGTTAAAACAGTTTACGGATAAGTTTTCCATGACGGTCAACCTGAATAAGACAAAGGTAATCGTTTTTAGAAAAGGAGGATTTTTGGCAGCAAATAAAGCCTGAAAGTACGGAAACGAGGACATAGAGGTTGTGAACAGTTACAAGTACTTGGGGCTAAATTTCACCACACAATTGTCATTGACGCTAATGGTCAGCGATCTGGCCTCAAAGGCAAAGGCAAGGACTTGCCAAATTCTAAGATGTTTGCGGAGGCTAGGAAACATACCGAGAAGCGTCTTTTTAAAAATATTTATACGATTCTCAGGTCCTCCCTATTTTAATGTAGGGATCCGAGCTGTGGGGATTCCAAAGGTTTGAGGCCCTTGAGAAAGCCCTTTTTTTGCATGCAAGAAGTTTTTGTGTGTAGGACGACAAACACCGAACAAGATGGTTTATGGCGACTTAGGCCGTTATCCGCTTTATATAACCTCGTCGGTTCGCTGTGTTAAGTACTGGCTAAGAGTGTCAAATTTGCCAAGCGAAAGACTCCCAAGGAAAGCTTATGACATGATGAATCACTTTCAGGGTTGTGGCGGCAAGAAAACATGGTCACATTATCTAAAAGAAATGTTATGCATGTACGGCTTTGGAGATGTCTGGTTGCAACAAGGTGTAGGTGACTTGAAGCGATTTTTAGCAGTATTTAGACAACGATTGTTGGATTGCTTCCAGCAAGACTGGCACGACAGTATCATGAACTCGGAGCGATTTGAATTTTATTCGCTCTTTAAACAAGAAATTCGCGCTGAAGTGTATATAGACCATATTCAGCTCCGCTGTTTTCGAGATGCACACATACAATTTCGATTTGGTATTTCACCCATAAACACTCACAAATGTCGCTATCGAACTGACGTTGTACCGGACCTTTTGATTTGCCCTGTATGCAGAGAGGACGTGGAAGACGAGAAACATGTATTATTTGTATGCAAAGGATATTGTGATTATAGACTTGATGTCAAAATATTAAGAGAAAAAAACCAGAGTGAAGATGCGAACAGTATTATACGTGTTATGTCTGTAGATAAAGGGGATTCAGTGGTGCATGTGGCCAGATTCTTATATCGTGTTTTTCAAAAAAGAAAATGTTTTTTGGAATAGTTACCCAATGTGGAACAGGTGAACGAAACGGCGATGTGTTATACATAGTTTGTGCCGTGGAATGTTAGAGCAGGTTTGATTGCAAATAATGTATGCTGGTGTAGTACACCTGTGTGTTGCTCTACCTATTCAAACTGTTGATTTTTGCGCTGGAAATGTTTGTAGGTTAGAAAGAGAGAGAGGGGGGAGAGAGAGAGAGAGAGAGAGAGAGAGAGAGAGAGAGAGAGAGAGAGAGACAGAGACAGAGACAGAGACAGAGATTGAAAGCCGATAATGTTTGTTAGCACTATAAACTTGTTTGTCGTTGCACCTATCCATATTGTTCATTCATGCGCTGGATATGTCTTTAGGTTTGAGAGAAAGAGAGTGAGAGAGAGAGAGAGAGTGAGAGCGTGCGTGCGTTCGTGTGAGTATATGTTTGAGAGAAAGAGATAAAAACCGGGTGATTGTCCATAAATACAAACACACGGCATGTATTACTGACACCCCCCCCCCCTCCCCGTTGAAATGAACCTTGTGTGTTTAATCAATAAAATGTCTTACGTCTCTCTCTCTCTCTCTCTCTCTCTCTCTCTCTCTCTCTCTCTCTCTCTCTCTCTCTCTCTCCGTTTAAACCGCTGCCTATCCTTTATATCGTCTGTTTAAAGCCACAACCATATATCTCAAAATATTTGATTTTTCAAATTTTATATTTTCTGATAGAGCGTAGTATAACTATTACAATGGTATTTTTCTGAGTCAAAAATATGACATAACATCTGAGTTATAGAGGATATTTGGTTTATGCGCTAAGCTTTCACCCTCTGCCTTTCAAAGTCACAACCACACACACAGAAGCACGCTGTTTTGATTTTGAACTGAAGGCATGGGTTACAGCGTGTCAGTGCCCAGCCACAAGCCTATGTTTCATCAGCACATGCTTGTGGCTTTGTTGAAATGGGATAAACTCTCACCCCTCCACCCGCCACAGTGCAACAAGTGCCTGATATCACCCTGTGGTTATAGCTACACCGGCTAGGAGTGGCCTGCTCTGGTGGTAAAAAGGGGTCATAGTGCCAGAGCCTGCTTCTTGCTTTGAGAGCAGTCAGCTGTCAGCAAGGAGTGGGAACATCTGGAATTGCTCTGTGAGTCCAGGATAAGGGAACTTCCCACGCAACAGATACAATTAATATCAGAATGACTATCAGAATACTGCTGTGTACAATTTCACTTTGCTCTGGAATTTTCTTGAGGAAAGACTGACTTGGGACTATTGTGGAGAAACTTCAGATTTACACTTCTTCTTGTGGTAAGTATCAGTTAAATGAATGTTAACTTCAGTTAAATGTTGATAAAAGTGTTGATACTGTCAGTACACGTGTCAGTTAGTAATCATTATGGTTGACATGTGAAATGTTCACATTGTGATGTCTAGCCTAGAAACAATGTAATGATTGATTAATAGTCTATTTCATTTCTCACCCGATGAAGAGCGGTGATCAATCCTATACACTTTGCACTTGTGTAGGAACCTTTTTGTCAAGTAATGTTACACTTACTTTACTGAAATGCTATTTTAAATCTGTTTGTTTGTTTGCTTAACGCCCAGCCGACCACTAAGGGCCATATCAGGGTGGGCTATTTTAAATTAATGTCTGTCAGTGTCAGTGTATTAAATGGTAAAAACATGAAACTTCCAGAAAGGAGATGTATATCTGTTTTTGATTAACACTTCTCTCTCCCTCTCTCACTCTTTCTCTCTCTCTCTCTCACTATCTCTCTCTCTCACTATCTATCTCTCTCTCTCCCTCTCTTTCTCTCTCGATCTCTCACTATCTCTCTCTCTTTCTCTCTCTCTCTCCCTCCCACTCTTTCTCTCTCTCTCACTATCTATCTCTCTTTCTCTCTCTCCCTCCCACTCTTTCTCTCTCTCTCACTATCTATCTCTCTTTCTCTCTCTCCCTCTCCCACTCTTTCTCATTCTCTCTCTCTCTCTCTCTCTTTCACTATCTCTCTCTCTCTCTCTCTCTCTCTCTCTCTCTCTCTCTCTCTCACTCCTGTTTGTCTATCCTAATTCAAAAGGAATTGATGACTGCCAGCTGAGTATCTTACCCAGGGAAAATATTTACTTTCTCTCTCAGATATTCAGGTTTAAGACAATTGCTTTTCTTGTTTTCTTCACACACACACACACACACACACACACACACACACACACACACACACACACACACACACACACACACACACACACACACACACACAAACCAACCTTGATTTTATTTTATTTGATGTTTTTCTTTGTGGTCTAGGCATTTGCTGAACCTACCTAAAAAAAACAATGGATGAGGACACATGGTCAGAGTGTGACGAGGACATTTTTGTCAACATCATCACTGACACTGCAGACCCTTTGCCATCACAAAGTACAGGTATTGCTGCATTTTTTTCAAAGGCGTATTTCTCAGAAGGTGCTTTAATTTACGCCAAATTAACATTTTTGTTTGGGGAGCTAAACATATATAATTAGAGTAATTTGTTTTAACGATAACAGATGGAATACAGGTATTGTTTATGTGCAAGCATTTTATTTATTGTGGTAAAGTTGACCAAGCAGCAGAAAAGATGACGAAGAGCACATATTTGTTAATACAGCTTGTTTTGTCCAGCAGTGAATGACAGAACTTGCTTGCTTGCATTATTCCAGCTGGAATTTAAAGATTAATTTAATTCTTTATGTACAGGTGGCGATAACGAGGGGCTTGCTGCTGCAATTGGAGAGAGTCACAGCCAACACTCACTACAAGGTCCGTCTTCACAACAAGCGTCTTAATCGCCATCTGACCAACAATGGGATGGAAAAGTGCCCAGTTTACGCAGACGGGAACTGTTTCTTCAAAGCAGCGTCTCTGCATCTGCAACCCCATGATACTGTTTCCTTGAGGGCAGCTCTGTGTCAGCACCTCAGGCGAAACATTCAACATGACATCAGCTTCTTCACCTGCACTATGACTGACGAAGCCCTCGCACAGATTTATGCCATGTAGGAAGGTGGTGTTTGGAACAGGTCTTTGCTTGTTTGTTTTTGCTTAACGCCCAGCCGACCACGAAGGGCCACATCAGGGCGGTGCTGCTTTGACATAATTTATAACGTGCGCCACACACAAGACAGAAGTCGCAGCACAGGCTTCATGTCTCACCCAGTCACATTATTCTGACGCCGGACCAACCAGTCCTAGCACTAACCCCATAATGCCAGACGCCAGGCGGAGCAGCCACTAGATTGCCAATTTTAAAGTCTTCGGTCTTAGGCCGGGGTTCGAACCCACGACCTCCCGATCACGGGGTGGACGCCTTACCACTAGGCCAACCGTGCCGCAATGAGCTCTTGCCCTTGGTACTTGCAGACTACAGCAAAAGAAGGGTGAAAATATTTTCAAGCCGTCGACACCAGAGTATTGTGGACATCTCACCCTCAATGCCAAACACATTTTGTGTCAATTGAACTTGAATTTCTATCTGTGAACTACTTGATTTCAAATTAACGTCAGTTAAACTTTCGGAATCATATTGTCTTGTGCCTATATTTGACATGTTTTCTTCCTGCAAAATAACTGTGAGTGACTTGTGTTGTGCCTGTGAAGAAAATAACTATTCACATCGGATAATCAGTGTGTATCCAGGTAAGCGGTCATTTTTTTCACCTGTTTGTATTTACTGACCACTTTAGATTATTACTGTACATACTGACAAAACATGTACTAACAGCATGCTATTAATGCGCAAACACTGGTACACAGTTTACAACCAGAACCCTTACCAGATTTTGGTATAATGTCTGAATACATTGTGAATTTCAGGTATGAATGTTGTCTTGGGAGTGCAAATACTTGGAATAATAGGTTTCACAAGTTGAGTACCGAAACGGTTTGATATTTTGAACCCTACACAAAAACCGAAGGGTTACCCCAAAGCCAGTGCTTGGTTATTGCCCCAAAAGTTGCTTATAATCAAAGTAAAGTTTGCAACCATAACCCTGCAACTGTCTCGTGTTAGGTTCTGACGCTGTCAATGACAGTCCGTGGAAATGAAATATAAAGCCCACAAGCCTTCATCGACTCATTGTAATGTTGTTGTTACCACCCCCAAATTAATCAGTATTCTGCTCATACCACAATCATATTTCTCTACACCAGTATCCTATTTACCAGAAACCAGTTTAATAACAGTGAGATACAATTCTGAAAGCCACAACCCTACAACGGGGAGATACTTGGTTGTGGCCTGACTGACTGATCTCAGCTGGGTGCTCACAGAAAAGCAGAACCCTACAACGGGGAGGTATTTGCTTGTAGCATAACAGCCTGATCTCAGCTGGGTGCTCACAGAAAAGCCACAACCCTACAACGGGGAGGTGTTTGCTTGTGGCATAACTGCCTGATCTCAGCTGGGTGCTCACAGAAAAGCCACAACCCTACAACGGGGAGGTGTTTGCTTGTGGCATAACAACAACTCATTGTTCATGCTGTCTTCTCAGAACCAGAACCAAATATAAGTTTTAAATGTATATTGTGCATCTTTCTTGTACACATTTTCAAAAAAAAACTGTATCAGTAATAAAAATGCACAAATATCTACCAATGTGCGGAATCTTGTGTATTTATTTGAAAAACTGGAATTTTGGTGTGTGGCTGAACATTTCAATCGAGCATTACTCAAAATGGCTAAAATTGAGATGTGTGGTTGTGACTTTAAACAGACGATATAATAAACCTGTCATAGGGCGTCATCGTACAAAAAGAACTCTCCTAAATCTTTAAAAGCTTCGGAACTCTCTTTTTGGTAAAATTACGTCAGCGGCCTTTGGCGATTGGTCAATGCATTTCGGTGCAGGAGTGCAAACAAAATGTCGGTCACACTTGAAGTTAATGCTACTTGATTTTGATTTCCAAACCAAAACGAAGTGAACTGGAGAATAGGGGCAGTTATGAAGTTAACTTACCTCGAACAGTGAGTTCGACAGAGCGTACTGCAAAGAAACACGAACGTAGCGACAACGCTCGAGAACTTAAATCTATGGAAGGTAAAGATAGTATACTGAAGGCGCCATTTTGAAAAGTGTTTTGAGGATTTGGACCTTAAAAAGTTCAAGGGACATTCGCTGTACCGTCATTTAGAAACACCTGCAATGATTTGCTCAACATTGCTCCAAAACTATGGTATATAATTAAATAAATTTAATCAGCGAGCGGTTTACTTCGCCCAGCTCTTCTGTCAGCAGTCCGGACTTCCGGTCGTCATCATTTAGTTGTCATAGATACCCGTTCGTCAAAGCAGATCAAGACCGTTGGATTGAGGAAGTTTACCATACAGTCTAGCTAACGCATGCGAATTCCGTTCCATACAAAGCTAAACACTTTTATTTTATTTTAAATTTTTATTTGTTTGTGCTAAACGCCCAGCCGACCACGAAGGGCCATATCAGGGCGGTGCTGCTTTGCCATATAACGTGCGCCACACACAAGACAGAAGTTGCAGCACGGGCTTCATGTCTCACCCAGTCACATTATTCTGACACCGGACCAACCAGTCCTAGCACTAACCCCATAATGCCAGACGCCAGGCGGAGCAGCCACTAGATTGCCAATTTTAAAGTCTTAGGTATGAACCGGCCGGGGTTCGAACCCACGACCTCCCGATCACGGGGCGGACGCCTTACCACTAGGCCACTGTGCCGGTCAGCTAAACACTTCGCATCACATAAACAATTTGCGTTGGACAATATTACCTGCCGTTCTCAATATTCTCAGCGTTGAAGAATTTGTAAAGAGGAGAAATGATAACAGCAGGAGAAATAAAAGTCGTGTGTGCATTTTGGGGCTTTTGGAGGGACGCCGGATTTCGAGTTTGAATCCGTTCTTGCACATGCTCCAAAGCGTGTAACATACAATCTTGCACACGTTTGCTTTTGTAGTGGCAAAGAAGGAAAGCGTGTGACATACATTTATATAGCTATTCTGATGAACACGTGGGGGAATTCGGGGGCTGTGATTGGATGGTCTCACACATCCCTATTGCGATTATCAAAGGATAACGCTGCGGAAGCAAGACGCATGTTTCCGGTTTCTTCGACATGTATAAAGTACACGCATACCTCGCCAGGGTCAGTATGCACGAGGAGGAAGTCAGAAACACTGGAAGTAGAAGCCTCTTTTGAAAGTGGGAACTCCTGAAGTTAACTTTCCATGAACGCCGGAGTGGTGACTTCGAGAATATTCGGTCTAGGTCGCGAAAATGGGGGAATCCCAACTAGTACGCATGCGTTTGTTAACGGTAAGCTTGGCGACCAGAAGAAACAAGTCTCATCGCGAGTTCAAAAAGGCACACTTTTTTTTATTGATCTCAGTTGCATGCAGGCAGCTTCAACCCTTTCTTTTTTGCCTCTCTTTTTGTTGTTGTTGTTGTTGTTGTTGTTGTTGTTATGGGGGCCAGGAGGCCCCCATTTATACGGATAGTTTTGATGGAGGCCATGGGCAGCGCCATTTTGTTGTGAAATACGTCATCAGTTTGTGTACACAGGAAGTTGTGACATCCGTCACCCTATGGGAGGGGTGAAGGCAACATTGTTCACCAGTAGAAAGTTGTGAAATCCGTCACCCTATGGGAGGAGTGAAGGCAACATTGTTCAACAAAAACATCATAGGTCGAACTGTGCAGGGTCAACCGCAACAAACTCAAACCATTCATACTGAGAAAAAAAGAGTTAATTTTAAGGGGCTCATTGTCCGTCAGGTCTCAATTACCTATATTGGACATGAATTGGTTTATACGATTCGAGTTTTACGCCCTCACGGCTTTTTGATGTTTGCGTGTTTAGGTGGTATCAGCCATCTGCACTTATGGTAGAATGACCAAGATCTTTAACGTGCCATTGTGGTGACACGGGGGTGGGATATGGATACTGTCTCTAGGTCTGCACATAAAGTTGACCCGTGTCCTTCCCGGCCCGGATTCGAACCAGCGACCTCTCGATCACAAGTCCAGTGCTCTACCACCTGAGCTACCCGGGCCCCCGGGTTCATACTGAACTGCATCTGAGTGACTTATATATACCGACATTTTTATTTCTTATTTTCAGCACAGGTGTAGGAAAAAATCATGAACCAAAATGTTATTTATTTTCTAATTTAAAATGTGTATTACAAATGTGACCATGGTCTTTCAAACATAGTGACATTAAACATTGTTATGTTAAAAAAAAAGAAAAAAGAAAAAAAGCTTTTGTGCACAAATCAGAAAATACATTGTACATTTTACCTACAGGCCAAACAGTGTCTGTGGCTAAGCCCGACCCAGCAAATTGTCAAGAACAGGCGCTTGCATTTGGATGTGTCCAATGATAGTAGGTTTGGTTGTGATCAATCAGAATAATGTAGGAATAAAAATGTATGACAGTTTGGTATGACATGTAATTCACATATGCTGAAATATAATGTCATACATCATATAATATTATTATGGCTGTTGCCATGACCATGAAGCCCAACAAAGGTTTAATGTTATGTAATTCAAAATACCAAAATCAAGCACCTATTACGGATTTTGCGCGTGAAGATTGAGGCCTTCGTAAACGTTCAACGTTGGCCAATAATGATTTTAACAATGTTGTGTCGTTTTTTATTATGTTTTATTTTGTTGATCAATTGATAAATATGTCTTCCCAACATATTACAAATCAAACAGAAATAAAGTCTTAGAGAACTACAATAATTATTGTTGCCGTCAAAACCTTGCAAGGCCTCAACAACTGACAAAGCTTTGTGTGGAAGAATGGGGAAGAATCTATTTTTATGCACAAGGTCAAGGGGTCTACAATAATGTTTGCACGTTTTAAAAGTTGCCGAAACAAAATTATGACTAGTATTATTTCATTCTGCTTTTAAAACTTAAAAATTGAGAAAAAATAGTTATTATTATCACACACCGAAACCACACGCCCAAGCATATCCGGTCGATCGATCGGCCCATGTTTGCCAGTAGCGGTTAGTTATAATAGCACTACATTCACTGACTGACAATGAAGAGTTTGACTGTTTGTGGCTGGGTGGTAAGACGTCCGGTAAGACGTCCGGTAAGACGTCCGGCTACGGCGAAAGTGGTCCGGGTTCGATTCCCAGCATGGGCGGATTATCTATTTTTTAGTTTTGTTTGTGTTAAATTCTTGTTTATTATTATTATTTATTATGAACGTTTTAATGTTTTGTTTTACTCTAACTAATTTTTTTAATGTTTAAAATAAATAAATAATTAATTTTAAATTTTTTTTAATCCTAGGCCTGCGGCCAGGGGGGGCGAAGTAAACCGGTACCATTTGAGAATCAGACCAAATGAGAATTGAACAATTGGAGAACATCCTTTTTTTCAATCACTACATCGAAGGCCTGCGGCCCGGGGGGGTTCACATGGTTTGTTTGTATGTTTCAGACCCACACCCATATACACACATTTCACATTTAAACCATTTGTCGGCCCCCTGTCGATATTTATCGACTGTCGATATTTATCGACAAAGTTCCTTGTTGTTGTTGTTGTTGGCATTCTTCTTCATTGATCTTCTTACATTTAGTCAAGTTTTGACTAAATGTTTTAACGTAGAGGGGGGAATCGAGACGAGGGTCGTGGTGTATGTGCGTGCGTGTGTGTGTGTGTCTGTCTGTGTGTGTGTGTGTAGAGCGATTCAGACTAAACTACTGGACCGATCTTTATGAAATTTGACATGAGAGTTCCTGGGTATGAAATCCCCATACGTTTTTTTCATTTTTTGATACATGTCTTTGATGACGTCATATCCGGCTTTTCGTGAAAGTTGAGGCGGCACTGTCACGCCTTCATTTTTCAACCAAATTGGTTGAAATTTTGGTCAAGTAATCTTCGACAAAGCCCGGACTTCGGTATTGATTTCAGCTTGGTGGCTTAAAAATTATTTAATGACTTTGGTCATTAAAAAACTGAAAATTGTAATAAATTTTTTTTTTTATAAAACGATCCAAATCTACATTCATCTTATGCTCCATCATTTGCTGATTCCAAAAACATATAAACATGTTATATTTGGATTAAAAACAAGCTCTGAAAATTAAATATATAAAAATTAATATGAAAATTAAATTTTCGAAATCAATTTAAAAACACTTTCATCTTATTCCCTGTCGGTTCCTGATTCCAAAAACATATAGATATGATATGTTTGGATTATAAACACGCTCAGAAAGTTAAAACTAAGAGAGGTACAGAAAAGCGTGCTAGCCTTCTCAGCGCAAGTACTACCCCGCTCTTCTTGTCAATTTCACTGCCTTTGCCGTGAGCGGTGGACTGACGATGCTACGAGTATACGGTCTTGCTGCGTTGCATTGCGTTCCGTTTCATTCTGTGAGTTCGACAGCTACTTGACTAAATGTTGTATTTTCGCCTTACGCGACTTGTTTTTCTTGTCTTTTTTCCTGCTTTTTATATTAAAGCTGTGGTCTATTTATGACTTTCCGGGGCTACGAGGTTGAAAAATAGGGATACAATCATTTACAGAATTCTGTACAGCAAACGCTACCCGAAACCCCACCGATGCGGCGTGTATGACCTTGAGAGCTCCAGTCAACGCTTGAATTTTGCAGGGATAACATCCGGTTTGCTCTCTCAAGACTGATCATATTTTATCTTCAAGAGAGATCAAGGGGAAAAATTAAACGCCCCGGCGAAGATTCGAACTCCCGACCTCTCGACCGCGAGACTTCGTGTCTCATGTCCTAACCACTAGGCTACTGTGCCAATTGAGAAAAAGAAGGAAAAACATTGATATGAATTCATGTTATGTTATTCTTGAAGCACCATGATTTATACCTCTATCCGCCCATTTTTCAGAAGTGAATACATGTATAACTATTTCTTAGATGTCTGTTTTCAACTGCACAGATCTTTGGAGAATACTGTTTGCAATTACTGTTCTTGTCACTTTCTTGCATGTTTTAAATAGAGATATCGCAGCTATTTGCATGGCGCGAATGTCGTGTAGCATGACGGTGTAAACATGTTCTGCGATTCCGTGAAACATGTTTGCAAATAAAGGCAAATTTTAATGGCAATGTTTACGTTTTTGCAACGCATAAATGGTAATTCAAGCGTAGAATGATATAAAATTATCAATTTTTTTTAAATTTTTGACAACACTGGTGAAGTGGTCTAGCGGTTAACGTAGGCCAACGTGAATATAACGTGAATACAACGTAAAATTGTTTGCTGGGCAAAAAAGGGCCAATATATAGCAAGCATCAGCCACTATAAGGCCAACAATGGGCCAATATTGGCAGCAAATAATAGCAAGCATCAGCCATGATAAGTCCAACAATGGGCCAATATTGGCAGCAAATAGTAGCAAACATCAGCCATAATAAGGCCAACAATGGGCCAATATTGGCAGCAAATAGTAGCAAACATCAGCCATAATAAGGCCAACAATGGGCCAATATTGGCAGCAAATAGTAGCAAACATCAGCCATAATAAGCCCAACAATGGGCCAATATTGGCAGCAAATAGTAGCAAACATCAGCCATAATAAGCCCAACAATGGGCCAATATTGGCAGCAAATAGTAGCAAACATCAGCCTTAATAAGGCCAATAATGGGCCACTATTAGCAGCAAGTAATAGCAGGAATCAGCCAATATAAGGCCAATAAGCCGCCAATGAAGGACCAGTATTGGAGCCTGAAAAGATCCAATGAAATGCCAATGATGAGCCACCAACGGCCCGATTTCCACTTTCTGTGTATTGCCCAATAAAGGTTGCCAATGCTGGGCCAATAATGATGCCAATATTGGGCAAATAAATGTCCACTAGTGTGTGCTGACTGGCGAGTTAATAGTCATTCAAAGCTCAAACTCAAAAAGGTTTGGAATAGTTTAAGACAAATTAAAACTCCACTTTTCGCCTTGTGGTTTACTCACGTTCAACAGACAGCTTTGTTGTGCCGCTCACCGTTGACCCCAGGGGGTTAGATGCCTCACAGTGATAACTTCCTGCGTCGTGCAAAGCTACCCTTAGAATCGTCAGGCTTGGGTTGCTTGTTGTCCCCCCTAAATAGAGTCTGGCGTTGGAGGTGTCCAGCGGTTGTTCTTCCTTGTACCATGTGAGTGACGTCAGACACGGGACAGCCTCAACAACGCAGGGTAGTGTGACGGGCTGAAGTCCTGCCGCCGTCCATGAGGGTTGCACTTTTACTATTGGCTTGCCTAATGAGAATTGTGTTAACTTTTAGATTACACAAAAATCAAATACAAATTTGGAATTGCAAAAACAAATACAACAAAAAACCAATCAAAACAAATTCATCTAACCCTTGTAAAATATAATGTTCAAGAGACTAATTAATATATCATCCAATGAAGTGAGAAATAGCAATAGGCGAAGAGGAGGGGGGGGGGGGTTGCCAGTGGTGGCCCAGGGGGATGTCCCACCTGGCGGCAGGGGCGGATAAGCTCATTTTATGGGTGTTTTTTTTCAAAAGTATATTGTGAAAATATGAGTGTGAAGGCGCGAAGCGCCGAGCCGACGGCGCGAAGCGCCTAGCTTGCTAGGGGGGTCCGGGGGCATGCCCCCCGGAAAATTTTGAAAAAAAGGATGCAAAATGGTGCAATCTGGTGCATTCTGAGGATGATCATTACCAGTTTCAGGCAGCAGATTTTGTCACTGATTAATACCCCCAAAATTGAAACTCAATGTAAAATAAAGAAATGCATACCTCATTCAATATTTTTATTTTTTGGCTGAGGGGGGAGGGGCCCGGAAACCCTAGAACCCCCCCCCCCCTCCTCCTTGTGGGGGTCAGGGGGCGAAGCCCCCTGAAGCTGATGGGTATAGGTAGGTCATATTCTGAGATAGGAAAATGGTCGCTCCTTGCATGAAACGGCATAAAATAAGCAATAATAAAAAAAATTAAATAAGTAAGGTACATGTTTAGGCTAGGGGGGGGGGTTGCGCAACCCCCATAACCCCCCCGGTAGTCCGGCCCTGTGGCTGGCTGTGTCGTACCAGATTAACATGAGTTGGTTTTTTAAAATAGTGAACTTCGAGCCAAGCTGTTCCCTATTAGACTACACGGCGTAGAACTCTATCGTTCAAGCTGGTTATAGCGAGAAGGGTACCATGTGAACTTTGCAGAACCTGGTACCTAACTACTAAAAGAATAGAATTTATCAATGTTCACGCACTAATAGCTGCGCATACGCTAGTACTGATTTTATTAATGAATTAATTTAGCAAAGAGGCAGTTATCTCCCTGCCGAAGCCACGATTATTCCCCATGGAAAATTGACCGTAGTGAAAAGCTTTTTAACCAATGAGAATTTAGCTGTGTTTGTTTCCGCGGGACATATCATCATGGCAGCGAACTGCACTATAATTTTCAGAATGTAGACACTGACGAAAATCTGACCCCATTTTCAAATGTTTCGTAGGCAAAAGCTTTGACATGTGCATCTGAGTGGATTAACCTTGAGCGTGAAGAACTGGCTGTCTGCCAAAAAATTGACGGAACGAGTCGCAAATGGACAAACAGCGCTGAAACGAGTACCTATCATCGTGTCGTCTGCTACCAGCGTCTGACATGTATTGTTCGACTCCAGCGAGCGAAGAAACACTATGTATGTACAGCGAATTGACACTTCCAGTAATGCTGTTGTTGTCACTCCTTCAGATCCACAGTGTGTGTCAAGCTCTCCTGCCTTGGTCAAGCGTAACAAGCGAAATGCAGCAGTGTGTTGACCCCAGATGTCTTCCTGCGTATGTTACACTACTAGTTTTTCTATGATAGTGGTGGTCCAGTGAACGATACCTTCCGCCTGTGGTTACACATAAAAGGAAAGGGCACTGAGCAACCAGTGGAGACTTGTGCTGACATATGGCGAGATGTGTTGGTGAGTAAAAACCTGCTTGAATTTCATTTGAAATAGTTGTGTGTATATTTCTGAGCAAATTATGTTTGATATTGATAATCTTCTAAGTAACACTTCATAGCATCACAACAGTTTAGGATTAATATAGCAGAGGTACAATAAGGTGCAGATGCAACATGTTATTGTTTATACAGGGGCCTATGTGATTGATATATATCATTTTTCTTGTATTGGTTACAGCTAATGAGTTGTTATGATAGTAAACTGCTTTTCAATGGGTTAAATTCAGAGTATGAAATGCAACTAGACAGTTGTTTTACTGCAAGAAAGATCACCTACTTTGGTAATTTTGAATTCTGACTGTAGGTACTAAGGTTGTCATTAATATTATGACAGAAATTCATATTAGGATACACAATAACACTGCAGTACATGCATGCAGACATTGACAAACTATAATGCTTGGGCACACACATGTTCTGTTCTGTTTACATGTCATTGTTTTTGTATATATCTGAGTTTTAACTGCACATATGTTTATTGTACACACATTGAAACACATTGTACACACCCCCTATAATGATGTTATACATTTCAACCATTTATGTATCTGATTATTTCTCCTGCAGTTCCTCCCCTTGGCACTTGATCTATTAGCCTTCTTTACAAAGCTTCCTCAGCTGCATCTACAGACCTTACACAATTGGACTGGATTCAATGCTGCAGTGCAAGATGGCAGATTCCGCCAATGTCGAAAGTAGGTTTGATGAATTGTGTTCCATACAAAATAGGATATACTAACAGTAACAGTGTAACGAATACAATGGAATTGGTTTCCACTAACATGTTCTAACACCCTGTCACTTTGTTTTAAGTTGGAAGGAAGTGAGGACATTTTATTTCTTGTAAGTGTATACAGTGGAACCCCCAAAGTTAAGACTTCCTCCATTTAAGACCTTGCCTTTTCAGATTTTCTGTTCATAACTTCTCTAAATTTACCCCTGATTTAAGATTATCCTTTTTAAGACCTGGTTTTCTCAGATTTTTGGAGGTCATAAATGTGGGTTCCACTGTACATGTATAAACTTAACATGTTTTTGTAACTAACCACTTTATTGAAAATGTAACTTTTTTTTTTAAACTCTGGGACCCTAAACTGTTTCTTTTATCTTTGTTCTTAGCACAGGCACACAAACTATACTTTCATTATTATTATTTTTCAAGCAGCCAAAATGTGGGTTTTTTTTAAAGCAAAAATGTATTTACACTTTCTCACACAAACTTTTTGTTGTTTATTCTGCTTCAAGCATCTGATTGTTTTCTCGGCTTGCACGTTTTTCTATGTAATATGTTGTACAGATTGGGTACCTGTTTAACAAAATAACTGAAAAGAAACATGTATACACCTAAACATTTTTTTTTTTTTTTACCCTTCCACTTTATTGGACATGTCTGTTTGTGGTTTTTTTTAAACACTGGATCTTTAAAAGTGTTTCTTTTATCTTTGTTCCTAGCACAGGCACACAAATAAAATGTTATACATTTTTTTTTTAACACAAGCAACCAAAATGTGTTATTATTTTAAACAAACATTCATTTACACGTACTCACACAAACAAACTTGTCGTTCTTTTTATCTACTTCAAGCACAATTATGCTCTTTTACTTCGCTTGTAAGTTTTCCTTTGTCTTTTGTACAGGATCAATACCTGCCTATAATAGTCAGCAATCCAACAGACACATCGATGGTTCTTGCCATACATTCAGGTTTCAAGGGAACTGGAACTGCAACACATTGTCATTGTTTTTGACCAGACAATTTTTGCGAAAGCATAGGTCATCAGGTGGCAAGACCCAGTCTTCAAGGAGACCCTGATTCATTCCCGACTTTGAGCATGCAGTGTACAAAAACTTTGCTGATCATGTGTACATTTTTCATTTCAAGATCCTATGTGAGCTGAGCGTGCATAGAACAGAAACTTTGTAGGTGTGTGCATCTTCCCCATATTCCGATGAGTGCTGAGAAACTTTGCGGTACATATTTGACCTTGTGTCAACTGTTCCGCCGCGCCTTTGCTTAAACTTGCGGATAATGCAATTTTCTTCATTTCCCAGTATTTGATAGTAGGTTCTATTAATATTCCCTTGAAAGTCAATCGTATAGTTTAAAGAGTTTTAAGTGTGTTTTGTACAGTTTGCAGCATGATATCAGGGATGTTCCTACAAATTCATACAGGACACAATTAATGTCCTCTAGCTCTTCAACATCAATATGACATTTGAACGCTTTTAGAAACGTCAATGGACATCATAATTTTGTGCAAAACACATTCCATGGAATGGCTCCAAAATCATACGCTCAAGGAAAAGCTTAATATTTTCACACACTCACACACACACACACGCACACACACGCACACACACAGAGTCATATACAAAGAATATTTGTTCTTAGATTGTTTTATAATCTAGTTTGAAACATGTTCAGCTTTATTTGATCTTTGGCAGGCTCTAGTTTTTTTTCTGTGTGGCATATTTCCGTGAGCTTCGTCAAAATGTAATACGTAAGAGCGCTGAAGTTTTGTATAGAAAGGAAAAGTTAACGAATATTGCTCTGTTTGAAGGAATGGAGTTCTTTTCGCCAAAAGATTTCCAGTGATTAACTAAGTTAGTTAGTTAGTTAGCTGTTGCTTTTCGGGTCCAGCGGACCATAATAGGCCAAATCAGGACCCCACAAGTTAATCATTTCACATTTTTGATTAAAACAATTCTAATACATAAAATCCGTAACGTCACCAGAAGGCAACAAAAAAAGTCAAAGCAAAACCCTATATGTCAAATAACTTAGGTAGTTTTAAAATTCAAATTTTAAAATAAAGACCAGACTCCTTTAAAAACCCAACAAGTCGCGTAAGGCGAAAATACAATATTTAGTCAAGTAGCTGTCGAACTCACAGAATGAAACTGAACGCAACGCAACGCAGCAAGACCGTATACTCGTAGCATCGTCACTCCACCGCCCGTGGCAAAGGCAGTGCCCGTGGAATTGACAAGAAGAGCGGGGTATTCGTTGCGCTGAGAAGGATAGCACGCTTTTCTGTACCTCTCTTCGTTTTAACTTTCTGAGCGTGTGTTTAATCCAAACATATCATATCTATATATTTTTGGAATCAGGAACCGACAAGGAATAAGATGAAAGTGTTTTTAAATTGATTTCGAAAAAACATTTTTGATAATAATTTTTATATATTTAATTTTCAGAGCTTGTTTTTAATCCGAATATAACATATTTATATGTTTTTGGAATCAGCAAATGATGGAGAATAAGATAAACGTAAATTTGGATCGTTTTACATGTATAAATTTGTATTTTTGTTTTTACAATTTTCAGATTTTTAATGACCAAAGTCATTAATTAATTTTTAAGCCACCAAGCTGAAATGCAATACCGAAGTCCGGGCTTCGTCGAAGATTACTTGACCAAACTTTCAACCAATTTGGTTGAAAAATGAGGGCGTGACAGTGCCGCCTCAACTTTCACGAAAAGCCGGATATGACGTCATCAAAGACATTTATAAAAAAAATGAAAAAAACGTTCGGGGATTTCATACCCAGGAACTCTCATGTCAAATTTCATAAAGATCGGTCCAGTAGTTTAGTCTGAATCGCTCTACACACACACACACACGCACGCACACACGCACGCACACACGCACATACACCACGACCCTCGTTTCGATTCCCCCTCGATGTTAAAATATTTAGTCAAAACTTGACTAAATATAAAAAGGGCTGTAGAGCTAACCTCTGTAAAAATACTTTTCAAGCTCGAGGTGCCAAAATATTTTTCACGTTGATCATACAGATCAGCACACTTGGTGATAAAATGACTTACAGTAAAACCAGTATCACAGGCGTGGCACCATGGTGCCTCTTCTCTTTTTAGTAGATGTACATGTGTAAGATAAGTGTGACCCATATGAAACCTGGCCAAAACACTTTCTTTTCTATTTGAAGCCACTTGTCACGCGCAAAATGTTTCCATCAATAAATGTCACTAGTGTGTATCCCATACAAGTGGTGTGAGACCTTATTTCTTCTGGGTTATTCTTTCCCTTTCTCTTCAGTCCGTGGGCACGTGGCTGTAGGGGGGTTTTCTGCTTTTCAGCTATTATGATTGGTCAGTGGAAGTGACGTCGCGCATAACGCCGGTGGCTAGCAGGCATGCGTGATTAGCTTGCAGACTGGGGATTGACGACGCACAGGAAGGGTAGCTAGCACAGGTTTATTGCAAGCCAAGTTTCCTTAACTTTTGTTCCTGAGAGGATAAAGCTAAACGGCTGTGGTTTTTGTTTAAATCCGCCGTGCCGGGCTGCGTGGATATCTTTTGTTCCCCTGCTTGTGTTCAAGGAAGCGCCGCTAAGATTTTCCCCTTCATTTCTCACAGGTTGTTTGGTGAGTAGTGTGTCAGTCTGGGTGTCGCCAATTTGACTTCTCTAGTAGCCTGAATGTGTGTAAGTGTGTGAGTGAATAGTAAGTCTGAAACCCCTTTTGTTGCTCTTCGTTTTTCGTTTTGTTAAGCTTTCATTTGGGGTGGTGGGGAGGTATCATTTTCACCCCATGTTTTCCGTGGTTGAGTGGTGTATGAGTGAACTCTAGGCTTTTTATGTCGAAATTTCGAATTCTCAAAATGGCGACTTTCTAGCCAATATGGAGAATTGATAAACACTTAAATTAAGGGAGACATGTATTCCCTAGCATATACTCTAATAAGTTCAGAATTTGACATACATAATTTTTGGATGAACTTGGATTTTAAATGACCAGTGTAATGGTGGTCCCATGTAAGACAGAGTCAATATGAACAGATTGTTGTGCTATGTCACAAGATGTACAAGTCCCATGTTTCAAGCATATTCATGTAATAATGTCCTAGTATTTTGTCGGAAAACCTTGTGGAGTGAGTTTCATGGATTGGGGGTTGAGAAATTGTAAATTTGTCATGAAACTGGATTTTTGGTATTTCTTGTGTAAAACAAAATGGCGGATTTGTGGGAATAGTGGTTGCCCTTGGAGGGAGATGATTATTTGCCCTTGTCAGAAATCGAAAGTTATTTCCCCTGGCCAATATGGCCGCTGCCCTGTTTACCCAAAACCTAAACTTTTTGTGAAAGTGTGTTTGACTTTAGTAATTTTTGCACATTGCTTTCCCAAGTTAACTTTTATAAATTAAACTTATGATTTTAGGGTTTTATATTTCATAGAGGTCAACCGGAAGTAACCTTCAGCCATTTTGAAACTTTGTTGACATTGTTTTGAAAAACTTTATACTTGGATACCAGTTTGCTTTCATGTAGGTTTTTGGAACTTTTTCAGTGTTTTGGGGTTTAATTCAGACTCTGATAATTTTCTGGAACTTTTTGCTATAAAGTTAATAGTCAGTTGGACTTTGAAAATTTTTGGGGAAAGTTTTCCAAATATTTTATACATGATAAGAACAAAGTGGAACTTAGTTTTTGGGAGTGATGCTTTGTCACCATAAAAGGCTAAGGTTAACATTGACTTGGGAGAACGTTGTGCAATTAAGAAACGTTCTGGTTTTAAGATAGTTAGACTTGAACATAAGTTATTATGTTGCGCAGAACCTGCCTATCTGCCTATCTACCCACCTACTTATCCTGGTACCTACTACCCTGGTGCCTGCCGTTCTGCTGGGTGGTGATGATGATGTGCGTACCTAGCCAGTCCCTGGCTGGGGTTACCCGGCTCCCTGCAACCCTGGGATGCAGTGTTCAGGAGGAGAAGTGGTATCGTTTTCATTGAGTTTTGGGAACATTGACTTTTTGGGGATTACATGAACAATACGGTGTTCCCCTCTACACGAACAATCCGTTGTTCTCCGCTTGATAGCGTGTTTATGTTCCGCCGATAGCATTCTCCGTCGAACCACGGTAACCCTTTATTGCATAATTTCCGTAAATGTTCACCGGGTTAATATTCATGCGCGACTGTACCAGAGACTGTGCAATATCATGATTGATTTGTGACATTGATGAACCGTGGGATCAAACGTTCTGTTAATGAATTGAAATCACAGAGACATTGGGTGATCATTGCGCTTGAGTGTTAACAACACCCCATCATGTATTGAAAATTAACCTAGACAAAAGGGTTCTTGGATTTTTGAGTGTGCCCAGAGATATTTTGTGGTGAATTGATGTTTGTGTCAAGCTAATGAGGTGTTGTGTGATTTTGGGTGAACTATTAGTGCAAGCAGGACCTCACATCGATGGATCATCACTTGTGATTATCTATTTATTGGTCGTTCTGGTTTGAGAAACAAGCGCGGTAATTGTGTTAATAACTTATTGGCTTCAATTTTTGATTAGTTAGTTAATGTGATTGAATTAGTGATTTAGTTTCAGATTCAATTAGCTTTTGTTGGTTAACCCCTTAAGTTTGAGAGAGAGTGTGCTTGTTGTCTTGTATTGTGTATTTATGTGAATAAATTTATTCTTCCTCTTTAATTCAAAAACTATACCGGTCTTGTCTTGCCTTTCATTTTTAATCTCACATTTCCTTTTCTTTTATTTTGTACCACGCGAGTAGCGCGTGACACCACTAAAGGAAGTGGCTTTAACAGGTCAGGAAGAGTTTTATACAATTTGTTTTCCGTGCAGGTAGACCAACGGTCTTGCCATAGTTTTAAGCTGTAACAAAGGGTCTTCCGACGTAAGTCAGTAAAAGGAACAGACTGCTCAAGAAGACGAGGAACCGCCAAATCTAGAGCATCCTTTGCTGCCTTGTCAGCAACCTCGTTGCCGTGTATGCCCATATGACTGGGCGCCCACATAAAATTGATAATCTTTCCTTCAGAAATAAGTTTAGTGTGAAGGTCGTGAATGTCCACTAAAAAAGGATGAGTAAACTTTCTGGTGGATATCGCTTCAAGAGCTGAAAGCAAATCAGATACAATCAAAAAAGACTGATGTCTGGATTGATAATTAATGTTAATGCCAAGATGATGGCCCTCAGTTCCGTCGAATACACTGACGAACCATTAGGGAGCCGGAGTTGAAGTGGTTGATGTAATTTCTTGTTAGGAACTGCTGCCGCAGCAGCTGAATCGTCTTTGAGAGAGCCGTCAGTAAAAATAAATTCATACTCTGTGTACTTTGAGCACTGCTCAAGAAACAGCTGCCTAACGACATAGTCCGAGGTTTCATTCTTCTTGAAAGAAGTTAGGGACAAATTTACGATTGGGGTTTCTAACTGCCAGGGTGGAGTGTTTGTTGTCAAAGGATCGTCACAGACAGAATCAATATCTATAACGGCCCTTTCACATTCAGAAAGCATACGTATGCCGAAAGTTGGTATTTCAGTAGGTTTGGCTAAAAATTTGTCCTTCAGAATGGGATTAATAACACATTCATGAGCAGGGTTTTCGGGGTTAGCCTTTAGCTTAAGGTAATAGTTCATGGAAAGCCGAAGTCTGCGGATCTCCAGAGGAGGTTCTCGCGACTCGGCATACAAACTATCCACTGGTGTTGTGCGAAAAGCACCCAAACAAACTCTCAGACCCTGATTGTGGATGGGATCCAAGGCCTTGAGGACATTTCTCTTTGCAGAACCATAAACAATACAACCGTAGTCCAGCTGTGGACGGACAAGAGACCGATAAAGACGTAACAGAGTTGCTCTGTCAGCCCCCCAATCCGTGTGACTTATAACTTTGAGAACGTTGAGACCCTTTTGACATTTGGTTCTTAAATATTTGATGTGGGGTAAAAAAGAAAGGTTGCTGTCAAAAATCAGACCAAGAAATTTGACTTGTTTAGAAACTTTAATATTATGGTTGTTAATAAAAAGAGAAGGCTGAAGAACTTGATGTTTTTTCCTGTGGAAATGAATACATTCTGTTTTAGCCAAGGAAAATTTGAATCCGTTTTCTTGAACCCATTTTTGAACTTTGGAAATACACAGCTAAAGCTGCCGTTCAACCCCTACTAGTGTTCTTCCTTTGGCAGAAATTTCAAAATCATCAACAAAAAGAGATTTGTCTATGCCAGACTGGACGTGTTTGACGATGTTATTGATTTTAATGTTAAAAAGTAACGGTGATAAAATACTCCCTTGAGGAACTCCCATCTCCTGTTCAAAAGAATCGGAGAAAGTAGAACCTACTCGGACCTTAAACTCCCTTTCGGTAAGAAAATTTGAAATAAAAATGGGAAGATTCCCATCAAACCCTAAGGTTTTAAGATCTGATAAAATACCATGCTTCCATGTTGTGTCATACGCCTTTTCCAAATCGAACAAGACGGACACAACGTGCTCTCCGCTTACCAGAGCGTTACGAACAAACGATTCAAAACGAATCAAATGATCCGTTGTACTTTTATGTTTTCGGAAACCGCACTGGACTATGTCCAAAGCGTTGATCCTTTCCAAGTGCCACAGCAACCTCTCATGCACCAGTCTCTCCATCGTCTTACAAAGACAGCTGGTTAAGGCTATCGGCCGATAATTATTTGGATCCGAATGATCCTTTTCGGAATGGGAATAATTATGGCCAGTCAGGAGGAAAAGTTCCAGTAGATATGATTAAAAATAGTTAAAAGAACTGTCAGGGAGATGACCCAAAAGTTGATAATGGATATCATCCGGCCCTGTAGCGGAGTCATTGGATTTTAAAATGGCATCGAAAGGGGAATTGTAATCTTCCAAATTGGCAGAATCAAAGGAAACGGGTGTGGCTTCAGATTTATTGTTGAAGCTAAGATATTCGTTTTTCTTGTCGGTTATTACTCGACCATGTTGTTTGAGGCATTGGACAACCTCTTTACGATTTTTACCTTTAATCTTACGGATAATCTGCCATACCTTCTTGCTTGAAGTTTTGAAATTAAGTTTAGAGCAAAAATTGCGCCAAGAGGCTTTTTTACTCTTTTTGTAAATGAAACGGCTTTGAGCTCGAAGTTTTTGGTGAGCGATCTTATTGGCTGACGTAGGGTATAGATACATATGCCGTTGAGCTCGTTTACGCTCCTGATTGACAGCTTGGCACTCTTCGTTAAACCAAGGTGTTTTTGGACCTTTGGGTTTAGAGGAAGATTTGGGTATGCTGTCTTTAGCGCATTGCACCAAAAGGGTGGAAAAAGTTAAAGCCGGGTCTTCAGAATTTAGAACTTCTGGGGTTATTTGTCCTAAAGTGGAAAGACGAAAAAAATCCCAGTTAGCTTTGGAAAATGTCCAGTGTGGAAGGGCTTCCTCGCCCTGATCCTCTTCAAAACTGACAAAACAGAGAAAATGGTCACTTCCACACAGATCCGAATGGACAGACCATTTCAAATCAAGAAACAAAGATGGATGGCAGATAGCTAAGTCCAAATGAGATTCTTCTCCGGATTGCGTTAAAAAAGTACCCTCTCCGGAATTTAAAAGACACAAATCCAAGTTATCGATGACATCTCGATAATCTTTCCTTGAATGTTGGAAGATTCCCCAACGTCGGGAATGGCCGTTAAAATCACCTACCAAAAGGTACGGGGTTGGTAATTGATGTATTAAGTATTCTAGGTCATTTTTGGTGACTGTCATAGATGGCGACAGATACAAGGAACAAACAAACATAGCTCTATTACAAGAAATGCAAGTCGCTATTGCCTCAAGGTTAGTGTCCAATTGGACCTGATTATAAAGAAAATCAGAACGGATACAAAGTGCATTACCGCGACCTGATGACCGCAATAAGCAGCTGTACCCAGGCAGTGATATATTTTTGTTAGGGCCTATAAGCGTCTCCTGTAAACAGATTGCAATAGGATTACTTTTCAAAAGGAGATGAAGTTCCTCTTGATTGGCATTAAAACCTCTGATATTCCATTGTATTATAGATGCCATTAAAAAGGTTTAGTATTTTAAAAACAAATAAAACTTTATTCAGTGCCCGATCCTCCACCCCCCTCCGACGCAGGGTAGAACCGGCTTGATTCATCCATTTCTGATTCTCCACCCTCGTCAGACAAGAGGGAGAAAGGGTTTGTCAAAGAAATGAGCGATTTGTCTCCCTTTTTTATTCGGGTAGGCAAGTCAGGCCTGACCCTGGCCTTGGGAGACCTCGAGGGTCTACCCTCAGAGTTTGATCTTGACGGCTGGGAGGAAAGATCCGATCTGCTGATCGAACCCGTCCGCCCAACCCCCGAAGACCCGGCCGAATGAGTGGAGGTTTTCTTTTTCCTCCATTTGGTTTCGGCTTTAGCGGCTTTATGCACGGCCGCCTGCGTGACGTTAGCGACGCCAGTCGAAACTGTTGTCTGAACCTTCACACTCTCGGCAACCGTAGCCGCCTTCTCACTGGTATGGGCAGCAACAGCCGCCTTTACTCCGCCCTGGTTAATATTTGCCACAACATTCTCAAGACGATCGATCTTTTTAATGAGAGTGTCCAAGATTGTAGTCACCTTAGTGAGAAAGCTCTCAAGAGACGAAGGTGTAGTCGGTGTCGCAGAAGGAGTACCAACAGCCCTGGCGTATGTGGACGCCGAGGGCTGTGCCATCTGGGACATGACCTTCTGTTTCGCCTCACCGAAAGAGCATCCCTCCGTTGTTCTCATCTTTTGAATGGCTTCCTCCGTTTTCCACTGGGGACATTCTTTAGAAGCAGAGGAGTGTTTGCCCCCATAGTTGTGACACTGTTTGGGTCCCTCGCATTCACCCTCATGTTTTTCCTTTGTACAATCTCTGCACATTTCCTTCCCCCCGCAGTTTTTGCTACCGTGGCCAAACCGTTGATAACGATAACAACGCAGAGGGGAAGGGATGTACAGAGAAACCGGAATACTTTCAAACAGAACAACAACTCTTTTGGGTGCAACAGCTGTACAGAAAGTTAGGAAGAGAGTGTTTGTTTCCACTCTCTTTCCTTCTTTATCCGTTCTGGACACTCTGTGTACGACGATAACGCCTTGTGACGCCAACCCATCTTTCAACTCCGCACAGCTCATACCTTGGAAGTGATATGAGCGTGCCACACCCCGAGAGGTGTTCAGGTATGAGTGGCTCGTCACGGAAATCATGAAGGAGTTAGATCCAACGCTCAGGGCGGAACCATGGCGGGACAAAAGAAGATCCGATACCCTCCTGGTGGGGCAATCCACCAAGAAGCTACCATCCTTCTGACGTTTCACTGACTGAACTGATGAGGAAACCCCCTGAAACCACTTCTCAAGAATAAAAGGTGAAATCTTTCTTTGACTGTCATTCTGAAAATGAACTACGAGGAATCGGGGCCAAGCGCCCCGTACCCCTGCTGCAGCAGCAGTAGCTCTAGATTCATCCTCGCTGTCAGAATCTCTGTCTTTCCTTTTCTTGTTTAACAAAGTTATAGATGTCATAACACGTAAGCTCAATGAGGTGGGAAATACACGGTCACTCTTGTGAGAGCCCCCGTGACAAGGGAAGGGCCTAAAACGGTCATTTGGCGTCAACCCAAACTAAAACCAAACGCATGTGCTTACGACTGAATATTAAGGTGTCAGCCATTCATCCCCTGGTCACACATGACAAACTCGGGATTCACCATACTTTGGAAAAGAAGTGGAAAACTTTATGGGTGAGAAAAGGAAAGAAAAAGGACTTAGGGTAGGCAGAAATAGAGAAGAAACAAGAAAAAGATCCTAATAATTAGGTTCACGGCATCGAGAGTGATGCGACCTTCTCTCAGAAGATAGTAGAGAAGGCTCCCCCATCCACCACCCGGGGGACGCGCCTCTACGCCAATTAGGGGGCGCGAGGAACTAAGTTGTGAAGGGCAGTTGACCGTTCTACCTGGGGAGGGTTTGCATTATGTTGGTGGTATATATACTTATATAATCATCCAATTTCAGTAAAACTTCGGTCACGAATTAAATCATACACTGTGCAGAAATTGTTTTTTTGATGTATGGCACACAGCTCCACAGTGTGGTTGTTTTTTTGCAACAAGTCAACACTGTATTTATAATACTTCAAAAAACATCACAGGAAAACGCAAACTTTTTTTACGCGTCAAAATGAGAATGTCAAAATTGACACATCAACTGTGTAGAAATACGATATTGGCACTAATTACGACAACAAATTCAAAATGTTTGACAATATTGAGGCATTTCTGTATTAAAATAACACATTATGGAATGGAAAATAGAGTTTTTGTCAAAATCCCAGGTAGTACTGCCACCTTAAGGATGATTAAAAAAAATAATAATATTTTTTTAATTTTAATTATTATTATTATTATTATTATTTGTTGAAAGAAACTTCTTGAGGTGTGACTCTAAACACATGCCCCCCTCCAAAACAAGGTTTTTGTAAAAAAAAAATATTGTAAAATGAATAAAAATTGATTTTGGCAACTGTCTCTTTGTGACTGACACTTTCCGATTATCCCCCCCTTATGTTGCAATTTTCCAGAGAATGTGCAATACTAAATGTGAGAACATTTTTGTTTCTGACTACACATACCATGTCATGAGACAATTTGATGTCAAATCATTGTACCCTTTTCGGGACAACGGAACTCATTTTCTAGGCTTCTTATGGAGCCAGACCCTGTGGTCTATATTAAAATGAGCAACGAGTGTAAATCTGGTAGGACACAGCAAGCCATGTAGTAGTCTGTTTATCCTAAATACCTTACTTAGGTGTAATCAACTAAAACAAAATTCCCTTTTGGAACCTCGTCTATTCCAAAGCATCGTGCAATATTTGACGTCAAAGCAAAGACGCGTCAGTTAAAAAAGTGAACCGTGACGTTAAATGTTTTAACATAGAGGGGGAATCTAGACAAGGGTCGTGGTGTATGTGTGTGTGTGTGTGTGTGTGTGTGTGTGTGTGTGTGTGTGTGTGTGTGTGTGTGTGTGTGTGTGTGTGTGTGTGTGTGTGTGCGTGTGTCTGTGCGTGTGTGTGTGTGTGTGTAGAGCGATTCAGAGTAAACTACTGGACCGATCTTTATGAAATTTTACATGAGAGTTCCTGGGTATGATATTCCCAGACGTTTTTTTCATTTGTTTGGACAAATGTCTTTCATAACGTCATATCCGGCTTTTTCTAAAAGTTGAGGCGGCACTGTCACACCCTCATTTTTCAATCAAATTGATTGAAATTTTGGCCAAGCAATCTTCGACGAAGGCCGGACTTTGGTATTGCATTTCAGCTTGGAGGCTTACAAATTAATTAAAGACTTTTGGTCATTAAAAATCTGAAAATTGTAATTACAATTGTTTTTTATAAAACGATCTAAAATTACGTTCATGTTATTCTTCATCATGTTCTGATTCAAAAAACATACAAATATGTTATATTCGGATTAAAAACAAGCTCTGAAAATTAAAAATATAAAAATTATGATTAAAATAAAATTTCCGAAATCGTTTAAAAAAACAATTTCATCTTATTCCTTATCGGTTCTTGATTCAAAAAACATATAGATATGATATGTTTGGATCAAAAACACGCTCAGAAAGTTAAAACGAAGAGAGGTACAGAAAAGCGTGCTATGCAGCACAGTGCAACCACTACCGCGCTAAACAGGCTCGTCAATTGCACGAGCGGCGGACTACGGTCATTGTGAATAAATGCAGTGCGTTCAGTTTCATTCTGTGAGTTCCACAGCTTGACTAAATGTAGTAATTTCGCCTTACGCGACTTGTTTTTTATTCATGAAAGCCAGGATGAAATACTCACAGTGCACAGTCAACACTGTGGTGTCGCTCTTTGTAGACCCCAGAGAGTTAGATGCCACACAGTGATAGCTTCCTGCATCGTCCAGTTGTACGCTCGGAATCGTCAGGCTAGGGTTGCCGATTGTCCCCCCTGTGTAGTGCCTGATGCTGAATGTTGCCAGTGGTTGTCCGCCCTTGTACCACTGGAGTGACGTCAGGGGCGGGCATGCCTTAACGTCACAGCCTAAAGTGGTGTACTGACCCTCCGTGCTGGTCTGTGATGGGTTCATTGTAACGTTGGGCTTGTCTGCAAAAGAATCCGTACTGTGTAGTTAGCGAGCGGTTTGTTTGTAACTCGCACTTATCTCTATCTTACTGACACTGTGTCTGTATCTGTCCGTCCATCTGTCTTTTTTTGTCTTTGTTTTATTAAGCCGCCATTAGAATAATGGGGGGCTTACTGGATTCGCTCTGTCTGTTTGTTTGTTTGTTTGTTTGTTTGAGGCGGGCGGGCGTTGAGGCGGGCGGGCGTTGAGGCGGGCGCGCGCGGTCAGTCGGTCGGTGTTCGTCGGGTAAGACTTGTATCTCTGGGTCAATTAAGCTCAAATTTTGTGAAATTGTTAGAAATAGGCTTTGTTTTGTGTATGCAAAAAAAATACATTCCTAACGGTAGTCAAACGGAAGATATTAGCTTTCAACGGACAAACCGAGCCAGGGGACGAAACCAGGGGACGAAACCCACTCACGTGTGCGGGAATTCCCGCAGGTTACTTCCCTTTCCCCTTTTTGGTTCACTGATCTGTATTTTTAGATCAGTGTTTTGGTTTGGCAGCCGCCATGCTTTTGTTCAATTTCATTTTACGTCCTCCGATATTTGGATGCTTCGTTGGGCGGTAACAGTGGAGTTTGCTTTATTGGTGTGTGTGGTTCCGTGGTACGGACTCGTTTGTCAAATAATGTTTTGGTCTTATGTTATTACTAGCATTTTGTTTCTCACTTCGACAACATACTCAGTTTGCTGAAAAATAACTTTGATTTGAGTTATCTCCCTTCCTTAGGAACGTTTTAGAAGATAGTAGAGATTCAGGGCCAAAAACATATAAATATGTTATATTCGGATTAAAAACAAGCTCTTAAATTAAAAAAATATAAAGATTATGATTAAAATTACATTTCCAAAATCAATATAAAAACAATTTCATCTTATTCCTTGTCTGTCTGTCTCTGTTCTCTTAGCTTCCCCTCTTTGTCGGTGACTACTCTCTCTCTCCCTCTCTCTCTCTCTCTCTCTCTCTCTCTCTCTCTCTCTCTCTCTCTCTCTCTCTCTCTCTCTCTCTCTCTCTCTCTCTCTCTCTCTCTCTCTCTCTCTCTCTCTCTCTCTCTCTCTCTCTCTCTCTCTCTCTCTCTCTCTGATTATGGTTTGAAACAGTTTTGCGTGACTTAAAGTGTAACTAAACAAGCAGAAAGGAAAAACATCGTTCAGCAACCTTTACACTTTGATATGAAGAAGGGCCTCATATACTGTCGAACTGCGAAAAAAAATAAAAATTCTCTCACTCCGACACTGTTTGACGGACATGTGAAGTGCGCGCCAGGAACGACAATCTTCTTAGTTTACCTGATTAATGCCCTTAATTTTTGGTTCTGGTACTTTCAGTTCCGGCTGTTGTCATCAATCTACCAAAATAAAAGATCGAACGGAGTTTTCGATTTTTATTTCATGGTTCAGAAAATTATTGCTTATTTTCTGAAGTCAACCGTTTTAGCGAATCTTTCTTTAATTCTTAAAAGTCATTTCAGCCTCACACAACACACACACTAACTGACACATACACACACACAAACACAGACGCGCACACACACACACACACACACACACACACACACACACACACAGCACACAAAGACACACATCGTATATGGCGGAGATGTAGAGGTTACACGGTGAAGCTCGCATTTTTCATGATCCGCTAACTTCGACCATTATTTTTGATAATCACTGAGACGAGGTATGTAACCTCTTTATTCCTCCTTTCTTCAGTTATTCAAAGAAAAGAGGAGTTTTTGTGCGAAAGGTTGATCGAATGCGCGGTTGTATCATTCAATTCTGTTAACACTTCTTGTCAGTTTCCATGTTTTGAACTAAAATCAAGTACACAGTTATGTTGTCATTCTGCTGTGGCGGTAAAGGCAGATAGTGTGTGTTCTGTTCATGTTTTGGTATCGCTCAGGAAATGTTCTTTCCTCGAATGTGACTAGCAGACGAAGTTTTACACCCGTGTTCCAACGTTACAAACTGGATGAAGTTCAGTTTTCTGGGCCAAAATAGTGTATGAAACCGCTGCATGTTCTTTAAGCTGATTAAATGTTTTCAATTGATTGCGTGTGATCTGTTTATAAAATGAAATATTGTTGAAAACTGACCGTCGGATTGCAGTCTTGTCGATGCAGCCGAAATCTGGAAGGGGAACTACTCGTGTCGCTAGACAACGTATGAGAGTTACTTTTCCTTGGAATCTTGCTAACAATAAACGATTGTACACGGCAGATCTTAATTCAGAAAACAACCAAACTCATGAATTTTATATTGAGATTCATGTGTTCAAGCCTGTGGTTGCTGGTTTAAATGCGGTATGGTTGTATTGTTTGCTTCAGAAATGTATATTTTGTACATTAGAGTGTTCTGAACTTTTGAGTCGCAAAAAGTAGATCCACAATGTGTACAGTCTCTACCCATGAGCTATCGAGGATTCAGGCCCGTTGTTGGGTAAGTGATTTTGGTTGTTGGGTAAGTTACCGAAAAATAACTAACCCTACAAGTTTACAGAGAGAAAGAAGCAGAGGGGTGGAGAAAGACCGAAAAGCTGAGCCATGCTCAAACCCTGTAAAAGTGAAAGCCGGTTCCAGAACCGATGAAATCTAGGATGAAATACTCACAGTGCACAGTCAACACTGTGGTGTCGCTCTTTGTAGACCCCAGAGAGTTAGATGCCACACAGTGATAGCTTCCTGCATCGTCCAGTTGTACGCTCGGAATCGTCAGGCTAGGGTTGCCGATTGTCCCCCCTGTGTAGTGCCTGATGCTGAATGTTGCCAGTGGTTGTCCGCCCTTGTACCACTGGAGTGACGTCAGGGGCGGGCATGTTTGAACGTCACAGACTAACGTGGTGGACTGACCCTCCGTGCCGGTCAGTGATGGCCGTACTGTAACTTTGGGCTTGCCTGCATAGTGTTTTGAATCGAATCATACAAATCGTCCTATTGGAGCAACAAGTCTGCATCTCAAAGGAAACAGGTTCTTTTGAGATATTCGCGCAAGACAATACTAAAGCGTTTCAGTGTCTACCACCTTTCAAAATCTTATTGGTCAGACTTGATTTGTTTAAAAGTTATTGAACAAAACCACTTGTTGCATTCAATAAATCTGGGCTCTTTTTCTGAGCAACAACAGCTTATCTGTATGTTATGCCATGCAACAATTGTTTACTTGTTTACAGTACTATTAGACGAGCGGCCAAAGAGCCTATTTTAATGCACAGTCGGTACTAGTAGGGTTTGGGACATAGCACATGGTGGCCGCCATTATTAGCCTCGGCTTTCCCATATGTGTGTGGGGCTTCAAACCTCCTGTTAAAATACACGTGGAAAAAAAAACTACTTTTGGACAGGAATTAAGATAAGTGTCGTCGCGGTTTTGTTTGCTTGTTTAGGGGCGGGGATGTAGCTCAGTCGGTAGCGCGCTGGATTTGTATCCAGTTTGCCGCTGTCACCGTGAGTTCGTCCCCACGTTCGGCGAGACATTTATTTCTCAGAGTCAACTTTGTGTGCAGACTCTCCTCGGTGTCCGAACACCCCCGTGTGTACACGCAAGCACAAGACCAAGTGCGCACGAAAAAGATCCTGTAATCCGTGTCAGAGTTCGGTGGGTTATAGAAACACGAAAATACCCAGCATGCTTCCTCCAAAAACGGCGTATGGCTGCCTAAATGGCGGGGTAAAAAACGGTCATACACGTAAAATTCCACTCGTGCAAAAAACACGAGTGTACGTGGGAGTTTCAGCCCACGAACGCAGAAGAAGAAGAAGAAGTTTGCTTGTTTTGGGATGGGTTTTTTCCGACATCAGGTCCAATCTTTTTTCGTTTTGTAACTTGTTCTTTTCTTTAATTCTATGTTCCTAAACCTTTATGCGTAACTTTCTTTATTTCTTTCTTTATTTGGTGTTTAACGTCGTTTTCAACCACTTATTCGTCACTAAAAATGTGTCTAGTTTCTAATGGAGTTCCATATCGATACACACCGACACATATTTTGCAAGCACAAGAAGAGTAATTGCTATCTGAGTGTAAATATTCAGAATTATGTACAATACCAATGAATAATTATACAAATTAGATTGTTGTTTGCTTTTTTAAGATAGAATTTCTCTTTATTGTTTTACCAATATTTTTTTTGTTACAGGAATAGAACAAAAGGTCAATGAAATCTATTTCTCTAACACAACACGAGCTATGTCAAATCTGCACTATGGGATTTACCCATTCTAACAACAGAATATTTATGGAATGTAGTACGAAGGATACCACAACGCAACAGTCTTAATTTTGTTTCTTTCATTAAACTAGTAGTATTTTTTTTGTACAAGCTCGAAACCGAATTTATAATTATTTCCAAAATAGTGCTGTAATAGGTTTGCCTACTGTGTTTTGTTAAAGGCTGACATAGTCCTATTTAATTAGTTTAATTACTTCCAGGGCTTTTCCCATCGTTGCGGGGATGTATAAATTAAGCTTCCTGCAAAGTTTTAGGTTTGAAGTCCTTACCAATTACGAGAAATAATTAATTCTTTATTGCATTGTTTAGCAACAGTTCTCCAGGACTTGGCCTATTTTTAGACCGTAAACAAGAGATGGCGTCGGAGACAGTCAAAGCGCGGTTGCGTACAATGGCAAAAAAGATAGAAGTAAACCCGTCTAAAGCTGTCAAGGCCACTAAGTCTACTGAGAAGAGAAAGTGGACTCGATCCTTGCTTCATCACCACGCAGCACCAGCGCTGGGTAGCGCTGAAAGAAAGATTGTTTTCGTCAGAGGCCCATCGCTTCAAATTGAGAACCAAGTACAAAGGGGTTACTGAACTCGCCAACTTTTTGCTGGACACGTGAGTTAATAGGCTTATTAGAAAATTAGATGTACTTGTAGCTTGTCAGCTCAAGCCTGTGGCCTTATTCTTGCGAATATGTGCTGTGAGAGATCGTATAATTTCCGCCTGCGCAATTTCCAGAAAACATCCACTTTCACTTTGAGACTGTTCTGTTTACATTCGACACTATCAACACCACTTTGCAATACTGAAATAATTTGTTCTGTGTTCGAAAGCTACAGCCAATCGTTATTATATCCCCCCTTAGGTACAGTTTTATAACATTATTGGCACATGTAAACAATATGAATTAATGAATGAACGCTACGAATATGGCAGTCTTTTAAGGATTATTCGGATCTGCAGGGAATTCATGAAAAACGTTTGACAGCAAATGTGTGTTGTTAACCCGTGATTTGTAAAAATGTAAAAATGTAAAAATATCGCATTCCACAAAGTAATGCATGCCTTTTATTATTATTAATTTTTCTTGTTTATAGCCTCTACGCTGATAGCCAGGGTTGGAGGGATATTTTGGTTCAGATTCTTCCAAAAGCACCAAATTTGGCCCAGAGGTCGCCCATGCCATACTGTTTCAATTTTTGCCGACCGCCAAGATTAAAAACAAGCTCTGCAAATTAAAAATATGAAAATTATGATCAAAATTAAATTTCCAAAATCGATTTAAAAACAATTTCATCGTATTCCTTGTCGGTACCTGATTCCAAAAACATATAGATATGATATGTTTGGATTAAAAACACGCTCAGAAAGTTAAAACGAAGAGAGCTACAGAAAAGCGTGCTATCCTTCTCAGCGCAGCTACTACCCCGCTCTTCTTGTCAATTTCACTGCCTTTGCTACGAGCGGTGGACTGACGATGCTAAAATTGCAGTGCGTTCAGTTTCATTCTGTGAGTTCGACAGCTTGACTAAATGTTGTATTTTCGCCTTACGCGACTTGTTGGCTCACGAAGTGTAGCCTATGCGATCGTAACTTTGTCTGTCTGTGCGTTTGTGCGTGTGTGTGTGTGTGTGTGTGTGTGTGTGTGTGTGTGTTTGTGCGTGTGTATGTCTGTGGTAGAAACTTTAACATTTCCGAGTCTATGTGTGAGTGGTTATCCAAGACTATGGATAAAGCTCGCATAAGATTACGTCACGGTCAAAAGTGTTTGACGTCAATTAATGCATCATGACGGCATGCCTCCCTGTAGTCTTTCTCTCTCGCGTGGTGTGTGTGGTCTCGGTGATTGTTATTTTGAGCGGGCCGAGACTATTTGGCAGTCGTGTCCATGTAAGTAGTAGTCCTTGCGGCAGGGCAATAACCCCTTGAAAAATACCTCGGAAAATGTTTTAATGGTTTTGGGTAGTTTAACTCCTGAAGTTTACAAATCCGCAGGATGACATCTTTAAATCCTTGGGCAAATTGAGACAAAATTAATTATAGGAAAATTAGCAAATGTTGATTTTTTTGTTTAGACACAAAAGGCATTCCATAGAAAAAAGGGCTAGAATGGCGTCATAACTTCATGACGTCGGGAAAACGTAATGAGTAATATGACGACACGTACAGTATGGCCTGTAGTGTTGTCCGTGTCCGTACTTGAGCTCCTCTTCCAAGACAAAAAACAAAGGCATTTGACGTGTTTCATTCTGCTAAATGGAAACAATTTGCACATGAGTGTGTATGGAATTACATCCAGGCTGAGAAGATGTGAAACCTGTGTTATTCGTGGACTTGTGATTAGTGCGTATGGTGTGTCGAAGATAAAACTTGTAAATTGATCTTACAAAATGGCGGGCGATGATCAAAGAACATCGTAAGAGACTAGTTTTCTCCGATTTGATTGTTTACCAGACGATAGAGCTATTTTAGATGGAAGCGTATACCATCTGGTGACAGCTGTTCATTAACCAGTGTGTTCGTAGGAGTGCTTGATTTCTCTGCAGAAGATCCATGCGTGAAAATCGGTGAAGTCTTTCAGCAAATGTCGCAGTTTGTAAGCGAGTGCTACAGGTGCAAAATCTCAAACAACATATCACGTGAGAGATATGAAACCTGGCTAGCTAGAACCTCCAAGCACCAGTCCACATAAATCAAAAACTACCGCCCACATCAGCCCATTGCTGAACGTCCATCTGAAAAGGGCTGTATTGCAATTCTACGGGGATCTTCCAAATCTTGATCCAGTTGACTTCGGGTGGTTGTAGGATGGGCAGAAAACCGCCTGGAGTAGAACCTACACCAACTGAAGTCATGCTAATTTTGAAGTGTGGCTGTGGAGAAATTTACCATGTGCAACAGCATGCTGTGGTTGCGCAGTCGGTCAATGTGCGTGTGCCATCTTATGTCGATGTCTACTCCTTGGAAATTGCACAAATCCGCACTGGTCATCCATCGTAGTCATCCGCACTGGGCATGTGCAACAGTCACCTTCACCGGTCACCCGCACTGGTCATCTGGATCGGTCATCCACACTGGTCATCCTTTGCGGTCATCCGCACTGGTCATCCTTTTGTGATCATCCGCACTATTCATCATTCATGATCATCTGCACTGGTCATCCGCACAGGTCATCCTTCATGATCATCTGCACTGGTCATCTGCACTAGTCATCGTTCATGATAATCTGCACTGGTCATCCGCACTAATCATCCGCACTCGTCATCCACACTGGTCATTTTTCATGATCATCTGCACTGGACATCCGCACCGGTAATCCGCACTGGTCATCTGCACTGGTCATCCTTCATGGTCATCTGCACAGGTCATCCACACTGGTCATTCGCACTGGCAATTCTCACCGGTCACCCGTATTGGTAATCTACATGACATCCTGCGTAATCATCGGGCGTTGTCATTTATTGGTCATCAGGCATAGTCATCCGCTACCATTTCGGCAATTGAAAAAAGGATCGATGGTGGCTGCCCTCAAACTGGAAACTCACTGCATGACCATGTCATCTTGTGTGGTAAACCAGCGTGGTCATCCCGCCTGGTCATCTGGAGTGGTAAACTACACATCATGGTTGAAAACGACGTTAAACACCAAATAAAGAAAGAAAGAAACTACACATCATCCTGTGTGGTCATCGGCGAGGTAAAGTGCATACTAACCAGTGTCCCTGGTTCGTCGCCATGACCTTTACGTTATGAGATAGAGGTCTTTTGTATGTGAGACATGGTACATCAGGTTTAGCCTCTTGACATGACGCCTAATACACCTCCTCGGGGCGTCACTAACTGACACAACACTGTGTATATATGGTGTCAAAAGGGATTCCATGTGACGAATCGCTTGGCGCTGTGACACCTTACAGGCCTTTCGTCTGATGTATACATTCCTCACCTGACTAGATCTTCTTAAAAAAAGAGCACAAGATAACTTTAAGTTATTGTGGGTATTACAGCCACTTTTCCAGGATTAAGTTGTTATCTGCTTGCTCACCGACCAAGTCACTCATTGATTCTGGAACCCACCAGGATGGTAGGGCCACTTCAACGACGAGCGCTTCATAAGCTGTCTCCACCTCTAGCGGCTGTGAGCAATTTTTGGGAAGTTGCAAAACATTTCCCAATCCACTCTGTAATGATATCTGTCCCTCTGTTCATTTGTCTTCTCTATCTTCTCTTGAGCCCGCTTCTTCTTGTTACATGGCCATACAATCTCAGCTTCGTCTTCTTGACAGTGATCTTTGAAGTGATGCACGTGATGGTTTTGCAGACATTAAAATATATGACCTTGAAATTGTTTGACCTTGAAAACGTGTGACCTTCAGTGTTGGTGAACGTTTTTATTCATGGCAAGTTTTAAGAAGATGAACACATTTCGTCATTTTATCTTCAAAAATAGTATAATCCTTTATCATTTGAATGAACATTTGACATTCATATGACCTTGAAATGCGATGAAGGTCAAGCAAAGTGCAACAGTAATCAAAGCCCACAACACATAATATTATAAGCTTAAACCATTAGCTGTAACTGAAAAAATATATTGCTAAAACTAACTATATATATCATCCTGCTCAGTTAACCAGTTTTAACGGTCCCTCAACAGACCAGCCATTCGGGTTATAGTGTCTGCTAATCATGGAACTGTTGTTATGCATATTAACTCCCGTTTTATCTCCCGGAAAACATAAATAAATACAGTTCTGCTAGTTTATAGCATGCAGTTTTGACTATTTTGCAGTCTGGAATCCATCTTGTCCGCCATCTTGAATACATCAAAATGCCCAAGGATGACAGAGTGTCATCCGTCGGATCTGTAATCTACAGACATCACAGAGTTCAAAACAGTCAAAACATTCTCCGAGGTATTTTTTGAGGGGTTAAGGTCAAAATCGGGAAATGACGACCTGACTATAGGCTACATGCAGACAGACAGATCTAGATCTAGTGTCTCTCTTTCTTGCACAGTGTCACCTAAGCTTACTGTGTGTGTGGGTGTGTATGTGTGACGGAGTGATTGAGTTTGTGTTACTGTTTGTCTATTTCTTACGTGAGCCTTGAAGGCTTCGCCTCTTGTTTTGCTTTTTGTTTTACAGCGAAGACTTTTTCAAAATACGTACATATACTGTTCAAAAAAAA
Source organism: Littorina saxatilis (assembly GCF_037325665.1). Lineage (NCBI taxonomy): Eukaryota > Metazoa > Mollusca > Gastropoda > Littorinimorpha > Littorinidae > Littorina > Littorina saxatilis. Next base: position 1,372,988 of record NC_090252.1, on the reverse strand, counting down.
ACCGCATAGCTTGTAATATTTGGTTAATTTAGTTATATGGCTACAAGGATATCCACCAAACTGCAGAAAATGTTTATCTGGTCGTCGACCTTTCGTCCATTGCCACAAGTGAGCTCTGCACGTGACGCATGCGTTATCAGTGGCTACAATGTCAAAATTGCTCATTTGGCATGACCACTCGTCATGCTTCAGTGTAATCTCGTGAAACTCGGGGAATATTGAGCTCCCACCATGTCTTCCAAAACCCATAAAAGCGGATTGTTCGCCACAAAGAAATCAGACGACAATTCAGCGACGAAAGATGGCCCGATTGAGCAGAGAAGACCGCCAAATTGCATTGGGTCGTTTACAAGCAGGCCAAAGTCAAAGTGCAATCGCCAGGCACTTCCACGTGTCCCAGAGCACCATCAGTAGACTGTGGGTCAGGTTTCAAGCCACTGGCTCCGTTGCTGACTTGCCACGAGCGGGAAGACCAAGGGCGACAACTGCTGCTCACGACCGCTTCATACGGCTCCGCCACCTCCGGAATCGTTTCCTGTCGGCCTCATCTTCTGTCCAGGCTCTCCCCGGGCCACACCGATTATCGGACCAGACCGTGCGGAACCGCCTGCATGAAGCTGGTTTGAGAGCTCGCAGACCTCACAGAGGAGCTGTCCTCACCCGCCGCCATCGCCAGAACCGAGTGCAGTGGGGCAACCAGCACCTTTGCTGGACCGTCCGGAATCACTGGAGACACGTGTGGTTCAGCGACGAGTCCTACTTCCTGCTCCAGCGACATGATGGTCGGAGGAGGGTCTACCGGAGAGTAAACGAACGTTACGCGCCCAACTGTGTGGATGAGGCACCCGTTCATGGTGGTGGAGGCGTCATGGTGTGGGGGGCGATCAATACCGCTGGAAGGAGCACCCTGGTGCACGTCCAAGGGCGCATAACTGCCCAGCGATACGTGGAGGAAATTCTGCGCCCACACGCCCTTCCTCTTCTGGCTGACCAGGATGCCATATTCCAGCAGGACAACGCTCGCCCGCACACAGCACGACTCACCACACAGTTCCTCACCGACCACCATGTCCAGGTGCTTCCCTGGCCATCCATGTCGCCAGACATGAACCCGATAGAACACCTCTGGGATGAATTGGACAGACGTGTGCGCAGGCGAGAAGAAGCGCCGGCAAATCACCGCGATCTATTGCAGGCACTTCAGGAGGAGTGGGACACCATCCCACAGCAAGATATCCGGCATCTGATCCAGTCCATGCCCAGAAGGTGCCGGGCAGTTGTTGCTGCTCAAGGCAGTCACACCCCCTACTGACTTGACAGCCTCGGCACCCAATCGTATTGATTGACTGATTGATTTGAAGATGCAAATGAACTGTGTGTGCATTCAACTGTGTCCATACCAAATTTCAAACAAATAATCTAAATATTGGATTTTCTGTTAATTTTTTCGAAAAATAAAACAAATTTGGCAAGTAGCAACTATGCGTTTCTTTTTTTGAACAGTATATATTTTGTGCAACAGGTACTGAGCTGGCTGTTCATAGCCTATAAAGGTTGTATACGTCCTATCGGAAGGCGGGGAACGAAATCATTAAAACGTGTCCTTTGAAAAAGATTGCGCAAAACTCACCAATCACAGTATTTTGTGTCTCTTTTGAAACGGACACAACATTTGATCCCGAGGAAGAATGCTTATGAAACTTAAGACACGTATAGGGATACAACCACTTGCTAAGCATGCACAATTTCAATGATGTTGCATATGTCTCTGTGACGTTACCAACGTTCACAAAGTGTTAATGGAAAACCGTCACAACGTCTATTCTTAGGTTCTGTTTCTTTTCACATATGACACGCATAGAGAAGAGAGTATTTGTCAGCGTCCTGTGTAATTTAAAGAAACTGATTCGTGTCGTTTTATATCTATTGCATTACAACTGCAACTACCCAGGACAAAGATTCTCAAAACCCTGGATTTCTTGTCGTTTTCAACCTTGTTGGCGCTCACTTTCACACGTTGGATCAGTCTGACTGCGCGGCAGTTTTAAACAAAATAGGTAAGCCCTGTTGGCTACGACTCCAACGAAACTCACTGATGTAAAATATATGAAATATTGTTTAGTTTTATTGGCCTTTTTTTCACGATTTAAGGAGAATCATGCTGTCAAAACCCCTTATGTTTGTGAGTAGGTATTAACAGGGACCTGTGACGTCATACCCAAATAATGCTCAAATCTTTAAACCAATTTGTTAGCAGAAGAAAGGCAATTCGTCATATACCCATATATTTCTGACCTAAACACTGCTGTTTAACATGAGATCTGTTGCACTGAAGAAATATCCTCTTTTTGTGTGCTCAGTGTCGTTTGGATGTTTTGCCTTCGAATTGTGAATTGACGCTGCTAATGCTGAGTTCCACGACAAAACAATTTAGAAAGTATATTCATATGTCTTCCATGCCATTCAACTTGTTTGTGGGAGTACCGACTGACCTAGGCAGTAGGTCTCACCAACTAGTATACAGTGCTCATTCTGGACTTTACATCGCTTACCTGTCGCTCGACGTCACGTTTGACGTCATCGTTGCAGGTGTATTATTCAAACAATATTCCGCAAGCTCAACCTACATTCAGTGACTACATGGCATAACTTGTACTTCTTTATTCTATGTAAATCATGTTACCCAGAGAGTTTTGTACAACGCACTAAATTCTGTTTTTCCTTCAGTGAAACGTAAAACCGCCCAAAACGGTATGCACCCTAATTTTTGCAGTGAAGGTTCAATAAATATGGCGCACATTGTCAACCACAGATACATTCCATCTTCTTACTTTATATTGACGGGCATTTTGGAGGTTCAAATGTAAATAAAAACCAGCACTGCCTGAAAATGCAAGGATACGCATAGGCGTTATTTGTCTGAATGAGACTCATCACACAGTTATCGTCTCGCGCATACATTTCTTTACAGGTATCTTTATAACTGTTGCCACTACGTTTAGACCAGGCATTTTTCTATGTATTTACGTACATGTTAGGTCCATTACACTACCTTACACCTGTCATAGTGTCTCTCAAAAGGCTTCCATGACAACTTTGACTTACACAATTAGGGGGTGTTCTTCGGAAATGAACTCTCACACTTAGTGTTTATAAGCTATCTCATCCGAGGTAATTGCAACTAAAAGCCCGATGAATGCCCTTACCTCTGATATGTATGTGATTAGATTGTGGCTTACAAAACGTCTTTGATAAGATTTGACATTATCCAAAAAAGTGAATATGACGTGACGTAACACAATTTCTGAAATGCAAGGCCTCCTGGTTGCACGCAAACACATTTTTTCACTTGCTGTTTAACACCTTCCAATTACTTGATAGTTCACTCAGAAATATCTACTCGGACAGTATTTGATCGTTGCAAAAGAGAGCGAAATAAAAGGGGCAGAGGTGGGAATCTGCCTGTAGCTTCATTTTCTGGCGAATGACTTGATATTCACATTTTCACAATAGCTTCAGATATAAATGGGCTACAACATCTCACATTCAATGGCTATTTCAAAAACTCAGATGCATGTTTTAGCTCTTTAAATGAAAAACTCAATAGCGCTACACAAACTTCATATGAAAAGACACGCTGTATTCTATTCATGCAATGCATATCTTCAATTTTCCGGTTTATCAACATAATTTACAAGCCTCTTATATTATAAACTTGGCCACACAATTATTGCAACAATTTTCAAACGTTCAGAAAAGCGTTAAACCACAATCCATTTTAATTGAACTTTATATGCTGGAAAAGGTAATTATGTCTACTGTTCATATCATTTGTTGAATTACGTAACTTTTCCGAAAGATCTAAATAAATATTCTTATTAATTTAGGGTTTAAGGACAAAAAATCGTGACTTTGCATGCTAAGCAAAACATGGTTGAGGCAATTGGTGCCAAAGTTTCAGGCAGATCTCAGTGCTGGTTTATTATTGCTGAAGATGGGAACGCACAAGAAAAATTATCGATGATCGCCTTTTTTACTGCATACAGTCGCCGTAGAGATATCAGTCCATGGCCTGTGCTGAGGTTATTTTTAGCCAGAGCGCTGTGCTGATTTGATAGTAATAAGAGTCTGCGGCGGGCGCGCGGTAGTGTGTGTGAGTGTGTGTGTGTGTGTGTGTACGTGTGTGTGTGTATGTGTGTGTGTGTGTGTGTGTTTGTGTGTGTGTGAGTGTGTGAGTGTGTGTGCGTTTGAGTCTGTTCATGATAATATGTGTGTTGGAGACAGAGAGACTGAGTGAGAGAGAGAGAGAGAGAAAGAGAAAGAGGATTGTGTGTGTGTGTGCGTGCGTGTATGTCAGCGTGTGTGGGCGTGTTTGTGCCGATTGTGTATGTGTGTGTGTGTATGTGTGTGTGTGTGTATGGTGTTAGAGACAGTGAGACTGATTTAGAGAGAGAAAGAGAGAGTGTGTGTGTGTCTGTCCCTCTCTCTCTACCTCTGTTTCTGTCTCTATCTCGTGCGCATGCGCCTCATCTCTCTTATTGTAGCTTTCTCACTTCCTCTGACTCTCTATTTCATCTCTCTCTCTCTCTCTCTCTCTCTCTCTCTCTCTCTCTCTCTCTCTCTCTCTCTCTCTCTCTAAATCAGTCTCACTGTCTCTAACACACACACACACACACACACACACATGTAGCTTTCATTGATTTTGAGAAATGTTTTGACAGTATCTCACGCAGACTGCTCTGGCCAATTTTGATTAAAAATGGTATAAAGGGAAAGTTGTACAGATGTATTAAAAGTATGTATGCAGTGGTCAAGGCTAAAATACGATGTGGTGCTCAACTAACAGATTTCATTAATTGTACAAAAGGAGTGAAGCAAGGAGACGTGCGCAGTCCAATTTTATTCGCTCTATTTATAAATGAGCTGGCATTGGAAATCATTGATAATGGTAGGCATGGTATTACTTTAAACCCTGACATTGTTGAATTGTTCATTCTACTGTTTGCCGATGATATTACTTTGCTGTCTGAAACTGTTGTTGGTCTGCAGTCACAACTACATAGTCTATATTCTGCTTCACAGCGCCTTGAGCTTAAAGTAAACATGGGGAAAAGTAACATCGTGGTTTTTCGTAAAGGGGGATATCTAGCTGCTCGTGAAGTTTGGTATTTTGGTGGGCAAAGAATGGAGGCAGTAAATGCATACAAGTATTTAGGTATTTATTTTTCTACCAAATTAAGCTTTAATTTTGCTTGTCAAGATCTAGTTGCCAGAGCAAAACGTGCAGTACTGTGTATTATGAGTAATTTGTATAAATTCGATAGATTGTCTTTGGATGTTTTTATCAAGCTTTTTGACTCACAAGTTCAACCTATTGTTCAGTATGGTGCTGAGGTATGGGGTCTGATGCAGGCAGCAACAGTAGAAAAGGTGCATTTGTTTGCTTTAAAACGTTTTTTAGGTGTTGACAGGCGTACTCCTTGTGTCGATATTGCTATCATGTGATCGTCACATGATACATATTAATAGACTGTGAACTACGTCACTATTATGTGTGTGAATGTATGCGCGAGACATGCGCAGTGTTGTACGAGGATACCGCCAAGATGGCCTAGAAGCCAAACAATAAAGTGAAGCCATTATCTCTTCAACTGTTACTGCAGTGTCCGTTTCTGTGCATGGAACCCGGAGCGAATGCGTCCATAAACATTCAACAAACCCAGACACAAAACGATACATGGTGTCAGAATCATCATGGCAGAAGACGGAGTAGCAGCGCAGCCGAGGTCGGTAACCGTCAAAGTTCCGTTACCTCAGAGACTTGAGCTTTCAGCACAAGGTTTGGAGGCGACTTGGCGCAAGTTCAAGCGGTCGTGGGGGACATACGAACTAGCATCGCGTCTTGATTCTCAGGATGAGAAGTATCGAGCCGCAGTATTCAAGACTTGTCTCAGTGATGGTGCAAGGGACGTGTTCGAAGGTTTGCCTTTCGAGGCTGCAGACGACAAGGACAAAATTACGAAGATAATTCCCTTGTTCGAAGCATACTGTGTGGGGGAGACATCAGAAGTCTACGAGACTTACAAGTTTCACCAGCGAAAGCAAGAGAAGGGGGAAACGATCGACACGTACATCGGAGCACTCCGACAACTAGCTAGCTCCTGTAACTTCAAGACATTCGAAGAAAGGATGCTACGCGATCAAGTCGTTATTGGACTGTCAGATGACACGGTTCGGGAAAAACTCTTGCAAGAGTCAGGTCTAACTTTGAAAAAGTGCATTGAGATCTGCAGAGTGAGTGAGGCAGCAGCCCAGCAGGCCAAGAGTATGGCTGGTGATGAAGCCCTACATCGTGTCGGTGTGCATGTGAGAAAAAAGACAAACAGTCAGAAGGACAAGGGTGCTACCCCGAAGTCGAAGCATGATCGTCATGATGGTAGAGGTATGGGCGAAAGAGACAGTGGTGTGAAAGCGTGTGTGTATTGTGGCAAATCGCACAAGAAAGGCAAGGAACACTGTTTCGCATATGGCAAGACTTGCAATCGTTGCAAAAAGAAAAACCATTTTGCTCGTCAGTGCAAACAAAGCTCAGATAGGCAAGTGCATGAAATGTCTGATGAAGAGAGTGATGATGATGATGGTCATTTTGTTCTGACGATGAGTGAAAATGATGATGAACATGTTTTGTCTGTTGATGATGTTGATAAATCTGTGCATGCAAAAATGCTTGTTGGACATGACAGAGTGACGACATCGTTGCAACTTGACAGTGGAGCCACTATCAACAGTTTGTCCGTAGAGACGTACAAGACTGTGACGGGAGACGTAGCGTTGACAAAGCTGACCAAAAGCAACAAACGCTTGTTGATGTATGACAAAAGACCAGTAACTCCTCTAGGTGAGCGTATTCTGCCTGTGGTCAATCCAAAGAACGGCAAAAGCTACAAAGTGCGCTTTGTGGTAGTGAACGCCAAAGTGAAGGATATCTTGGGCTGTAGAGCAAGCCAACACATGCAGTTGATCACGGTCAATGTCGAGAACATTTCAGCCATAGGCACAGGGGATAAGCATGTTCTCACAGGGTTTGATGACGTATTCAAAGGGGAGGTTGGGGCTCTGGACGGAAAGCTAACGTTTGAAACAGACCCATCGGTTCCTCCAGTGAAGCTTCCATGTCGTCAGTGGCCCATAGCTGTCAAAGAGAAGGTCAAAGCAGAAATTGATCGTCTGCTTGAGTTAGGGGTCCTCGTTCTGGTGAACACACCAACTGATTGGATTAGCAGCGTAGTTGTGACGTTGAAGCCCAATGGTCAGGCTAGGTTGTGCATAGATCCAAAACCCTTGAACAAGGCATTGAAAAGAAATGATTACCCCATGAAGAGCATTGATGACGCGTTAGAGTCGATGGTAGGCGCAAAGATTTTCTCGCATTTCGACATGCGCAATGGCTTCTGGCACGTTGTCCTGGACGACGAAAGCAGTCTCTTGACAACGTTTGAAACCCCTTTCGGAAAATTTCGCTGGACTAGAATGCCGTTCGGTGCGTCGGTATGTCCAGAGGAATTTCAGCGCCGTGTCGATGATGCGCTGAACGGACTGCCGGGCGTGTTCGCAGTCCATGATGATGTCATTGTGTGGGGGTCGGGAGACACAGAGAAAGAAGCAGCAAAAGACCATGACCAGAACGTTCGGTTGTTCTTGCAGAGATGTCGCGAGAAGAACATCAAACTGAACAAAGAGAAGGTCGAGTACAGGAAAACTGAGGTCTCGTATCTGGGTCACGTGATCTCAAAGGACGGGTTGAAGTGTGACATGAAGAAAGTCGATGCAATCAAGTCGTTTCCGCAGCCAGAAGACAAAGCGGCGGTTCGGAGACTTCTGGGGATGGTAGGGTATCTCCAGAAGTTTGCACCACGTCTGTCGGAGGTCGCAGCGCCTCTGCGTGAGCTGGTGAAAAAAGACGTGCATTTCCGCTGGGATGAGAACCTGCACGGGAAAGCGTTTGATGAGATCAAGCGCATGTTGACTGAACCACCGGTTTTGCGATTTTTTGACCCTGGTGCGAAAACTACTCTTCAGTGTGATGCGTCTGAGTTCGGTCTGGGGGCGTGTTTGTTGTCAGATGGACAACCGGTACAGTTCGCGTCGCGAGCGCTGACCCAAACGGAACGCAACTATGCGCAAATAGAGAAGGAAATGCTTGCGATTCTCTTCGGGCTGGAACGTTTCGAGCGCTATGTGTATGGTAGACATGTTGAGGTGGAGTCTGATCACAAGCCGTTGATTCCCATTCACAACAAAACCTTGTTGGCAGCGCCAAAACGTCTGCAACGCATGTTGCTGAGAACGCAAAAGTTTGACTACACTGTGGTGTACAAGAAAGGTACAGAGATGTATCTCGCTGACACGCTCAGCAGAGCTGTGGTCAGGTCACACAAAGCAGGGAAAATGAAGAGCGAACAGATTTTCCAGACAGAAATAGAGCAGGAAATCGAGAACATTGACATGGCCGCGCATGTGTCCGTGTCTGAAGGGCGACTCGAAGAGTTGAAAGAGGCAACAAAACGTGATAAAGATTTGTGTCGGCTGATGCAAATAACACAAGAAGGTTGGCCTGAGTCGAGACAAAGCTTACCGCTAGGTCTTCAACCTTACTTTCCATTCAGAGAGGAAGTATCGACTCAGAACGGTCTTTGTTTCAAGGCAGAAAGGATCATTGTACCAACAGAAATGAGGGAGAAAGTCCTACACTTGCTCCATCAGGCTCATACTGGGATTCAGGGTTGCATGAGAAGGGCAAGAGAACTGGTCTATTGGCCAGGAATGAACGCAGACATAGAAAAGTTGGTGAGCAAATGTGCAACTTGTCAGACACACCAAAGCAACCAACAGAAAGAGCCCATGATTTCTCACCCAATACCTGAAAGGCCCTGGGAAACGCTAGGGTGTGATCTCTTTGACTTTCAAGAGAAGTCGTACCTGGTAGTGGTAGACTACTACTCTGATTTCTTTGAAGTCGATCGCCTTGAGAACAAAACAGCAGAAGAAGTCATCTACAAGACAAAAGCCCATTTAGCCAGACATGGAATCCCTGATAAGATCATCTCTGATAACGGTCCGCCGTATAGCTCAGACAAATACAGAGATTTCGCTGAGGCTTGGGGATTCGAACACATAACCAGTTCGCCATATTATCCGCAATCCAACGGAAAGGCAGAAAATGCGGTCAAACAAGCAAAAACTCTGATCATGAAAGCTGTAGAAAGCAAAACAGATCCGTACTTGGCCCTACTAGAGTTAAGGAACATACCATCGGAGGTGATGAAAACCTCTCCAGTGCAAAGACTGTTCAGCAGAAGAACCAAAACCAGAATTCCTACAGCCAAAACTCTGCTAAAACCGCAGACGTGCACAAACGTGACTGGCAATCTGATCAAAAGAAAAGAAAAACAGGCAAAGTGCTATAACAAAGGTACAGCAGAACTAGAAACACTACAGCCAGGTCAAACCGTGAGGGTGAAGTTAGGCAAAACTTGGTCAAAAGCAAAAGTAGAGCAACAGGTAGATGTCAGGTCTTACAAACTGCACACAGAAAATGGTAAAGCATACAGACGCAACAGGCGTCAAATCAGAACAACTGGAGAAACACTGACCAACACTGGTCCAAGGGAGACAATCACTCGAAAAACAGACCTTGATAGGCAGAGACAGCTAAATGACCAAGCAGTGAAAAACTACAGAGCAGTAGCTGATAGTCAGACTCATGTGACCAAAGTCAGTACTCCTGTGAGTGCGACAAACACACCTGAAACTAAAACACCTGTGAAGATTCAGCCAAATGAAAAGAAAACTGAACGCATCAAAGTCAAGTTCATGAAGTCACAAACCGCAGGTAAAACAGACACAGGTCAAAGTCAAACCACTTCTCGTGGACGTCAGGTTAAACCACCAGCTTACCTGAGTGACTATGTCAAAACCTAAAGACTGAAGACTGTAGGAGACAGTTCAGTATTTGTTGTTTGTGTGTTTTGTTTGAAGAGAAAAGATAGACAGTGAAGAAAGTAAACATGTGGTGGTATTGTTTATGTCCCGCGTTGTGAGTGAATGTGATAAATTTAATTCAAGGCGTTGAATTATTGTCCAGTAAAGTTTCATTGTCCAGAGAGAGAATGTGTTGTTATCATTGGAGTTGTGAAATGATGCTCTAGTCAAGATGTCCAGTCAGTGTGAATGTGTGAAATTAATCTAGGCGTAAAAATAATCTCAGCCTATTGGACTATGGTGAGAATGAGAATTTTATGTGCAGAGAATTCATTTTCCCGTGAAGTTGGACAGTAAAAGTCTTTGGACTTGTTTATGTAAAGAAAAGGGGATGTGTCGATATTGCTATCATGTGATCGTCACATGATACATATTAATAGACTGTGAACTACGTCACTATTATGTGTGTGAATGTATGCGCGAGACATGCGCAGTGTTGTACGAGGATACCGCCAAGATGGCCTAGAAGCCAAACAATAAAGTGAAGCCATTATCTCTTCAACTGTTACTGCAGTGTCCGTTTCTGTGCATGGAACCCGGAGCGAATGCGTCCATAAACATTCAACAAACCCAGACACAAAACGATACACTCCTAATGATCTTGTATATGGTGAATTTGGACGTTATCCCATTTACTTAAATTCATATGTACGTTGCATAAGATACTGGCTGAAACTGACAAGAATGGATGACAGTAGATTACCTCGTAAAGCATATAAGATGTTGTTTACTCTAGATAGCAGAGGTAAATCTACTTGGGCATCACAGGTACGGTTGTGCCTGTGTCGATATGGTTTTCAGTATGTATGGATTAACCAAGGTGTAGCCTGTATTAATTCGTTTTTGGCATGTTTTAAGCAACGCATTATTGACTGCCGGTGGCAAGAGTGGGATAATCATATTCAGACTAGCGACCGGTTTGCATTGTACCGTACCTTTAAGACAACAAATCTTGTAGAAACATACTTGTCAATTCCAGTAAACAGACACATTTTAAATGTTTTGGTTAAATTTAGATTGGGTATTTCCAGACTTGCTTTACATACAGAAAGGTATAAAGCTGTAAGTGAAAATAATTTGGTCTGTCGTTTGTGTCAATCTAGTACTGAAGATGAATTGCATTTTGTTTTATGCTGCCCTGCACTGGAAAATCTAAGACGTCAATTCATTCCAGCAAAATTTTGCAGATGTCCTTCGAACTTCAAACTTGCACTGTTGTTGTCTGTGAAAAATGAAACTATACTTTGCAATGTAGCTAAGTTCTTGTATTTTTCATTTAAATGTTTAGAAAATGCTGTTTAAGCATTGGTGTTTTGTGATTATGCATTGTCTTTTCTTCTGTTCACTTGAAACGACGCGTGTGTGGATTGCTGCTGCACACACGCTTTACTTTTGTGTAACCAGCCCCCTTCCGAAAGGGGCTAAGGCCTTAAAGGAATAAAATCTTGTTCTTGTTCTTGTTCTCTCTCTCTCTCTCTCTCTCTCTCTCTCTCTCTCTCTCTCTCTCTCTCTCTCTCTCTCTCTCTCTCTCTCTCTCTCATGTCACAAAGATGTGAGTTAGGTATTTGGAGACAGGGTTGGGTTTTGTAAATACGTCGTGATTTCAACCTCCCTAAAAATTGGATTGTTGATGCGTAGACATGTTTGGAGAGATAGTACGGGTTTCGTGTGATTCACGAAAAATAGCCCTGGCTTAGCAGAATTGTGTTCACGAGTCTGAGCGATATAGCTGGTTTGGAGACCGATAGAAGTACAGCGTATCAAACTAGCAACCAGGAAGGTTGGGTTGCGCCTGTCTTCTTGTTCAGGGAACAGGAATATCTCCTTCTCGAGACAGGTCTCTTAAGGTAAATGAGTCATTATGTTGTATAATATTGAAGCTTGAATATATAGCTGGAATGTAAACTGTAGTGTATGCAAAGTGCTCTAATTTTCAGTGTGAAGTTTCAAGAGGATTCTCGTTGAGATTGTATTACGCTTTTGTAGGGTATTTTTTTGAACACAAATGTTGTTACACATTTATGTTATGTTAAGATGTTGATGCCATGTTAGGTAGTGTCATTAATTGATTAAGTGATCCATTGGTTAAGCATAGCCTGGATTATTATGGTCGACGCAATGACATACGTGAAATGATGTCATAAGTACGTGTGTAATGTTTAGGTTGGAATATGAATGTAGAATGGAGAATGAGAGTGTGATCATTATTATGTTTGGATTACGTTAGGGTATTTAGTAAATATGGCCAAAAGAGAGAAAGAAAGGGAAGAATGAACGACAGAGCTGAGACATGACCGTTTAAGAAAGAAGAGATGATTTAAAAGACTGTATTATAAGACTTGTGTTATTCTTAAGGAGTTCCATGACGGTGTCCGAGTGAGGGTGCCCACACTGGAGACAGAGAAGTCTATGGCGATGTCAGGAACAGGAGTCCACATCGGAGAGGATGGGAGTGACGTTGGACTGGGCGTCGAGAAGGTCTACGCGCCAGTGCTTTTCACCACGTTGTGAAGTAGCGTATCCACGAGGAGGAAACTGGGGATGTTGAGAACTGTATCGTCGAGGATAGCAGTTGCACAGGAGTGTGGAGATAGTGTAACTGGAGATTGAGGACTGCAGGAGTGAGTGTCTACGAAGTCGTGAGTGTCTTTCTCGATCCTCTCTTGTGGCCATTAGAATATTATGTCGCAATCAAGTAATATTACGATACTATGGAAGAAGTAATATTACTATGCTATGGAAGATGTAATATTGCTGTGTGAGTGAAGATGTAATATTGCTGTACTAAGTGAGTACAATAGCAATATGAATTGTGAATTGTGAGTTGTGAGTTGTAATTCTATGTTATTGACGTGAAGAGTGTTGTATTGAATTTGATGATAATAATAAGTCTGTATCCTCTAAATTTTGTTTTTGAAGTGGATTGAGTTAGAGTGAAAGAGTCAGATTAAATAGATAGGTTAGAGTACGCATTAGCACTTTCAAGCATGAAAAGAAATGTGTCTAATTCCATATTCCACTTCATGACATATCTCTCTTTGCAGACTTTTCGTGTGCGTCTGTTACGCACGCACGCACGCACGCACGCACGCACGCACGCACGCACGCACGCACGCACACACACACACACACACACACACACACACACACAAAATACCGCCGCACACTCATGGCTCTTACAATCATCAAATCACCAAAGCGTGTATCGCATGGAACACAGTGCTCCGGCTAAAAATAACCACAGCCCAGCACAGGCCTAGAACTGTTCTACAGCGGCTGTATACGGTACCATTGACGGTGATAGATAATTTTTCTTGCGTGTTCCCATCTCCAGCAAATATAAACCAGCACTCAGATCTGCCTGAAACTTTGGCACCATTTGCCCCAACCATTTCTGGTTTAGCATGCAAAGTCACGATTTGTTGTCCTTAAACCCTGAATTAATAAGAATATTTGTTTAGATCTTTCGGAAAAGTTACGTAATACAACTCCCGCAGTGGGGCACTGCGGTTATGAAATTAAAGGCCCCTCCTGTTTTTGGAACCGCAGGAGCTTTCTAGTTTGCTGTTGGTAGATTTTTGGTTCCTCTTTCCTGTCATGCTCTCTCTTTCTTCATGAATTCTTTTCTTTTTTCTGCCTTCTTGCTCATTCACCTGTATTTTTTCCAAAAATCTCTTCTCTTTCCGCTTGTCTCGCGATTCATGTATAGTTTAATCTGTTAGTGTTCTGATGTAAGTCCAGCAGTAGATAGGTTAAGCCTATTTTAACATACTGGAAACTGGTAATCTTCCAGTAGGTATTAATTTAGTTTTACTAAAGCCTGCTGGGACACAAGTAATGGGTTAGTGCATTTGTAAACAGGAATCGCTTGACAAGTGGCCCCCTTCATCCCCCCCTTCCTCGTCCTGATATGGCTCTGCGTAGTCGGCTGGACGTTAAGCAACAAATAAACAAACAAACAAACAAACGTAATACAACACGCTTGATATACACGTTCGCAAAAATCAACACAGATTTTGGTCAGCCTATTGGTCATAACTTCTGAACTTTCTAACACAATTCATTGAGAACTTGAGCAGATATGGCTTTTTCAGAGGAGGACCCTCTCAAAAATGGCCGCGAAAAGTGCCTTTTTTGGCCTCTGAAACAGTTGACCCCTTCCGCCTTTGACAAAAGGCTACAAAAAGAATAGAGAAGTCAGGTGCATAAAACAAAATGCTCTGAACAGGTAATTGAATGGCCTTTCTAATTGTAGAAGTGTTTGGTCTGTGCACAGTCTGATTTTTTGCAGATTTTAAAATACGGGACTATGATTTTTGTCAGGTCATTTTTGGGGTGACCTTGATTGACAGGCTATCACGGGATGCCTATACAAAGTACCACCGATATGACAAATGATATGAACAGTAGATATAATTACCTTTTTCAGAATATAAAGTTCAATTAAAATGGATTGTGGTTTAATGCTTTTCTGAGCGTGCAAAAATTGTTGCAATAATTTTTTGGCCAAGTTTAGTTAAAAAAATTTTTGGTTTGTATACTGAAATGGTCAAACACTTTCAGTACTCGCCTGTGACCTTGTGTGAAAGTCAAGGTCTTTGAGTGTCACCGTAGCTATAAGTGTGCGAAATATGAAAACTCTGCCTGGTTTCATCTCTGAAATGTGTTGATATGGGAAACTGCCTGTAGTTTCATTTTTTGGCCGGGACTTGATGTTGACATTGTTACCATAGCTTGACAAATGAGTGGGCTAAAACATATCACATTTTAAGGAACTTCGAATAATTTAGAGGCATATTTGTTTACTACTTTAAAAGAAAAACAGCTATAGCCCTACACATTTGTTGTATATAAAAACCTCTATAAAACATTGCAAACTTCTTTGTGCGGATCTTTTCATGCTGCATATCGTTTAAACAATGTAAATCTTGTATATCTGCCTGATTTTAATCAGGATTTACAGAACTCTTAGTATGGGTTTTTAATCTTGTTCGGTTTGTGATTGTTCAAAAAACTGAAATGGTTCCAAAGTTTCAGAACTCGCCTTTGACGTGGATCAAGGTCATGGTCATTGAATATTGGTAACAATATTTGTGCTACCATATGTTATGAGTATGTAAACAATCAAAGCTCTGCCTGATTTCATCTCTGAAATGTGTTGATGTCTATGAATGTTGAAAATACACAATGATGGGCACAACATTTCGGGGGTAGAGATAGGAAAATGCCTGTAGTTTCATTTTTTGGCCATAGACTTTATGTTCACAGTTTTACAATAGCTTGAGAAATTAGTGGACTACAACATATTAAATCTTAAAGTACTTCCAATATTTCGGGGGCATTTTCTTAACTTTTCAATATGCAAAAAGAATTGCAATTGCACTAATTAAAATAAATTCAAGAAGACGGTATGAAACATACGAAAGTGCTTTGAACTGTAATTTCTTGCTATGGCATTCCATTTACTTCCCCCACAAATATCCAGCAAGTGGCCACTACATTCGCATTGTAGAGTATTAGCCGTTATCTGTATGTGCCCATTTTCACAAAATCAGAATAAGACACCTGGTTATTGCAAAACATCACAAAACATCAAAAGTACATGGGACTAGGACAGGTTTTGCAGATGTATTATGAAGACTGAATGTTCTATCTCCTACACACATATTTAAAACATCGAATACATTAGACCATAAGGAGGGAAGCCCCTTAACGATGTCATATAGAAGCTATTATTTGATGTGCAACAACACTGTAGGCCTACCGCCAACTTCCGCACTTTTTTTGTTTAAACATTCTTTTTTTCACCCCCTCACAAGTGCATAATTTGTTACTGTAGTCCTAAAACTAGCATCTTTTCATGCAACAGGTCTACACAGAGCCAACAACTGTTTATCTTTTTGAATCAACTAATGTTTAACCTTTCGGATTAATGCACATGCACGCCTGAAAACAACGGAGAAACTTTTCACCATTGTTATCCATTTGCAAAAAAAGAATCATGTGATTTGAACCACTCATTTATGAATGCAGCCGGTGGCGTTTTCTTAAAACTAGGTTTTTGAAGTTAAAAAGTTGTTGCTCTGACGGGACGAAATGCAAATTAAAGGCGTGATTTAACAATGCAAGCGTAATAGGAGACAGTCAGAGATGGTTTGGCTAACTTGAGACAAACTCACTGAAAAGGAAATAACCGGATATATTCTTGTATTCGCGTGTTGACAGTGTCTCACGCATGTGCCTGTATACATGTGTTTACTTCTCTGGCAAGGGTAGTGAGTTTTGGTTATAACAGACAAGAGGGAGGAATATTAGCTTCTGACCTCTTAGATAGATGTTGAGTTCCTTTGAAAGTGTAGAGCGGTATTCAGAAACCTGCAGAGTTCTCTTTGTAGAAGTCTTCTGCAAGTCGGAGTTCACCATCTGAAGTATTTGGATCAGGGTTTTGCTGAAAACAAACATTGTTGTAAATGTGTGTGACACTCCCAACTGCGTTTTGTGCTAGATTTGTTTTGTATTAGGATATCGACGTTGTAGTTCCGGAGCAAACGGTCCACATTTATGTGCGATTCTGTATCCAATGGCGTTTTAACCATGACCTAACAAGGCACAGGTCGAAGAGAAACAGTTACACAAGTATCCAAGGTACTTCAAAGGAAGAAGAATAACAACAAGCTTGCCAATTGTGACTTGCATTTTGACGTGTACGCTGTAACATCTGCCTACATTCAATGCAGACGACACACAGACATCTTCGTTTTCTTCCAAGAGAGAATTCGTTGTTCACAAAGACTCAAACATAGTTCTGCACGTTTTCGTTTATTTCCATATTCAGGTGCTTTGCAATGAATGCCAATGCTTAAAATTCTTGACATGTCACGGCAGTCAAAACGACCGCAGAACACTGTACTAGAAAATCCCATTCACTTGGATGAAACAAAGATTTGCATCACAAGAATGATACTTGGTCTAAGTGCCGTGAGCCATCAGTTTCTGGTCACAGACACTGTCAGGCTTTTACACACAGTACAAACACCCTTTCGTTTAAACACTCACCGCTTGAGAACATCCAAGGTACCCTCCATAAAGAGCGAGCATTTTTCAAAGAATTTATTCGTGCAGTCAGAACGGATTTACAATGAGACAAATCGGACGCCTCATTTTGGCGATAGAACTAACTTTTAAAATCTAAATAATAAATTGACAGCTTGTTACACAAACATTCTTAAATCATAATATATTTTTGTTTTCATCAAGACAAGATCACTACAATTCGATGTTTGAAAAGTTTACCAAGTTGCGTAAGGCGAAAATACAACATTTAGTCAAGCTGTCGAACTCACAGAATGAAACTGAACGCACTGCAAATTTTCAGCAAGACCGTATACTCGTAGCATCGTCAGTCCACCGCTCGTGGCAAAGGCAGTGACATTGACAAGAAGAGCGGGGTAGTAGTTGCGCTGAGAAGGATAGCACGCTTTTCTGTACCTCTCTTCGTTTTAACTTTCTGAGCGTGTTTTTAATCCAAACATATCATATCTATATGTTTTTGGAATCAGGAACCGACAAGGAATAAGATGAAAGTGTTTTTAAATTGATTTCGAAAATTTAATTTTGATCATAATTTTTATATTTTTAATTTTCAGAGCTTGTTTTTAATCCAAATATAACATATTTATATGTTTTTGGAATTAGAAAATGATGAAGATAAAGATAAACGTAAATTTGGATCGTTTTATAAAAAAACTTTTTTTTTTACAATTTTCAGATTTTTAATGACCAAAGTCATTGATTAATTTTTTAAGCCACCACGCTGAAATGCAATACCGAAATGGCCAAAATTTCAATCAATTTGATTGAAAAATGAGGGTGTGACAGTGCCGCCTCAACTTTTACAAAAAGCCGGATATGACGTCATCAAAGATATTTATCGAAAAAAAGAAAAAAACGTCCGGGGATATCATTCCCAGAAACTCTCATGTAAAATGTCATAAAGATCGGTCCAGTAGTTTAGTCTGAATCGCTCTACACACACACACACGCACAGACAGACACACACACACACACA
Source organism: Littorina saxatilis (assembly GCF_037325665.1). Classification (NCBI taxonomy): domain Eukaryota; kingdom Metazoa; phylum Mollusca; class Gastropoda; order Littorinimorpha; family Littorinidae; genus Littorina; species Littorina saxatilis. The sequence continues at coordinate 1,354,879 of NC_090252.1, read as the reverse complement.
CATACACCACGACCCTCGTCTCGATTCCCCCTCTATGTTAAAATATTTAGTCAAAACTTGACTAAATATAAAAAGGGAGCCCGGAAGCAGGTAACGCAAGGTCGTGTTTCCCAAGCAGACGAATTTTCTGCATAGTGCTTGTTTCTTTGAAGCCAACTGCCGCCGATAAGTTCGTGTGACTCGCAGTCGTTTGTTGCATTTTAGATTCAGAGGTACACAATAACGTGCTATTGCAGCTACAGGGAGTCGCATTGAAATCACAAACTGACGACTAAATTATGAAACAAAAGGAAAGTGCATCATACGGGTTCACCACGGGGTAAAATAAACCACGAAATCTGGTGTGTGGTTTACGCAAGCTAAATAGCCATTCATTTAGAACTGCATTTTTCGTGAGAAGATTTAAATCCTTCTGTAAACTATTTGAGACAGACTGGGGATTTAAACGTTCCAATTTTTACAATGCTTGTTTATTATTTTGAATGTTGGAACGTTAGCAGTATCTGTTTTTGTAGATCCAAGATAACGATTGATGACATGACGTCAAAGCGAAGCATCCTGGTTGGAAAAAAATGAACATTTCGCGTACCAATTCAGTCTCGGCGGTCAAATGAAATTCTGTCTGCTACGAAAGAGTGCGTTACTAAATTGAACATACTGCACAGTCATCATTCCAAACACACTTGCATCTGTTAGTACAAAAATCTAAGACGCTTCGTCCTATTTTGTCAGTGATGCATTCTCGATTAAAGTAATCTGTTACAGAAATGAACCAAGGGAGATGAGTCTGCATTCCAACCGCCTCATCGGAACTGCCCAGATCTATTTTTTCCACAACCTCACCAGAGAAATACCTCCCAGAATGCTGCACAATGCAGGAGAAATATTTTTGTGAGGTACGTTTTGCGCTATTTCTCGTCTCGGCACACCTATATCTCGAGAAATAAGCGTTGTACAAAACCTTCAATTACTAAATAGCACCGACCCAAAACATGTGTTTTTCTGCAGTTTGAAATGGTAAAGTGTGTACTCTTTAAAACATAAACATTGTCATTCCTTGGAATAAGTCAATATTTGTATTTCGACAATCTATTTTGCAGTGTATTTCTAGCGTGCTAAACAACACGGGTCCCGGTCTGACCACTATCAAGCCTATTTAGTAAAAGTAGTCATACGATGCTCTTAAATGGCAATGAAAATGACTATTTTTAAAAGACAAACCTTTTCGCGTGACGGTCCAATAGAGTGGTAAGAAGAAAAAAGAATCGGGAGCCTTCACTTGGGTCAGCAGATGTCCACGACACGTTGTCCGACGTTGTAGCATACGACACAAGGAAGTCAGTTTTGTCTGCGATGATATAGCGAGTTTGGCCAGCCGACTTTGGCTGTGGAGTTCCTTCACAAAGAAACAATTTTCGTAATTAATGTGTTCAGTTGATATGAAAATTCGTCAGACTATTTAATAGGTTCCACTGTGCTTTCTTGTAAAAAAAAGAATGCATGTTACACAACATGCTTCCTGTAGATAGGAAGTGCACGAAAAAGGTTGTGATCACTCAAATGGACACACATCATTAAAAACATTTAAACCTCAGTTGCACAGAGATTTTAAGAAGGTAGAAATAAGGATTTTAACAAAAGCTTCCGGACTATCTTTGGTTTACAACATCCAAGAGAGGCAAGGGTGGAAGCATGTTTTTCCCTTTGATACAACCAATAAACAAAGTCCGTGCAATATCCAGCAAATCGTACGGTGTGTCTATATTTAGGTAAAGTGGATTCATCAGAATCTTCAGGTGCGTTAAGTTACAGAATAGAGAGCACTGTATTGCCCAAGGTTGGGAATTCGTTATGACAATTGCGAAGAAACATTCACTCCAGCCAAGCACCAAACATATATACGCAGTTATAAAACAAGTCAACGACATTAGTAACCATGCATACAATTAAATGAACCGTATAAAAACTATGTTACCACTCTTAGCGTCGCAAGCACACGCACACACACACACACACGCACACGCACACACTCACACACACATACACACGCACACACTCACACACACATACACACGCACACACTCACACACACATACACACAAACCTCATATCGTAAAAGAAATCACAGGAGCTGGTATAAGTAAACTAATAAACCAAGAAGTGAACCAGAACACCCCCAGCCCACTACCCCAACGGTCAAATCAAGAGTCTACCTTAATGAAATAAAACGCAACACAACTGGGTTTTTTCTGTCAGACATAAAGAAATGTCCACTTTCTTTCGCTCTCAGTAGATCAATCTTAATTCGTGACCAGACGAGTTCGACGAGGTGACAGAACGGTTGGTTCGAGAATACATTCTTCAAGGTTAACTCGGTACAGTTTACAACGGTACCATAATGTATATATATAATCATTTACCTCTGTGTTGAATGTTTCCTTGGCAGGCATCAACAAAAAACATCTTTGGTTTTCCAGCCAATGATGGGCACTCTGTTGCAAAGATGTAAGACTGCAGATCTTTTACAGGCACAGCGAGATCATCGGATCCGCAGACTCCCTTCATGTCTCCATGTGAACTGATACAGCATACGAAGCAGTCGTAGTTTGAATGATCCGTGTCTTGAATGCATTCCATTTCGCGTTGCATGTCATCAGAGGACAGATTTTCAAAATAGCGAATTCCAAAGTCCAGAGTTTTGAACGTGCGCGAGAGATTAACTGTAACACACAAGCACATACCAACTCACACCAACACACATACACGCACACGCACACACACACACACACACACACACACACACACACACACACACACACAGTGCATTTTTGGGATGGTCATGGTTCAAAATCAGATTCACTGCATACATACATAGCTAGGCAATGGAGAGATTTAGATTACACGGGACGCATCCAGATAAAGCACGTCACCTGTATAGCGGAATGTATAGTAAACTATGCGTTGGATAATTACAAGGACACAAAACCCTTTGGAATATCTTGCATATTGTGCGTTTAACAAAGCACATGGACTTTGCGCCAAAATTCATAACACACACCATTTTCAAACTGCAGCTTTTATTCTGTGGGTGTCGCTGAAAAGGTCGAGTGGAAAATCGGCGTTTGTTCTGTTTTACAATAAGAACCCATTTATGCCCATCGTCCAATATATGGAACGCGTTAACGCAGCACAATCAGAGGCACTCTGTCTCAACTATGCATAGGTTCCAGATCCTGGTCTGCTGAATGTATCAAGAGGGTCTACTTGTTTTCAATCAGTGAGTTTGATTTGCAGATCCCCCCTCCGTTTGCGAGAGGAGGTGACTTTTTCGTGCATTTCTTTTGGAAAACGAGCGATAGTTGCGAACACAAAAAGTCAAAAGCTACCGTTCCTTTATTTTTAACTTTTGTATATAACACTTACAACAAAAAATTGTGTCTCTCAGATTTCTTAGAAAACAATCGCATGCAAAGTAGTGCATGCATAAAGTACCGTCCCATATATGGGACGATGGGCACAAGAGGGGTGGGGTTTTCACATGCACTAAAGTAGGGTCTACGCACTTTCTATCTTCCTTGTCTTTAAACGTGCTTGCAATTTTAGGCATGTTGGAAGATGAAGGCACCTTTCAAGAAGCAAAACATTAGTTTCAGGCGTGCTGCAACGTTTTATTTAGACACAAATATAACTAAGAATCGATAATTCATCATGTCATACTTTGCAGGCATGAGGCCAACACTTCATCCGTGGCAAACCATTGGTCCTGTAGCTAGGGCAAACTGATAAGGTCTGCAAAGGCAGGGTGGGTCTTGGCCACTCGTCCAGGATACACAAGTATTCACTCCTTCACATCCCATACAAACTGTATTGCGGTTATCGTGGTAATGTTAATCTGTACTTGCTTTTGCTCTTTACTCACCTCCATCTGCTGGTCCTGTTTTCAGCTCCTTTAAGGTTTTAAACTTGAAATTGTTGATTATCAAACACAAACCTGCAACGACAAAACATGTAACCTAAAGCTGTATCGAAATCATTTGTCAATCTGATGGCCTGCAACTTAATAAAAGCCAATATTAAATTCTGGGATGAGTATTCATTGAGACTAGCCAAAACTCGAAGACAGAGACGAGTTGAGTCAGTTTGCGCGAGACTTTAAAACATACGATCTAGTTTGCATGTATTGTATTTATGTTCTTGGGTCATTCCATAAAGCTGTGAACCAAAAGTGTGACATGCATCGTGAAAATCGAAATTGTCTGAATAGGTTGTTTTTATGGTTTGTGTGAAAGATATAGAAATATAACACGGTGCCATGCTAAGCAAAAGATAAATTTATGCTTTTTGGATACGAGGGTTGGTCGGAAACGTGTGTAACATCACACATGTTTAACGTAACATGGGATCCAAAAACACGAGACAGATAACAAAAAGCCATAGTATATAGTAACAAGCTTTGTTTGCTTCAAATTCAGAGCTCATTCCGAACAAAATGCAGTCGGGGAAAACAAATAGTTATTGGTAACAAACACGTATTTTTTTTGGTTGTGTCAACCAACACACAAACATTGTTTGTGCAAACGAACAAACCAATCCACTCGTGTGAGTCAATAACAAAACATCGAGTCAACCTGCTGCTACAAGATGAACACTGAAAGCTAAGAATCAGTTATCACAGAGACAAGTAAGGCTAGGTTAGCCGAAACCCTAATGTTGATATGGACAGCGCGTACGTGTTTCCACGAACACCGATTTGCTTAATTTTGTGCACAATTTTAAAGCAAACATGACATATCTATATATTTTTGGATTTGAGAACTGATGAAGAAAGCAAAGCAATCAATTTGAATCTGGCATTACATTTTCTTAGTTTGGAAGAAATTCTGCCTCAGAAATTATTTGACCAACATTTCTATAAGTTCAGTGTTAAAAAGAAGTCGTCTCATTACTGCCTCAGCCTTTTTTTAAGCCGATATAACATCATTCCACTTCTCGTAGTTTACCGAAACTACGTGATTTGTGCCGGAAACACGCCATTCCCGTACGACTTCCGGCCGCCATTGCAGCTTCTCCAAAATCGGTCTTACTTTATCAGGTTAATCCTTCCTTTTAGGGTCCTTTTTTCCTAACTTGACTGATTTATTCCTTCGGTTTACCATTCGTTTTGACCTGCGAGTGTAGTTTCCTTATTTGTTGTCGCAAATGCGAACAATGTCGGACAGCACTGAACCAGTGCTTGAAGTCCAAATCCACGCGGATGAAGCGGATAAATTGTTAGACTTGCCTTGTTCAAGTGAAAAGGACAAACATGTGTCAAACAAAAAAGAAGGGAAGAAAAAGGAAAAGAAAAAACCTCGGCTAGAGGCAGTGACCATTCCTATCAGTGATTGGAATAACATGAAAAAGCAAAACGATCGCATTCTAGCGTTGCTAGGTCAGGGACAAGGCCAGACCGAAGGCGAATCGCCTGGTGATCATGATTCGAAGATGACACAAAGACAAAATCGAAAAGCAGAGTCACAAGAGTCTGGAGACGAATCTGATTCGTTTGAAGATAATGACGATCAGATCGAGTCGATGATCAGAGTGAAGGAAGGCCAAACTTGTGGAACTAGTAATTCTGACTCGGAAATGCCAGAAATAGAGCAAGAGTTTGACACAGCTGAAAAGCTTGCTCCAGAAATACATGAGAGCATTGCAACGCTGGTCGATGAGACCATGGCAAAAGGCCAGATGTCAGAAGAAAAACTGAAAGAGAAAAGGAACAAGTATGCCAAACCAAAACACTTGAAGGTAGTTGTCCCAAAGGTCAATCCGGAGATATGGTCAGTACTAGATCGCGCCACAAGAGGTGCAGATTTAAAACTACAGCAGTATCAGCAGGCGCTGTGCACAGCAACTTATGTACAGCGACCTATGCACTCACAAACATATATGGCAAACCAAATTTTGGCAAGTGAATCACCCGAAATTCGGGGACTCATGAAAGGTGTAGCAGATTCTATTGCACTTGTACAGAAAACAAACCATGATCTGTCAATCGACAGAAGGGGGAAAATCTCGAATGTTCAACTGAACAAAAAGTACAAAAAACTTGGTTCAGCAGAAGTTCCAATCACGGATATGTTGTTTGGCAATGACCTGAAAGCTGCATGTGCAAATATCGATACAACAGCTAGAGCCTGGGTCTCAGTCAGTCAAATGGATTCAAAAGTCAAAAGGTTTTTTTTCCACAAAACAACCCCTTTGCAAAACACTCAGATTGGAATTGGAGGCCAAGAGTTGCAGGAAGAACATGGACACCAAGAGGCAGAATGAGAGGGAGAGGACAACCTCACCGTGCAAGGGGCAGAACGAGCTACCGCGGCAGCGGGCGAACAGAGTGGCAACAAGGCCAACAGTAGCTCCACTACCTTCTCCACCAAAATCAGTAAGTAAAGATACAATACCTAACCGCCCTTTTGAAGCAGGTAGACTGAAAACGTTTGTTAAAAAAATGGGAAGAAATAACATCAGACCCATTTATTCTTGATATGGTGTGCGGTGCTGATATTCCAATAGATGAGTTTTCTGATTTAAATTCTGAAAATCTGTCTTACTTGAAAAATCAAGTACAAGGAAATCTATGGACAGAAATGGATTTTGAAATTGATAAACTGTTATACTTGGGAGTTATTGAAAAATCAGTGCATCAGAGAGAAGAAATGATCTCCCCTGTTTTCATGGTTATGAAACCAGATGGTTCCTACCCTCTCATTTTGAATCTAAAAATGTTTAATGATTCAGTACAATATGAGCACTTTAAGACGGACAATCTTATGTCAGCAATTCAAATGATGATAGGAGGTTGCTACATGGCTTCAGTTGATCTCAGACATGCATACTACTCTGTGCCAATCAAAGCAGAATGCAGAAAATACCTCAAATTCATTTGGAGAAACCAACTTTATCAGTACACCTGTTTCCCAAAATGGACTCAGTAACTGCCCTCGTTATTTCACAAAGTTAATGAAATCAGTCTATGCCACACTCACATCACAGGGATAGTTATCCATTTCCTTTATTGATGATAGTTACCTGCAAGGTAGTTCTTTTGGAGAGTGTGCAGAGAATTTGTCAAAGACAGTGAAACTGCTTGATTCTCTGGGAATTATTATCCACACAGAGAAATCGGCCCTCAAACCCTGCAAGAAACTGAGGTACTTGGGGTTTCTTTTAAACTCTGAAGATATGACAGTTACTTTACCCTGGAAAGAAAGCAAAAAGTTGTGCTTGCATGTTTAGAACTCAAAAGAAAGAAGATAGTGACCATAAGAGAACTGGCACAAGTTATAGGCCAGTTGGGAGCAACCTTACCAGCCGTTCAGTGGGGCTCGCTGTTTTAAATAAGAGTTTAGACAGACTAAAATCCACATCGTTAACATTTTCTGCAGGAAGTTTTGAATCGCTGACAAGCTTGACAGATAAGACAACAGAAGAACTAGACTGGTGGATTGAAATTTTAGATTCATCTTTTTTTCCCATTGAAAAAGCTAATCCTGAAGTTGAAATCCAGACGGATGCTGCAAGTTCAGGTGGTTGGGGAGCTGTTTGTGGTCAATTTAAGACTGGAGGGCGATGGTCCAAAACAGAAATGAATTTGCACATCAATTTTCTGGAAATGATGGCAATTGTGTACGCTTTGAAAAGTTTCAAAGAAATGATCACAGAAAAACATGTAAAAGTCTTGACAGACAACACATGTGCAGTCTCCTATATATCCAATATGGGAGGATCGCGTTCTCCAGATTGCAATAACCTTGCAAAACAAATTTGGATATGGTGTAAGGAAAATGGTATTTGGATATCAATTTCACATATCCCAGGAATACTGAATACAGAAGCTGATGTTTTGTCAAGACAATTCAATGATCGTACTGAGTGGAAATTGAATCATGATATTTTCTGCAAATTAAAAGATCGTCTGCTGAAGCCAGACATCGATCTATTTGCATCACGATTAAATTTTCAGATGAAACCATTCGTGTCCTGGATACCAGACCCAGAAGCCTTAGCCATTGATGCCTTTACCCAAGATTGGTCTAAATGGTTAATATATGCCTTTCCGCCTTTCAGCTTGCTGCAGAAAGTGCTCAACAAATGGCAGCGCGACAGAGCGGAAGGAATCTTGATCGTTCCAAAGTGGCCTACGGCAGTATGGTACCCCCAGATGTTGAAAATGCTGACACAAGAGCCTGTTCTTCTTCCAAAGGGAAAGCTTACCATCCATCTACCACATACGCAAGATGTGCATCCGCTCCACAGGACTCTGCAACTTCTGGCTTGTTGCTTATCAGGAAATCCCTCGAAGCAAGAGGAGTTCAAGGTGAGACTTTCCAAGTTATCTGGGCATCGTGGCGACCTTCAACCAGACAGCAGTATGCCTCCTACCTCAGCAGATGGAGCAAGTTTTGTGTGCAGTGCCAGTGTGATCCCCTTCGTCCGACTATAGATGAGGTGTTCTTGACTGAGCTGTATGAAGATGGCTTAGGATACAGTGCTATAAACACTGCAAGGAGTGCACTATCTGCAGTGGTTATTCTACCAGACAATAAAACAGTAGGATGTCACCCTTTAGTAATTCGATTTCTAAAGGGAATCTTTGAACTGCGTACACCACAACCAAGATACAATGAAACTTGGGATGTAGATAAAGTTTTGCAGTTTTTCAAAAACATAAATTCAGAACTTTCATTGAAGGATTTGACTTTAAAATTGTGTTCCTTGTTGTTGTTAATTACTGCCCACAGAGTGCAGACAATCCATTTGATCAGGTTGAGGAATATTTGTTTTCATGATGATGGATGTACGATTACATAACTGAAAAGTTGAAGCAGTCTAGACCTGGTTTTCATCCAAAACCTTTGCAGTTACCGTTTTATACAGAAGACAAAACTTTGTGTGTGGTGACTTGTCTTCGACAGTACATTAATAGTACTCTAGAATTCAGATGTGAGAGTGATGAGACTGACCAGTTACTTTTGTGTTAGCAACAGCCACATGGGCCAGCGGCGAAAGACACCATAGCTAGGTGGCTAAAAACTGTCCTCATACGCGCAGGAATGACAAATTTTGCACCCCACAGCTTTCGGGGCGCATCATCTTCAGCAATGTTCAAGTCGGGTGTAGCTGTTCAAGTTATTTTGAAAGTGGCAGGCTGGTCAAATGTATCCACTTTCAAGAAGTTCTATAACAAACCACTGGAACGTAATGATGAATCAAACACTATTTTGAACTATTATGCGAAAGTGGGAATATAACACTTCCAGTTCAGTAATCTAAGTTTGATTACATTCTGCTAATTTGCATTGGGAAAGTTACAAATTCAAGACAAGGGAGCTAACAAATGGAGATCTGAGACAAGTATCTCCCTGGCTCCATGTTGTCAAAATGCATGTATGTCTTCATTAACTGTAAACAAGTTTGTTTACTTGCTTGTAGTGTTTATTGATTATTTGGTTATGAAAGAATTGCAATTCCCATAATGAATGGAGAATAAATGCATCACTTATTTTTGTAATACATGTTTGTTTCAAACAATGTATGTTTGGTGTAAAAGCCAAGACAGGTGTTCACTATTCTCATGTTGTCCTTTGAGAATAAATGTTTGACATTTCACTTTAGTGTGACTTTGATTATTCCTTTGTTTGAATTATAATCTTTAATCAACCAACTTTAAAATCTCACAAATCACGTAGTTTCGGTAAACTACGAGAAGTGGAATTCAAAACATAAACGAGTACTCACCTGAGTCGAAGTTTGTGTAGAATTCCACGATGTAGTTTACAGGAACGGAGGGATATGTGCCCGCCCTTCAGTTTCACCCTCTCCATTAAAGGAAATAAGCTAATTTATCAAATGTAAATGCAATTAAAACATTTTTGGTTGCTTAAAGAAAAATCAGATCATCTGATATGGTTATATCAGATGACCTGTGCTGTGAAAAATGGCGTGTTTCCGGCGGTGTGCGCATCTCACATATCCCTTCATTCCTGTAAACTACATCGTGGAATTCTACACAAACTTCGACTCAGGTGAGTACTCGTTTATGTTTTGAATTAAAGATTTGTTTTTAAGCGTGTAACCATATTATCTGGAAGAAATAACATTTTCAAATGTTCGCGCCGCGTCGCAGCTGACGTCAACATGTGTTGTGACGATTCAATTGGTCCGTGACGTGGCGTCATCAACCTGCTCATGAATGACTGTGGTATGAATTATGAATGGAATACGTTTGGTATGGGTGACGTTGAAGTGTTGTCATTGAAGTTACTCAGAAATTCGGTCAGATTTAGGTGCACTAAAATAACAAGGCAGAACAAGACACTAAAAGTACAGTGTGACATTTTATTAAAACTATGCCCCCCTTTCACAAGACTGATCGAAAGGAATTCTATATCCCACGACAAAGTTCTCGGAGAACCTCAGCGCCGCTTGCAATGGGAGCTACCACTTTTTCAAAGAGTGCTGAACTGAAAAGGTCCCAGCATGCAGTCTGTCGGTAAGAAATGGAGACGAATTCTCAAACTTCTATTCAAAGAAAAAAAACATATTTCTATGACAGGCTCTTTGCGTGTAAGAGAATCTTCCTCGGAATGTCATAGAAGCGAAAGTTGCAGACAAACATTTGGAAGTAAAGTCCGCTGTTTGTAATTGTTGAAACAACAAACGAACAAAACAAAAAAATTTCAGAAGGATATTTCGTCTAAAAATGCACT
>NC_090252.1:1289125-1331625 GCF_037325665.1 Littorina saxatilis | reverse complement strand
TTTAACCTTTGATTTTATAAAGTGGCTCTGAAATTTTATCACTTTTTATAAAGTACTTTTTTGGAAAATAAACGTATACTTTTAACATCCTATTCCCAACGCTCTCGGAGACAACGGGTGCCAAACCCAATTATATTAAATCACACTATCTAGAAGAAGAATTTATCCCTCTTAACCAACTTTTATCATCACTACTCCTGCCACCCCGTCATCCTCCCCTCTTTTCTCACTTTTACCAGCTCCTTAGCGTATCACCAACTCTTGTCCCAAATAGAAATAGTTTCTGAGAGGACGTAAACTCCCCCCTCTAGTTTCCTGCTCCGCCTGGCGTCTGGCATTATGGGGTTAGTGCTAGGACTGGTTGGTCCGGTGTCAGAATAATGTGACTGGGTGAGACATGAAGCCTGTGCTGCGACTTCTGTCGTGTGTGTGTGGCGCACGCTATATGTCAAAGCAGCACCGCCCTGATATGGCCCTTCGTGGTCGGCTGGGCGTTAAGCAAAAACAAACAAAAACAGTAGAGACGTGTTACAGGCAGTGTGTAGTGTATATATGTAACCTGTCGCCATCACTACAGCAGAGACGTGTTACAGGCAGTGTGTAGTGTATATATGTAACCTGTCGCCATCATTACATCAGAGACGTGTTACAGGCAGTGTGTAGTGTATATATGTAACCTGTCGCCATCATTACATCAGAGACGTGTTACAGGCAGTGTGTAGTGTATATATGTAACCTGTCGTCATCACTACAGCAGAGACGTGTTACAGGCAGTGTGTAGTGTATATATGTAGCCTGTCGCCATCACTACATCAGAGACGTGTTACAGGCAGTGTGTAGTGTATATATGTAACCTGTCGCCATCACTACATCAGAGACGTGTTACAGGCAGTGTGTAGTGTATATATGTAACCTGTCGCCATCACTACATCAGAGACGTGTTACAGGCTGTGCTCGCCTTCATAGGCGAGAATTTTTATGTGCGTTTTCAAAATGCAATTTTTGGGTATTTGTTGAATCGTCACTCTCCTCCTTTTCTTCTTCACTCTCATTCCCCTTCTTTTCCTCTTACTCTTTCCTTTTATCCACCTCTGTTCCTTCTTCAGCCCTTCTGTACTTACCCTCTTCTGTGCCTTCCCTTCTTTCGTTCTTCACCTTCTGTAGGCCTCTTTTGGATTGGCAGTGCACGGCCATTCCCTCTGAGGCCTGTTGTCTTGAGCACTTTCTTCTTTCTTCTTTGCAAACTCTTTTTGCCTGCTCTAGCTTCTTCTCTCTTATACTGTTTCCTTTTTTGTTGCTACGTTCTTCCCTTATTCATTCTTTTTACTGTTCTTTTCGCTAGCTCTTCATTCTTTACTTTCTTTCTGCTCTTTTAGGTCTCTTTAACTTCTATCTCTTTATCTTTCTTTCTTTTCTTCTCTCTCTCTCTCTCTCTCTCTCTCTCTCTCTCTCTCTCTCTCTCTCCATTTCTATGTCCTTTCTCTTTCTCCTCTCCTTCCCTTTCTCTTTCCCTATCTCTCCCTCCTTCCCTCTCTCCCTCCTTTCCCCTCTCTCTCTCTTTCCCTCCTACCCTCTGTCCCTCTTTCCTTCTCTCTCTCCCTCTTTCCTTCTCTCTCTCTTTCTTCAATGTGTGTTGACCCCTCTGTTATTCCTTCTTGTTGGTCGTGTTAGCCAAAGCTTCACTCTTTCACCGGTATCGGCGTGAGTTTTTGTAACGAAGTGTGCGCTGATTTCGTGCTTGTGTTGCTTGGCCAAAGAATTCAGTTGTGTTTTTGTATTGAGCACTATTCAAAAAGGGGTATGCGGGAACTGAATAGCGATTGAAGGTCATTTTTCCACTGGCAACCGTCGGAGGCAGTAGGCTTAAGGTTCAAGGAAGCCTATCTTTTCTTTTCTTTTTTTTTACACTTCAGTGAAGTTTGTGGTCTGAAGTTAGTTTCTTTAATGGGACAATGCGCAGTACAGGTATGTTGATTTATCTGTTGATTGTTTGCATTATGATTGCCTTATTGTTTACCGAAATATGCCTATTATATTGCACCGTTTGCAACTGACTTTGTGCTCGGATTTACCGCATACTGTGGAGACGTTTTTCTTCAATATTTTTTGGACGTTGTTCATGCGTTTTCTGCTGATTATCGGCTTGTTTTGTCTGAGCGAATAACTTGTCCGCAATAATAACTGTAGATGATGGAATTTCAAGTTTGATTTGATGAGTATTTAATTTGTAGGGTATACGTAACTTTGACATTTTTTATGGATTTTAAATTCGCAGTTAACTTGTAATTATAATGCCGAAAGAGAAATATACGTTGGTTAAGCTACTTTGATAATTTATGCGCGAATTCGTGGTCTGACCGGATTTGACTATTTGAGACTTTGGACGATTCGCTTAATTTCGCTGCCTATTTTATTTTATTCAGTGTTAGTAATTCTGTTATTTGAATGTTATGAGTTATTACTTAAGCCGGAATCTGCGTCACGTCAATGTAATAATGATTTGTGCTTTATTTGACGCCGTCTCGCCATTTAAAGAGGTGATTAACATGTTTGAAGTTATGCGTTTATGAGAATGTGCTTTGATGTTTCATCTTAGTGATTCTAGTATTCTAAATTACTTTTTGTAGTTTTCACCAGGATCAGCGTCATGGTCACGGAATACAACAATAAACCTCCCGTAACATCATCACCTGCGTGAATTCTTCAGCGTGAGAAAGAGGCAGTTAGCGTGTCCCATAAACTGAATGCGAGTACACAGGCAGTGTGTAGTGTATATATGTAACCTGTCGCCATCACTACAGCAGAGACGTGTTACAGGCAGTGTGTAGTGCATATATGTAACCTGTCGTCATCATCACAGTAGAGACGTGTTGCTAGCAGTGTGTAGTGTATATATGTAACCTGTCGTCATCATCACAGTAGAGACGTGTTGCTAGCAGTGTGTAGTGCATATATGTAACCTGTCGTCATCACCACAGAAGAGACGTACGTGTTACAGGCAGTGTGTATTGTATTAGGAGCCTGGTTGCTTAAAATGGACCAATGAAGAGACCTTCACGAATCACCGTAAAAAGCCCCCTTTACTTTAAAATAAGATGATACAACTTTGTTAGCGTGCAAGTCAGACTAATTCGATTATGATATAGATTTTGGTTTTTTTTGTTTGACAATAACGGTTATTAAAGCACAAAAGGAAACTGAAGAAACTTAATGAAATTATGAACTTCGACGAAAGGAAGACTATTTGTTACATGTTGGGGAAAGTTAGAAAGGCTAGTCATGTGTTACTTTCAGCAAGCTTCTTAATGAAAAGAGCCCTTAGCTTTTATTTTCTTCTATTTGTTGAAGTTGGTCCATATTAGGGGACAAACACATAAGCCTACTTTGAGATTTTGCTATTATTTTTTCTTTGCAGTAGATACTCGGGGTCAACACTGCTAAAGTGTAACAAATACATTATTAGCTGTCATGTATAGCAATGTTTGTGCGCTAACAGCTTTGATCGTGGGCAGAAACTAGTCCGTTTTAAGCGTCAAATATAGAGTGAACGCTGAACGTTAAAAAGAGTATGAAGCCTAACGGTTTTGTGGTTTGTGTTTCTGCAACTGTTGTAACATGTGCAAATTACCCAGAGAGGGTAAATACAGCGAATGAAATAGTTCTGAGCGCTCTAACACCGTTAGTTTGCAGAACTGGAGGTGATTCACATTGCCGGTCCATATAAGGCAATCTTACCATATCACATGACCCACCCCAGTGTCATTTGATGAGTTATGCACCCCGGGTATAAAGAGTGTGTCACGTGGTCGCTGTCGTTGTGTCGACACCACATAACGAGTTGGAATATTTCAACCAGGAAGTTTTTCCTTGCGTCGTTGGTGCACACCTTGTTATAGTTCTGTGTTGCATTCCGTCCTGGCACTGTACAACGATTTGTTCTCAGTATCTCAGTCTGTGTTACAACTTACTTCATTTCTGTTTAACATTTTGATCAGTAAATGACGTTCGTTTTGCAATCAAGACATAAACGGAAGTGCCAGATAGTGAACAACCGAGTTTGGAGTCTGTGACCGACAGTACTGTATAAGCCTACTTTACGTGAAAAAAAATGATTTAAGGTTCAATGGGTCATGTATGATCATAAGTTTGTCACGTTTCGTGGTGTAAGATGTGTTGGGCTGAGGACTGTGAACTGTAGCGTAACAACTAAACACAGCACAGTGCACTGAGACAAACAGCTTGCCACTTGTGTCTCACAATCTTTCTGTTGCAGTGAACATCTTGAGAGCTGTGTCTGAGCACCACAGGTAAGCCTGTTCTGTCGTTATACAACACTAACACTAAACGCAATCGCACACAAGAAAGATGCAAAAGCTCACACACAAATATTCCAAAATAAGACCTTTCGGCTTCAGGAGTAAACGTGTGCGTGCGTGTGCCATAACCAGGGAGAGAGAGAGAGAGAGAGAGAGAGAGAGAGAGAGAGAGAGAGAGAGAGAGAGAGAGAGAGAGAGAGAGAGAGAGAGAGAGAGAGAGAGAGAGAGAGAGAGAGGGAGAGAGAGAGAGACAGAGAGAGAGAGAGAGAGAACTCAGAACTCAGACTCAGAATTTTTATTGTAAACCACACTGTTGTGTTTGTACAAGGGGGGAGTAGAGTTTCCATTTCAATGTATACTCTCTCAGAGACAAGTAAGAACAAGTGCATAATACAGTGCTAAGGGTTGAAACATATCGATCGGAAATCATTTACACACATTCATTTTAGCCTAGCAGTTGCTGTCGATGCCTGAATGCATAAAATGTATACCGGGAGAGTGCCCACAACCTACTTTTGTTTTGTGTTAGTAGTATCTGCATTGACGAGTTTTCGAGTTGACCAATTTCAAAGACATTTTCCAAGTAAGTTTCTCTTGTATCCGAGTATACTGGGCACTTAAAAAGAAAGTGGTGCTCGTTTTCGTGAGGGTATCTGCAAAGTGGGCAAACATGGGAACCGTTTGCAGAGTATCTCTGTTTGTTGCACATCAAGGGTGAAACCCCAAGTCTGAATTTTGTGAACACTTTTTGAATATATGGATTGTCTATTTGGTCAAGGTACCTTTCTCTTCCAAAATCAGGTTTAAACAATTTGTATGTGTCATACCTCTCACTGTCTTCCAGCTTACTATGCCAGTTCTGGATAAAGCAGTCTTTTAGGCGTTGTTGAAAAGCCTTGATAAAGTGTTTTTCGTTGCCGACATAGCCGTACGTCCACACATGTCCAAACCCATTTTCACATAGGAGGTTCCTGACCCTAGCGGACCAATTGTCTGTCCCTCTGTCTGCCATGTTCCTCATCATCACATGGGCCATTTTTACATATCTTGTGTTGGGGAGGCGATTTAGCCGCAACCAGTATTTAACGCATCTGGTAGCAGCGAGAACTGATAGGGGAAATCTACCGAGTTCTCCGTATACCATGCAGTTGGGACTTTGAGGGGAAACACCTATTATCCGTTTGCATGCGAACATGTGTACCTTTTCAATGTTAGAGCAATCAAAACAACCCCACATTTCTGAACCGTATAGCAATATGGGGGTAATCTGTGTATCAAAGAGTGTGAAAAAAAGGTTTAGATCATAACATCCAATATTCCACAGAACTCTAAAAATGTCGATAACACCACGCTTAGCTCGTACAATAGAGTCTTCAAAGCATCGTTGGATGGAAACTTTGGTGGTCAAGGTTAAGCCGAGATATTTATACGAGTTGGTAACGTACATGTTGTCGTGACCAAATGTCCAGGCTTCGTTTTTCCCCAAGTATCCACCGTTGCGAAATACCAACACTTTTGTTTTTTCTTTGTTTACCTTTAAACCTAATCTGTTGGCAACTTCATGCAATATATTTAGCTGGTTTTGTAGTCCCACCGGTGTCACTGAGAGCAATGCTATGTCGTCAGCAAACATCATGATAAATAGTTCAATTTCACCCGGAAGAAGTTGAATTCCATGCCTCCCTTTTAGAATCATTTCAGACGCAAGTTCGTTAATCAAAAAAGAGAACAGGCTTGGGCTTGCCAAGCATCCTTGTTTGAGACCTTGCATACACTCAAAAAAGGCCGTGTAGTCAGAGTTACACCGAACACAAGATAATACGTTTGAGTACATTGCTCTGAGTGTTTGAAGCATTTTTCCCCCAATGCCGATCTTGAGCAGTACATTCCATAGTACATCTCTTTTGACAGTGTCGAACGCCTTTTGAAAGTCCACAAAGGCCACATACAGTTTCTTGTGTTGTTTAAGTTGCTTGCTTACAGCTGCGTATAACGTGAAAATATGGTCCACTGTCGTATACCCTTTTCTGAACCCAGCTTGGGACTCAGACATGACATTGTTCATTTCAGCCCACTTAGTCAATCTATTGTTAATGATGGCAGTATACAGTTTACTGACACAGCTTAGCAGCGACACGCCCCTGTAATTGTCGGGGTTCTCATCGTTGCCTTTTTTGAAGATTGGGTGAATAATGGCTTTGGCCCACTCAGCTGGGTATGTTCCTGTGCGGAACAGTTTGTTAAAAAGCTCTACCAGGTAAGTAGTAACATCATCACCTGCGATGCGAAGCAACTCGTTTGGGATTTCATCTATACCGGTTGCTTTGCCCTTTTTCAGCCCTCTAATGGATTCTCTTACCTCTCCTTCAGATATATCTTTATTTAGCTCGTCCATGTCGAGGTCCGGAACCTCTTCCGCGGGTAACTCGGTTTGTTGAACTGGAGTCGCTCCAGCAGCTAAATTATTAAACACGCCGTTAAAATGGTTAAACCAGTCATCTTTACTAATGCTAGGCGAGCTTCTTCCCTTTCTCTTGAATTTTCTAATTTCCCTCCAAAAGCTTTGAGGGTCATGAATGCTGGCAAGTAAAAGTGACACTTTGTTCTGTTTAAATGTAATCTTTTTATTTTTCAGCAGCTGGTTGTGCTTCTTCCTTTCATCTAAATATACCGTTTTACATCGCTCTGCTTCTTTTTCACATTCTTTAAAACTGATTTTATCTGTTCTCTTCTCCATGTCAAGAGCTGTTTTGTTTTTCTTGTACCTTCGAAGAGCTTTTCGTGTCAACCTTTTTTGCTGTTGACATTCAAAGTCAAACCATTTGTTTTTCTCACCGACCGAAACAGAACCATTCTTAACAGTAATTTCCATTGGCTTAGTTACCTCCTTAAGGGCACGGGTGAACAACTTTACTGATCCATCGATATCCCCACTTATCATCTGCCCCGCCTCTTCGAGTTTACCAGCGAATGATTCCGAGTCAATAAGCTCTCTTACCTCATGTTCTTTATGTGTATCCCATGACATCTTAACTCGTACCCCTTTCTTTGTTTCGTTTTCTGTGTGCCCTGTGTTCTTGTTGGTGGGGCCTATAAGTGTTAAGCATAGCGGCATATGGGGGGATTCAATTCTCTCTTCGACGGTCAAGCCCAGGCAGAGGGATGATAACTCTTCTGAGATGATAAAGTAGTCGTTTACACTATTTCCATGTCTGGATATGTATGTAAAATGCTTAGACGAAGAGGGCGTGCAAAAACCATTTAGCAGACACAGACCAAAACTATGAGTTATTTCTAATATGCTGACTGTTAGCAAATGATAACAAGACATGTCGAGAAAAAAGATATCAAAATGAGCCTTTAGGCGAATTTTGATAGCGTTTTCGAGACATGTCTTGTTATCATTTGCTAACAGTCAGCATATTAGTAATAACGGTTTTATTATCCGTGCGTGGTAACAAACATAATACCCGAAGCGACCCTGCAAGTAAAGTGTCGCCATTTTGGCTTGGTTGGTTACAAGGTAAACAGAGCAAACAAAACAAACATCCAGCACACTTTCAGCTTTCAAGTAATCTTTCCCAAAAAGTTTAATTCACAATGTGTCCCTTCTTTTCTGTGCATAGTATCATAAAAACACTCAACAACAACAACAAAAACAGAACACAGACTCGAAAATGCTAACAAACAGAAAGTCCGAAATTGGAACGGACAGTTCTCGGAAGAGCCATCTCAAATGTTGCACATTTGTGTTGCGCATGCGCAGTTGAATGCGGTTAAATGTCGGTGGAATTGAATGTTGATCGTTGCATGCGAGAGGTCACAGTGATGGAACATTGGCGGATTTGGTCTCGTTGGAGGCATGGCAGGTTCGTATTCCGGGTCGAAAAGAGCTGCTACCTCGTCGTTGCTGAGTTCCACGTCCTGTCGGATCGTCTGCTGGCTTGTGACAGTCGCCGATGCAACGAGACGACCGCGTTCGATTCTGCTTCACGTCGAAGTTTTGGCTGGTTCTCCCCGCGAAGTATGACTTGGGAGCAGTGCCAACTGCCTATTCTCTGTGAGCTGGGACGACATAGCAGCTGCCATCTCTAGTTTTTTGGCGGTGGATGTTTTTTGGTAAGATCTAACAGTTTTGTGACCGGCCTGACCGGTGACACTGATAATGTCAATTGGACTGAAGTTCTTGTTTGCGAGTAGTGTTGCACCCGTCGCTCGCACGCTGTGGTTTGTGTAGATCTATATCTGCGACAATTGACACAGCTCACTTCTTCATAGTGTGGACGCCCATGGGTCTGCTGTCATACCATGTTTCGTCATCTCCATGGAACGTGTTGACAGGGAATTGCCAAAGATGCTCACACTTTGGATTTAGCAGAGACAGGTACTTGTAGCTGTACATACACTTACTGGACAGCTGCTGTCCCCAGTCTCTGGCATGACTCCAGTCACAAGTTCTTCGTCTCCAGCTCTGTGATTCTTGGTAAGTTCATCAAACCGTTTGATTACGTATTGTTTCCCTGTTGTTTGATCCATCTTCACTTCGAAGGTGTCTTTCGTCATTTTTTCAAAGTTTTCCAGGCCCCGTCTAAAAAAATAAAACCGGACATCTAACTGAACCTTGTTCAAAAGGCCAGTGGGGGTGTTGGGAGACTTGAATTTTGATGCGTATAGGTTTTTTAGATCTTCTTGATTGATGGCAGGTTTGTTTGCCATGTTGCCAAAAGCACATAGGTGTAGTCTGCTACTGACAGCACCAAAAAGAGTTGCTTCCCTTTACTCAGTATTAAACTTACTTGCCATTCTATTTCCCTCCCACCGACAGAATTTGCTTTTTAGCACATTTTACACAGTAAATTGCACGAGAAAAATGTCAAAAAGTGACATTCAGTAGAACAATTCACCCTGATGTTTTTTATATTAATTTTTATTTTGTCGTGGTGATTTTTAATGCGTTATACAAAAAGGGTCCCGCCTTGAACGTTATAACATTTAACAGGTCACCTAGAATCAGTCCTGATTGGTCACATAGCCATAAAGGGCACTAGAATGATAATAAAAAGGCATATACATACATACAGAGATGCATCTTAGTGTACAACCACTTCATGTCCCAAATAGATACTTATTCTGGGGACACAAATAGAAACTTACCTACCAACAGAGATGCGAAGCCAGGGCCGCTCGCGTGAACTCTTGGGCTACCGCGCTCGGTCAGCGTGACCTCGCGCGATTGTCAGCCGTCATCCCGTACTACGTTGTTGTTCGCTTGCTCTCTGACACCGATTTGAAGTGCTTTTCTGTCATATTTCTTTGGATATATCCAGCTTCAGACGAGAGATATCAGTGGTAAGTAAACTTGATTCATATTCTCTAGCTTCAATAGTGTGCACACGAACGCATTTGAGAGGATTGACTTCCCGAAGTGAGTCAAAAACGGTTCCTTCGGTTCTTGCGGCCATTGTTTCTAAGTCCATTGTGCGTGGAGGCAATCTTTGGGAGCTAATATTTTCTTTTGTGCGAAACTTTGCTTTCCCTTGACTGGCAAATGCATTACTTGTGTATACATTAATCTGTTTGTATAATTTTTGACGCGCTGTAATTAAATTTGATGTTTTTAAGTCTCACTCAAGGGGTTCTCGCACTTACACTGGCGTGTGGATAACAAAGTTTTTAAGGAGAAATGAGCGAAATTGCTTACTTTAGGATTCATCTTCTAATCACCAAATAATGCAATAATCTTCTTCTTGTGATTTTCTGTTTCTCTTGAGTGCAAATAATCAACATTTTGCATGTTTTATTATCTATGATTTTCTATGAAACAGTTATAACTCTTTAAAAACACAACAATTGCCAGCTTGGCGCCAGTCATGGGAGGATTACTTGCCCCTGCCGTAGGCGAAGAGTACGCGAACAATAATATTGCCAGCTTGGCGCCAGTGGGAGGATTATTTGCCCCTGCCGTAGGCGGAGAGTACGCGAACAATTGCCAGCTTGGCGCCAGTGGGAGGATTACTTGCCCCTGCCGTAGGCTGAGAGTACGCGAACAATTGCCAGCTTGGCGCCAGTGGGAGGATTACTTGCCCCTGCCGTAGGCGGAGAGTACGCGAACAATTGCCAGCTTGGCGCCAGTGGGAGGATTACTTGCCCCTGCCGTAGGCGAAGAGTACGCGAACAATTGCCAGCTTGGCGCCAGTGGGAGGATTACCTGCCCCTGCCGTAGGCGAGGATAACGCGAGCGGGAAGACAGCGCTTCGCATCTCTTCTATCTATGTCTCTGATATAAAGTAAGTTCGCCACGTTGTTCAAATTGTTTTCCAGCAGCATGTCCGCTTCTATTACCCTGATGGTTCTGTGGAAAAGTACGTATTGTTTATTTGTCAATGTATACAAACATACACCGAGCAAAATAAGTTAAGGATTTGTTTTCCAGGGGTATAGCCCAGATGTCAAACAGCAGTGTTTTGGTCAGAAACATACGTGTATTTGATCTGCCTTTCTTCTGCTCAAAAATGGTTTCCTTAGATTGTAGCAATATTTGGGTATGACGTCCCAGGTCCCTGACCACGCCTACCCTCAAAAATGGCGTGTTTTGACGGCATGATTCACTTTCAACAGTCCAAACGTGAACTTAAACTGAACGATAATTTACATTTTTTACATCCGAAAGTTTGTTTGGTGTCTGACCTAACAGGACTTACACATTTAGTTTAAATCCGCCGAGCAGTCAGGTTAATCTAGCGCTTGAAAGAGAGCAACTGCAATCCCGGAAAACGGCAAGAAATCATGGATTTTGATGGTGTTTTTGCTGGGTAGCTGCAGTTGATATGCAACACATCTAAAACTACACGCAGCAGCCTCTCCAAAGTTCACAGAACGATGGCAAAGACCCTTATCAGTATTCGTTCCAGTACTGTATTCGCTCATAACGCCCCAGAGACAAAGGTGACATGCATGCAACTTTGTATGCTTAGCAAGGGATGGTCCATGGGCTCCAGAGATATAGCCTCATAACTTTAAAGAAATAAAACAAGTCGCGTAAGGCGAAAATACAACATTTAGTCAAGCTGTCGAACTCACAGAATGAAACTGAACGCAATGCAATTTTTCAGCAAGACCGTATACTCGTAGCATCGTCAGTCCACCGCTCGGGGCAAAGGCAGTGAAATTGACAAGAAGAGCGGGGTAGTACTTGCGCTGAGAAGGATAGCACGCTTTTCTGTACTTCGTTTTAACTTTCTGAGCGTGTTTTTAATCCAAACATATCATATCTATATGTTTTTGGAATCAGGAACCGACAAGGAATAAGATGAAAGTGTTTTTAAATTGATTTGGAAAATTTAATTTTGATAATAATTTTTAAATTTTTAATTTTCAGAGCTTGTTTTTAATCTAAATATAACATATTTATATGTTTTTGGAATCAGAAAATGATTGTAAATTTGGATCGTTTTATAAAAAAAGGTGGGTTTTTTTTTTACAATTTTCAGATTTGTAATGACCAAAGTCATTAGTTAATTTTTAAGCCACCAAGCTGAAATGCAATACCGAAGTCCGGCCTTCGTCGAAGATTGCTTGGCCAAAATTTCAACCAATTTGATTGAAAAATGAGGGTGTGACAGTGCCGCCTCAACTTTTACGAAAATCCGGATAGGACGTCATCAAAGGTATTTATCGATAAAAAGAAAAAAAAAAAACGTCCGGGGATATCATTCCCAGGAACTCTCATGTAAAATTTCATAAAGATCGGCCCAGTAGTTTAATTGGTCTGAATCGCTCTACATAGGAATATAGAAGGAAACTAAAATCTGGCAGCACAAAATTGGTCAGCTGAGAATGACCTACTTTCTCTGCTCAACGCACGGGCAATGCATACTCTCGTGTACACTGTACTGTGACAAGGCTCATATAGAGGAAATAGGAGATACACCCCAAAAATGTATACATGCACTGCACTTTGTTTTCACATTTATAAACTGATGATTTGTGTGTGTGTGTGTCTGTGTCTGTGTGAATATGTGTGTGTGTGTGTGTGTGTGTGTGTGTGTGTGTGTATGTGTGTGTGTGTATGTGTGTGTATGCGTGTGTGTGTATGTGTGTGTGTGTGTGTGTGTGTGTGTGATTCTGTGTGTGTGTGTGTGTGTGTGTGTGTGTGTGTGTGTGTGTGTGTGTGTGTGTGTGTGTGTGTGTGTGTGTGTGTGTGTGTGTGTGTGTGTGTGTGTGTGTGTGTGTGTCTGTGTCTGTGCCTGTGTCTGTGCCTGTGCGTATGCACATATGTCCAAAGCATATCAAAACCTGCCAAACGGACTTTAATATTAGAATAGGCTTACATTTTTTTGAGGGCTTTTGCTTGTGTGGTTTTTATCCGCTTTTTGATGGCGCTTTCTCATGACGTCATATTTTGTGGCGGCACAGTCACGGCCTCAGTTTTTCATTGCAAGATGAACATGACATGTTCCAAGCACTGGCTTTGATTGGTAAATTTTCGGAAATATCAGGTTTGAACATAAATCACCAAAAATCCAAACTAATGTGGTTTGGGTCGCGGAAGAATTGTAGGAATGAGTGTTGCGGTTTTGCATGTACAGACAAAATGAAAATTCTCGGTGTATATTTTTGTACATGATTATATGCGTGCGTCAAAAGTGAAAAAGAATTGGGAAGAGAGAGTGAATGTTGCAAAAAGGCTCATCTGCGTGTGGGAGAAAAGGAATTTGAGCATTATTGGTAAAGTCTGTGTATTTAAAACGTTTATTCTGCCACATTTTGTCTATATAATGCAGGCGCTGATTGTACCAGACGACGTTCTAACTGAAATTAATAGGTTAATGTTTCGCTTCGTGTGGCGCAAAAAAGACTGCAACAGGAAGGCATTTGAAAAGGTGATCAAAAGAACTGTTAGGAGAGTCACATTGAAACCGTGTTTGTCGCTGGAGGATGCCTGGTCGTCGTTTTTCCTTCAGCTTATGTTGTCCGTTGTTCTCGGAAATGTAGATCGAATGGAATAGAACGCCAACTGAATAGCGATAAGCCGTTTGAGAATGACTTGTTTGCTTGAAGCCCTTCTCAAACGGCTCACTTGCAGGTTGCTTTCGCTTTATCATAAACTCATTTATAGCTGAGGCCGAAATGTATATATGTAACCTGTCGCCATCACCAAAGTAGAGACGTACCGGCACGGTTGGCCTAGTGGTAAGGTTGGCCTAGTGGTAAGGTTGGCCTAGTGGTACGGTTGGCCTGGTGGTAAGGTTGGCTTAGTGGTAAGGTTGGCCTAGTGGTAAGGTTGGCCTAGTGGTAAGGTTGGCCTAGTGGTAAGGTTGGCCTAGTGGTAAGGTTGGCCTAGTGGTAAGGTTGGCCTAGTGGTACGGTTGGCCTAGTGGTAAGGTTGGCCTAGTGGTAAGGTTGGCCTAGTGGTAAGGTTGGCCTAGTGGTAAGGTTGGCCTAGTGGTAAGGTTGGCCTAGTGGTAAGGTTGGCCTAGTGGTAAGGTTGGCCTAGTGGTACGGTTGGCCTAATGGTAAGGTTGGCCTAGTGGTACGGTTGGCCTAATGGTAAGGTTGGCCTAATGGTAAGGTTGGCCTAGTGGTAAGGTTGGCCTAGTGGTACGGTTGACCTAATGGTAAGGTTGGCCTAGTGGTAAGGTTGGCCTAGTGGTAAGGTTGGCCTAGTGGTAAGGTTGGCCTAGTGGTAAGGTTGGCCTAGTGGTAAGGTTGGCCTAGTGGTAAGGTTGGCCTAGTGGTAAGGTTGGCCTAGTGGTAAGGTTGGCCTAATGGTAAGGTTGGCCTAGTGGTACGGTTGGCCTAGTGGTAAGGTTGGCCTAGTGGTAAGGTTGGCCTGATGGTAAGGTTGGCCTAGTGGTAAGGTTGGTCTAGTGGTACGGTTGGCCTAGTGGTAAGGTTGGCCTAGTGGTAAGGTTGGCCTAGTGGTAAGGTTGGCCTAGTGGTAAGGTTGGCCTAATGGTAAGGTTGGCCTAGTGATAAGGTTGGCCTAGTGGTAAGGTTGGCCTAGTGGTAAGGTTGGCCTAGTGGTAAGGTTGGCCTAGTGGTAAGGTTGGCCTGGTGGTAAGGTTGGCCTGGTGGTAAGGTTGGCCTGGTGGTAAGGTTGGCCTGGTGGTAAGGTTGGCCTAGTGGTAAGGTTGGCCTAGTGGTAAGGTTGGCCTAGTGGTAAGGCGTCCTCCCCGTGGTCGAGAGGTCGTGGGTTGGAACCCCGGCGGCCGGGTGATACCTAAGACTTGATGTTTACAATTGGCAATCTAGTGGCTGCTCCGCCTTAAACTCACTCTTGTATAGCAAAGTTAAATGTAAATATAATAAGGACCCCATGAAATTCATCAAAGGTGGCTTCTTCCCCATACTTCCCCCTGCGTTGTTACGCATTTTAAGAAGAGCCCGCACCAAAGGCCTAAACTGCACTGTGTTTAAACAAAACTGCGATTGCGGCAGCCAGATATCCCTGGAGCAAATGTGATACAAACAAAACACGACTTTCAACACTATACGATTACATGGACACGTTTAACCTAACGCCAGCTCAATTTTTTAACCCCGACGACAAACTTGGTCTAGATCATGTATCGTTTTTTGCGAAACTGATCTATCACTCCAACTTGGCCTGTTGCTTTTAAAACGGTTATGTTTACATTGAAACATTCGGTCTTTGTGCCGAAGGCTGCCATTGGTCAACGGCGCCGCCGAGCTCGCCTGCGTTCTTGGCGGACCCCGATACCCCCACAAGGGAGCGCTCCCATTGGCTGGTGGCGACTGGGGGCGGGAGCACAGGCGACGTTCATAAATTTATAGCTCCTATCTGGTGTGACGTATCCACAGCCCCCGACCTTCACCCCAGCCTAACAGAACGGACGGGCTTAAAACACAGTGCCGCGTTCAAAAAGGCTCACCACCGGTCCATCCCCCCACCTCCCTGTGCGTACAGCGGGTACGCGTCCCTGTCCCCCACCTCCCCCACTCCACCGCCACCCCAGAAGGAAGGGGGTTCGTGTCTCGAGACGTCACACCTACCACATCTCAACTCTCGCTCACCATACCCCAACTACTATTGGGTGCGCGCGCCCGCCGGCACCCCCTGCCGGGAGCGAAGGGCCAGGGCTCCACCCGGCGGGACGGTAGCTGTGCACCGCACACCCTAATAGACCCTCCACACCATACCCCAACTACTCTCTTGTTCGTTCCTTAGGTGAAAATCTATTTTATTCTCAAAACTATTTTAGATGTATGTAATTACTCGTCAATATACGACAAACTATTTTATACGCAACATTATTTAGAGGCCAGTACCATGTGTATATACCCCATATCTGTGTGAGCGAATGTGTTCGGTGCGTCACTGTGGCATAGATAGCTTTCTTAAACTGCAAGTGAAATGAAAAAAGGCCTATGTGCTGTATATATCTGCTTTTAAGCTCTCCCTGTACAAATCTGAATCACCTGTTTTAACCTTTGATTTTATAAAGTGGCTCTGAAATTTTATCACTTTTTATAAAGTACTTTTTGGAAAATAAACGTATACTTTTAACATCCTATTTCCAATGCTCTTGGAGACAACGGGTGCCAAACCCAATTATATTAAATCACACTATCTAGAAGAAGAATTTATCCCTCTTAACAAACTTTTATCATCACTACTCCTGCCACCCCGTCATCCTCCCCTCTTTTCTCACTTTTACCAGCTCCTTAGCGTATCACCAACTCTTGTCCCAAATAGAAATAGTTTCTGAGAGGACGTAAACTCCCCCCTTTAGTTTCCTTCCTGCTCCGCCTGGCGTCTGGCATTATGGGGTTAGTGCTAGGACTGGTTGGTCCGGTGTCAGAATAATGTGACTGGGTGAGACATGAAGCCTGTGCTGCGACTTCTGTCTTGTGTGTGGCGCACGTTATATGTCAAAGCAGCACCGCCCTGATATGGCCCTTCGTGGTCGGCTGGGCGTTAAGCAAAAACAAACAAAAACAGTAGAGACGTGTTACAGGCAGTGTGTAGTGTATATATGTAACCTGTCGCCATCACTACATCAGAGACGTGTTACAGGCAGTGTGTAGTGTATATATGTAACCTGTCGCCATCACTACATCAGAGACGTGTTACAGGCAGTGTGTAGTGTATATATGTAACCTGTCGCCATCACTACAGCAGAGACGTGTTACAGGCAGTGCATGTGTAGTGTATATATGTAACATGTCGCCATCACTACAGCAGAGACGTGTTACAGGCAGTGTGTAATGTATATATGTAACCTGTCGCCATCATTACATCAGAGACGTGTTACAGGCAGTGTGTAGTGTATATATGTAACCTGTCGCCATCATTACATCAGAGACGTGTTACAGGCAGTGTGTAGTGTATATTTGTAACCTGTCGTCATCACTACAGCAGAGACGTGTTACAGGCAGTGTGTAGTGTATATATGTAGCCTGTCGCCATCACTACATCAGAGACGTGTTACAGGCAGTGTGTAGTGTATATATGTAACCTGTCGCCATCACTACATCAGAGACGTGTTACAGACAGTGTGTAGTGTATATATGTAACCTGTCGCCATCACTACATCAGAGACGTGTTACAGGCAGTGTGTAGTGTATATATGTAACCTGTCACCATCACTACAGCAGAGACGTGTTACAGGCAGTGTGTAGTGTATGTAACCTGTCGTCATCACCACAGTAGAGACGTGTTACAGGCAGTGTGTAGTGTATATATGTAACCTGTCGTCATCACCACAGCAGAGACGTGTTACAGGCAGTGTGTAGTGTGTATATGTAACCTGTCGTCATCACCACAGAAGAGACGTGTTACAGGCAGTGTGTATTTTATTAGGAGCCTGGTTGCTTAAAATGGACCAATGAAGAGACCTTAACGAATCACCGTAAAAAGCCCCCTATACTTTAAAATAGGATGATACAACTTTTTTAGCGTGCAAGTCAGACTAATTCGATTATGATATAGATTTTTTTGGGGGGGGGTTTGACAATAACGGTTATTAAAGCACAAAAGGAAACTGAAGAAACTTAATGAAATTATGAACTTCGACGAAAGGAAGACTATTTGTTACATGTTGGGGAAAGTTAGAAAGGCTAGTCATGTGTTACTTTCAGCAAGCTTCTTAATGAAAAGAGCCCTTAGCTTTTATTTTCTTCTATTTGTTGAAGTTGGTCCATATTAGGGGACAAACACATAAGCCTACTTTGAGATTTTGCTATTATTTTTTCTTTGCAGTAGATACTCGGGGTCAACACTGCTAAAGTGTAACAAATACAGTATTAGCTGTCATGTATAGCGATGTTTGTGCGCTAAGAGCTTTGATCGTGGACAGAAACTAGTCCGTTTTGAGTGTCAAATATAGAGTGAACGCTGCCAAAAGCGTTAAAAAGAGTATAAAGCCTAACGGTTTTGTGGTTTGTGTTTCTGCAACTGTTGTAACATGTGCAAATTACCCAGAGAGGGTAAATACAGCGAATGAAATAGTTTTTAGCTCTCTAACACCGTTAGTTTGCAGAACTGGAGGTGATTCACATTGCCGGTCCATATAAGGCAATCTTACCATATCACATGACCCACCCCAGTGTAATTTAATGAGTTATGCACCCCGGGTATAAAGAGTGTGTCACGTGGTCGCTGTCGTTGTGTCGACACCACGCGGCATACATAACGAGTTGGAATATTTCAACCAGGAAGTTTTTCCTTGCGTCGTTGGTGCACACCTTGTTATAGTTCTGTGTTGCATTCCGTCCTAGCACTGTACAACGATTTGTTCTCAGTATTTCAGTCTGTGTTACAACTTACTTCATTTCTGTTTAACATTTTGATCAGTAAATGACGTTCGTTTTGCAATCAAGACATAAACGGAAGTGCCAGATAGTGAACAACCGAGTTTGGAGTCTGTGACCGACAGTACTGTATAAGCCTACTTTACGCGGTGAAAAAAAAATGATTTAAGGTTCAGGGGGTCATGTATGATCATAAGTTTGTCACGTTTCGTGGTGTAAGATGTGTTGAGCTGAGGACTGTGAACTGTAGCGTTACAACTACACAGCACAGTGCTGTAAAGAGATCAGTGTAACGCGTGTTGATGTGTTGGTTTGAGGACTGTGAACTGTAGCGTTACAACTACACACCGCACAGTGCTGTAAAGAGATCAGTGTGACACGTGTTGTTGTGTTGGTTTGAGGACTGTGAACTGTAGCGTTACAACTAAACACAGCACAGTGCTGTAAAGAGATCAGTGTAACGCGTGTTGATGTGTTGGTTTGAGGACTGTGAACTGTAGCGTTACAACTAAACACAGCACAGTGCACTGAGACAAACAGCTTGCCACTTGTGTCTCACAATCTTTGTGTTGCACTGAACATCTTGAGATCTGTGTCTAAGCACCACAGGTAAGCCTGTTCTGTCTGAGCACCACAGGTAAGCCTGTTCTGTCTAAGCACCACAGGTAAGCCTGTTCTGTCTGAGCACCACAGGTAAGTCTGTTCTGTCGTTATACAACACTGGCATTAAACGCAATCGCACACAAGAAAGATGCAAAAGCTCACACACAAATATTCCAATATATATAAGATCTTTTTTGAAGAGTAAACGTGTGCCGGCGTGCGTGTGCGATAACCAGGGAGAGAGGGAAAGAGAGAGAGAGAGAGAGAGAGAGAGAGAGAGAGAGAGAGAGAGAGAGAGAGAGAGAGAGAGAGAAGGCAGAAAAGGTAGCTGCTAAAAGTTGTGTCAAACAAGCAATCAAACCCGTCTTGCACTATGTACACCATTGTCCCTGACAACGAGTCTCAGGTGACAGTAGATTATCATGACCGCGGCCCCTGCGTGTTCTGTGTCGTGGTATTTATTAGAACACTAGAGGAATACCCGGCTTCGCCGGGGTGAATCGCGAGACAGAGACAGACAGCGTGGCGGTTCATCACAATCACCTCTGCAGGCGAAGTCCTGTCAAACGGGATTGAGAATTTTAGAGCTTATTTCTTAGCCCTATATTATCTGTTGTGGCTTCTCAAATGCCAGAACATACAGACAGACAAAAGCCGCTCGACCCCATCACAAACAGAACTCTACAATCCACAGGTTTTTGCCCACACACACACACACAAACACACACACAGAGAAGCCGTATATATATATATATATATATGTATATCTATATCTATAAATATATAGAGATAGGTGAGAGTGTATTTTTCGCGTGGCTATAAATTGATTCGA
Source organism: Littorina saxatilis (assembly GCF_037325665.1). Lineage (NCBI taxonomy): Eukaryota > Metazoa > Mollusca > Gastropoda > Littorinimorpha > Littorinidae > Littorina > Littorina saxatilis. Next base: position 1,312,098 of record NC_090252.1, on the reverse strand, counting down.
CCTTTTCACTTTGACAGTAAGAACAACTTACGGGTGCAAGGGAAGCGTTCTGGACAGCGCAGTGACATTCTAAAAATAGTTACTCAGAAACGGGAATTTGGGGTGAACGGCGCGAGACAGAGACAGACAGCGTGGCGGTTCACCACAATCACCTTTGAAGGCGAAGTCCTGTCAAACGGGATTGAGAATTTTAGAGCTTATTTCTTGGCCCTATATTATCTGCTGTGGCTTCTCACATGCCAGAACATACACAGACAGACAAAAGCCGCTAGACCACATCACAAACAGAACTCTACAATACACAGGTTTTTGCCCACACACACACACAAACACCCACACACACAGAGAAGCCGTATATATATATGCATATCTGTATCTATAAATATATAGAGATAGGTGAGAGTGTATTTTTCGCGTGGCTATAAATTGATTCGACCTTTTCACTTTGACAGTAAGAACAACTTACGGGTGCAAGGGAAGCGTTGTGGACAGCGCAGTGGACAGCGCAGTGACATTCTAAAAATAGTAATAGTAACTTAGAACTGAACGGGAAAGCCACACGAAGGAAGGGAGATAAACGCCAAACACTGGAGAAGATAAGGAAGAGTTACTTATAATGGTGAAATGAACACAAAAACGAAAATGAGTTCAGCGCTGCGCGCTGAGAGCACGTGTTGAAATATCTCATCGATGATATTGTGTCCGGGGTGTAGCTGAATACGGTGTCCAAATTTGAAAAAGATCCACCGAGAACTTTGGCGTTGTGATGTGGTGTAGCGGCTATGGTGTGTCGGTATGGGGGCCCGGGTAGCTGAGGTGGAACCAAAATAGCTGAGGTGGAACCAAAATCGGTTCCGCGCTGCGCGCTGAGAGCACGTGTTGAAATATCGACCAGGTTGTGTCGTGTCCCGGGTCTACCTGAATATGCCCACCAAATTTGAAGCAGATCCATCGAGAACTTTGGCCGTGCATCGCGCACAGACAGATACACAGACAGATACACAGACACTAGTCGTATATATATATAGATGACGAGACTCCTTGAAATGCACCCCACCAACTACACCCAACCTCTCTCTCACCCCCCACACCCAACCTCTCTCCCTAAAAGTGTCGGTTAGCGAGTGAATGCGAGCTGGGGGCCTGGTAGCTCAGTTGGTAGAGCACTGGACGTGTGATCGGAAGGTCGCAGGGTCGAATCCGGGCCGGGACGGACACGGGTCAAATTTATGTGCAGACCCAGAGACGGAAGGAATGTCCCACCCCCGTGTCACCACAATGACACGTAAAAGATCTTGGTCATTCTGCCATAAGTGCAGATGGCTGATACCACCTAAACACGCATACACTTGTGTATCTCGTCAAAAGTCGCGAAGGCGTAAAACTCGAATCATATAACCCATATCTTGTCCTTAAGAGGCGAACTATTTAGCCTGTAGGACATAAAGCATTCTCTCTTTCTTTTCTTTTTTTCAATCAATCAATCAATGAGGCTTATATCGCGCATATTCCGTGGGTACAGTTCTAGGCGCTCTGCAGTGATGCCGTGTGAGATGAAATTGTATACGGCCAGTAGATTGCAGCCATGTCGGCGCGTATTTACCTTTCACGGCCTTATTCCAAGTCACACGGGTATGGTAGACAATTAGTAACTGTGCCTAAGCAATTTTGCCAGGAAATACCCTTTTGTCAATCGTGGGATCTTTAACGTGCACACCCAATGTAGTTTTGAATGAGAGCTTCCGGGCTTTGCTGTTATAAGAATAATAATAAATAGAGAATACATTGTACTACAAGGTTTGCTGTGTGGTTTGCATGACTTAAAAAAAAATTGAAATGCGACCAAAATTGAGAGAAGTGTGGGAGACATAGTGTTGTGGGTGTTTCCCCACCCTCCCTCCCTGTACTCTACAGGGTGCTTGGCATGGTGTGAGAGACATAGTGTTGTGGGTGTTTCCCCCACCCTCCCTCCCTGTACCCTACAGGGTGCTTGGCATGGTGTGAGAGACATAGTGTTGTGGGTGTTTCCCCCACCCTCCCTCCCTGTACCCTACAGGGTGCTTGGCATGGTGTGGGAGACATAGTGTTGTGGGTGTTTCCCCCACCCTCCCTGTACCCTACAGGGTGCTTGGCATGGTGTGAGAGACATAGTGTTGTGGGTGTTTCCCCCACTCTCCCTCCCTGTACCCTACAGGGTGCTTGGCATGGTGTGGGAGAAATAGTGTTGTGGGTGTTTCCCCCACCCTCCCTCCCTGTACCCTACAGGGTGCTTGGCATGGTGTGGGAGACATAGTGTTGTGGGTGTTTCCCCCACCCTCCCTGTACCCTACAGGGTGCTTGGCATGGTGTGGGAGAAATAGTGTTGTGGGTGTTTCCCCCACCCTCCCTCCCTGTACCCTACAGGGTGCTTGGCATGGTGTGGAAGAAATAGTGTTGTGGGTGTTTCCCCCACCCTCCCTCCCTGTACCCTACAGGGTGCTTGGCATGGTGTGGGAGACATAGTGTTGTGGGTGTTTCCCCCACCCTCCCTCCCTGTACCCTACAGGGTGCTTGGCATGGTGTGAGAGACATAGTGTTGTGGGTGTTTCCCCCACCCTCCCTCCCTGTACCCTACAGGGTGCTTGGCATGGTGTGAGAGACATAGTGTTGTGGGTGTTTCCCCCACCCTCCCTCCCTGTACCCTACAGGGTGCTTGGCATGGTGTGGGAGACATAGTGTTGTGGGTGTTTCCCCACCCTCCCTCCCTGTACCTACAGGGTGCTTGGCATGGTGTGGGAGACATAGTGTTGTGGGTGTTTCCCCACCCTCCCCCCCTGTACCCTACAGGGTGCTTGGCATGGTGTGGGAGACATAGTGTTGTGGGTGTTTCCCCACCCTCCCTCCCTGTACCTACAGGGTGCTTGGCATGGTGTGGGAGACATAGTGTTGTGGGTGTTTCCCCACCCTCCCCCCCTGTACCCTACAGGGTGCTTGGCATGGTGTGGGAGAAATAGTGTTGTGGGTGTTTCCCCCACCCTCCCTCCCTGTACCCTACAGGGTGCTTGGCATGGTGTGGGAGACATAGTGTTGTGGGTGTTTCCCCCACCCTCCCTCCCTGTACCCTACAGGGTGCTTGGCATGGTGTGGGAGACATAGTGTTGTGGGTGTTTCCCCCACCCTCCCTCCCTGTACCCTACAGGGTGCTCGGCATGGTGTGGGAGAAATAGTGTTGTGGGTGTTTCCCCCACCCTCCCTCCCTGTACCCTACAGGGTGCTTGGCATGGTGTGGGAGACATAGTGTTGTGGGTGTTTCCCCCACCCTCCCTCCCTGTACCCTACAGGGTGCTTGGCATGGTGTGGGAGACATAGTGTTGTGGTTGTTTCCCCCACCCTCCCTCCCTGTACCCTACAGGGTGCTTGGCATGGTGTGGGAGACATAGTGTTGTGGGTGTTTCCCCCACCCTCCCTCCCTGTACCCTACAGGGTGCTTGGCATGGTGTGGGAGACATAGTGTTGTGGGTGTTTCCCCACCCTCCCTCCCTGTACCCTACAGGGTGCTTGGCATGGTGTGGGAGATATAGTGTTGTGGGTGTTTCCCCACCCTCCCTCCCTGTACCCTACAGGGTGCTTGGCATGGTGTGGGAGACATAGTGTTGTGGGTGTTTCCCCACCCTCCCTCCCTGTACCCTACAGGGTGCTTGGCATGGTGTGAGAGAAATAGTGTTGTGGGTGTTTCCCCCACCCTCCCTGTACCCTACAGGGTGCTTGGCATGGTGTGGGAGAAATAGTGTTGTGGGTGTTTTCCCACCCTCCCTCCCTGTACCCTACAGGGTGCTTGGCATGGTGTGAGAGACATAGTGTTGTGGGTGTTTCCCCACCCTCCCTCCCTGTACCCTACAGGGTGCTTGGCATGGTGTGGGAGAAATAGTGTTGTGAGTGTTTCCCCACCCTCCCTCCCCGTACTCTACAGGGTGCTTGGCATGGTGTGAGAGAAATAGTGTTGATGATTACTGTGATTGGTTTTATGTGTTTGGTTGGTTTCTTCTTTTGGTAGTGCAATAGCGTTAATTATGGATTGTTGTTATCATCATTTACATAAAAACTTATCTGTTAATCCAAACAATGATATAATTACTGTGATGTTCTTAACTACACTTTAACATGGAATGTATGTATGTATGTATGTATGTATGTATGTATGTATGTAGGTATGTATGTAGGTATGTATGTAGGTATGTATGCATGTGTGTTGGTGTGTCGGTGTGTCAAGTGTGCAAGTAAAAAGGGTATTGTAGTTGTACATATATTACTTTAGATATTTTTTTGTTATCATGGGTTTTATGAATTTTCTTCTCATATTCTTTCATAATTATTAATTAATGACCTATATGTGCTGATGACCAATTTAATTTCCTTTGTTGGATCAATAAAATGTTATGAGTTATGAGTTATGAGTTATGAGTTGTGGGTGTTTTCCCACCCTCCCTGCCTGTACCCTGCAGGGTGCTTGGCATGGTGTGGGAGACATAGTGTTGTGGGTGTTTTCCCCACCCTCCCTGTACCCTATAGGGTGCTTGGCATGGTGTGAGAGACATAGTGTTGTGGGTGTTTCCCCCACCCTCCCTGCCTGTACCCTACAGGGTGCTTGGCATGGTGTGAGAGACATAGTGTTGTGGGTGTTTCCCCACCCTCCCTGTACCCTACAGGGTGCTTGGCATGGTGTGAGAGACATAGTGTTGTGGGTGTTTCCCCCACCCTCCCTCCCTGTACCCTACAGGGTGCTTGGCATGGTGTGGGAGAAATAGTGTTGTGGGTGTTTCCCCCACCCTCCCTCCCTGTACCCTACAGGGTGCTTGGCATGGTGTGGGAGACATAGTGTTGTGGGTGTTTCCCCCACCCTCCCTGTACCCTACAGGGTGCTTGGCATGGTGTGAGAGACATAGTGTTGTGGGTGTTTTCCCCACCCTCCCTCCCTGTACCCTACAGGGTGCTTGGCATGGTGTGGGAGAAATAGTGTTGTGGGTGTTTCCCCCACCCTCCCTCCCTGTACCCTACAGGGTGCTTGGCATGGTGTGAGAGACATAGTGTTGTGGGTGTTTCCCCCACCCTCCCTCCCTGTACCCTACAGGGTGCTTGGCATGGTGTGGGAGACATAGTGTTGTGGGTGTTTCCCCCACCCTCCCTCCCTGTACCCTACAGGGTGCTTGGCATGGTGTGGGAGAAATAGTGTTGTGGGTGTTTCCCCCACCCTCCCTCCCTGTACCCTCCAGGGTGCTTGGTATGGTGTGGGAGACATAGTGTTGTGGGTGTTTCCCCCACCCTCCCTCCCTGTACCCTACAGGGTGCTTGGCATGGTGTGAGAGACATAGTGTTGTGGGTGTTTCCCCCACCCTCCCTCCCTGTACCCTACAGGGTGCTTGGCATGGTGTGGGAGACATAGTGTTGTGGGTGTTTCCCCCACCCTCCCTCCCTGTACCCTACAGGGTGCTTGGCATGGTGTGAGAGACATAGTGTTGTGGGTGTTTCCCCCACCCTCCCTGCCTGTACCCTACAGGGTGCTTGACATGGTGTGAGAGAAATAGTGTTGTGGGTGTTTCCCCCACCCTCCCTCCATGTACCCTACAGGGTGCTTGGCATGGTGTGAGAGACATAGTGTTGTGGGTGTTTCCCCCACCCTCCCTCCCTGTACCCTACAGGGTGCTTGGCATGGTGTGAGAGACATAGTGTTGTGGGTGTTTCCCCCACCCTCCCTCCCTGTACCCTACAGGGTGCTTGGCATGGTGTGAGAGAAATAGTGTTGTGGGTGTTTCCCCCACCCTCCCTCCCTGTACCCTACAGGGTGCTTGGCATGGTGTGAGAGACATAGTGTTGTGTGTGTTTCCCCCACCCTCCCTCCCTGTACCCTACAGGGTGCTTGGCATGGTGTGGGAGACATAGTGTTGTGGGTGTTTCCCCACCCTCCCTCCCTGTACCTACAGGGTGCTTGACATGGTGTGAGAGAAATAGTGTTGTGGGTGTTTCCCCCACCCTCCCTCCCTGTACCCTACAGGGTGCTTGGCATGGTGTGGGAGAAATAGTGTTGTGGGTGTTTCCCCCACCCTCCCTCCCTGTACCCTACAGGGTGCTTGGCATGGTGTGGGAGACATAGTGTTGTGGGTGTTTCCCCCACCCTCCCTCCCTGTACCCTACAGGGTGCTTTGCATGGTGTGAGAGAAATAGTGTTGTGGGTGTTTCCCCCACCCTCCCTCCCTGTACCCTACAGGGTGCTTGGCATGGTGTGGGAGACATAGTGTTGTGGGTGTTTCCCCACCCTCCCTCCCTGTACCCTACAGGGTGCTTGGCATGGTGTGGGAGACATAGTGTTGTGGGTGTTTCCCCCACCCTCCCTCCCTGTACCCTACAGGGTGCTTGGCATGGTGTGGGAGACATAGTGTTGTGGGTGTTTCCCCACCCTCCCTCCCTGTACCTACAGGGTGCTTGACATGGTGTGAGAGAAATAGTGTTGTGGGTGTTTCCCCCACCCTCCCTCCCTGTACCCTACAGGGTGCTTGGCATGGTGTGGGAGAAATAGTGTTGTGGGTGTTTCCCCCACCCTCCCTCCCTGTACCCTACAGGGTGCTTGGCATGGTGTGGGAGACATAGTGTTGTGGGTGTTTCCCCCACCCTCCCTCCCTGTACCCTACAGGGTGCTTTGCATGGTGTGAGAGAAATAGTGTTGTGGGTGTTTCCCCCACCCTCCCTCCCTGTACCCTACAGGGTGCTTGGCATGGTGTGGGAGACATAGTGTTGTGGGTGTTTCCCCACCCTCCCTCCCTGTACCCTACAGGGTGCTTGGCATGGTGTGGGAGACATAGTGTTGTGGGTGTTTCCCCCACCCTCCCTCCCTGTACCCTACAGGGTGCTTGGCATGGTGTGGGAGACATAGTGTTGTGGGTGTTTCCCCACCCTCCCTCCCTGTACCCTACAGGGTGCTTGGCATGGTGTGAGAGACATAGTGTTGTGGGTGTTTCCCCACCCTCCCTCCCTGTACCCTACAGGGTGCTTGGCATGGTGTGGGAGAAATAGTGTTGTGAGTGTTTCCCCACCCTCCCTCCCTGTACTCTACAGGGTGCTTGGCATGGTGTGAGAGAAATAGTGATGATGATTACTGTGATTGGTTTTATGTGTTTGGTTGGTCTCTTCTTTTGGTAGTGCAATAGCGTTAATTATGGATTGTTGTTATCATCATTTACATAAAAACTTATCTGTTAATCCAAACAATGATATAATTACTGTGATGTTCTTAACTACACTTTAACATGGAATGTATGTATGTATGTATGTATGTATGTATGTATGTATGTAGGTATGTATGTAGGTATGTATGTAGGTATGTATGCATGTGTGCTGGTGTGTCGGTGTGTCAAGTGTGCAAGTAAAAAGGGTATTGTAGTTGTACATATATTACTTTAGATATTTTTTTGTTATCATGGGTTTTATGAATTTTCTTCTCTTATTCTTTTATAATTATTAATTAATGACCTATATGTGCTGATGACCAATTTAATTTCCTTTGTTGGATCAATAAAATGTTATGAGTTATGAGTTATGAGTTATTAGTTGTGGGTGTTTTCCCACCCTCCCTGCCTGTACCCTACAGGGTGCTTGGCATGGTGTGGGAGACATAGTGTTGTGGGTGTTTCCCCCACCCTCCCTGTACCCTACAGGGTGCTTGGCATGGTGTGAGAGACATAGTGTTGTGGGTGTTTCCCCCACCCTCCCTGCCTGTACCCTACAGGGTGCTTGGCATGGTGTGAGAGACATAGTGTTGTGGGTGTTTCCCCACCCTCCCTGTACCCTACAGGGTGCTTGGCATGGTGTGAGAGACATAGTGTTGTGGGTGTTTCCCCCACCCTCCCTCCCTGTACCCTACAGGGTGCTTGGCATGGTGTGGGAGAAATAGTGTTGTGGGTGTTTCCCCCACCCTCCCTCCCTGTACCCTACAGGGTGCTTGGCATGGTGTGGGAGACATAGTGTTGTGGGTGTTTTCCCCACCCTCCCTGTACCCTATAGGGTGCTTGGCATGGTGTGAGAGACATAGTGTTGTGGGTGTTTTCCCCACCCTCCCTCCCTGTACCCTACAGGGTGCTTGGCATGGTGTGGGAGAAATAGTGTTGTGGGTGTTTCCCCCACCCTCCTTCTCTGTACCCTACAGGGTGCTTGGCATGGTGTGAGAGACATAGTGTTGTGGGTGTTTCCCCCACCCTCCCTCCCTGCACCCTACAGGGTGCTTGGCATGGTGTGGGAGACATAAGTTTGTGGGTGTTTCCCCCACCCACCCTCCCTGTACCCTACAGGGTGCTTGGCATGGTGTGGGAGAAATAGTGTTGTGGGTGTTTCCCCCACCCTCCCTCCCTGTACCCTCCAGGGTGCTTGGTATGGTGTGGGAGACATAGTGTTGTGGGTGTTTCCCCCACCCTCCCTCCCTGTACCCTACAGGGTGCTTGGCATGGTGTGAGAGACATAGTGTTGTGGGTGTTTCCCCCACCCTCCCTCCCTGTACCCTACAGGGTGCTTGGCATGGTGTGGGAGACATAGTGTTGTGGGTGTTTCCCCCACCCTCCCTCTCTGTACCCTACAGGGTGCTTGGCATGGTGTGAGAGACATAGTGTTGTGGGTGTTTCCCCCACCCTCCCTGCCTGTACCCTACAGGGTGCTTGACATGGTGTGAGAGAAATAGTGTTGTGGGTGTTTCCCCCACCCTCCCTCCATGTACCCTACAGGGTGCTTGGCATGGTGTGAGAGACATAGTGTTGTGGGTGTTTCCCCCACCCTCCCTCCCTGTACCCTACAGGGTGCTTGGCATGGTGTGAGAGACATAGTGTTGTGGGTGTTTCCCCCACCCTCCCTCCCTGTACCCTACAGGGTGCTTGGCATGGTGTGAGAGAAATAGTGTTGTGGGTGTTTCCCCCACCCTCCCTCCCTGTACCCTACAGGGTGCTTGGCATGGTGTGAGAGACATAGTGTTGTGGGTGTTTCCCCCACCCTCCCTCCCTGTACCCTACAGGGTGCTTGGCATGGTGTGGGAGACATAGTGTTGTGGGTGTTTCCCCACCCTCCCTCCCTGTACCTACAGGGTGCTTGACATGGTGTGAGAGAAATAGTGTTGTGGGTGTTTCCCCCACCCTCCCTCCCTGTACCCTACAGGGTGCTTGGCATGGTGTGGGAGAAATAGTGTTGTGGGTGTTTCCCCCACCCTCCCTCCCTGTACCCTACAGGGTGCTTGGCATGGTGTGGGAGACATAGTGTTGTGGGTGTTTCCCCCACCCTCCCTCCCTGTACCCTACAGGGTGCTTTGCATGGTGTGAGAGAAATAGTGTTGTGGGTGTTTCCCCCACCCTCCCTCCCTGTACCCTACAGGGTGCTTGGCATGGTGTGGGAGACATAGTGTTGTGGGTGTTTCCCCACCCTCCCTCCCTGTACCCTGCAGGGTGCTTGGCATGGTGTGGGAGACATAGTGTTGTGGGTGTTTCCCCCACCCTCCCTCCCTGTACCCTACAGGGTGCTTGGCATGGTGTGGGAGACATAGTGTTGTGGGTGTTTCCCCACCCTCCCTCCCTGTACCCTACAGGGTGCTTGGCATGGTGTGGGAGATATAGTGTTGTGGGTGTTTCCCCACCCTCCCTCCCTCCCTGTACCCTACAGGGTGCTTGGCATGGTGTGGGAGATATAGTGTTGTGGGTGTTTCCCCACCCTCCCTCCCTGTACCCTACAGGGTGCTTGGCATGGTGTGGGAGATATAGTGTTGTGGGTGTTTCCCCACCCTCCCTCCCTCCCTGTACCCTACAGGGTGCTTGGCATGGTGTGGGAGACATAGTGTTGTGGGTGTTTCCCCACCCTCCCTCCCTGTACCCTACAGGGTGCTTGGCATGGTGTGAGAGAAATAGTGTTGTGGGTGTTTCCCCCACCCTCCCTCCCTGTACCCTACAGGGTGCTTGGCATGGTGTGAGAGACATAGCGTTGTGGGTGTTTCCCCACCCTCCCTCCCTGTACCCTACAGGGTGCTTGGCATGGTGTGAGAGACATAGTGTTGTGGGTGTTTCCCCACCCTCCCTCCCTGTACCCTACAGGGTGCTTGGCATGGTGTGAGAGACATAGTGTTGTGGGTGTTTCCCCACCCTCCCTCCCTGTACCCTACAGGGTGCTTGGCATGGTGTGGGAGAAATAGTGTTGTGAGTGTTTCCCCACCCTCCCTCCCTGTACTCTACAGGGTGCTTGGCATGGTGTGAGAGAAATAGTGATGATGATTACTGTGATTGGTTTTATGTGTTTGGTTGGTCTCTTCTTTTGGTAGTGCAATAGCGTCAATTATGGATTGTTGTTATCATCATTTACATAAAAACTTATCTGTTAATCCAAACAATGATATAATTACTGTGATGTTCTTAACTACACTTTAACATGGAATGTATGTATGTATGTATGTATGTATGTATGTATGTATGTATGTATGTATGTATGTAGGTATGTATGTAGGTATGTATGTAGGTATGTATGCATGTGTGTTGGTGTGTCGGTGTGTCAAGTGTGCAAGTAAAAAGGGTATTGCAGTTGTACATATATTACTTTAGATATTTTTTTGTTATCATGGGTTTTATGAATTTTCTTCTCTTATTCTTTCATAATTATTAATTAATGACCTATATGTGCTGATGACCAATTTAATTTCCTTTGTTGGATCAATAAAATGTTATGAGTTATGAGTTATGAGTTATGAGTTGTGGGTGTTTTCCCACCCTCCCTGCCTGTACCCTACAGGGTGCTTGGCATGGTGTGGGAGACATAGTGTTGTGGGTGTTTCCCCACCCTCCCTGCCTGTACCCTACAGGGTGCTTGGCATGGTGTGAGAGACATAGTGTTGTGGGTGTTTCCCCACCCTCCCTCCCTGTACCATACAGGGTGCTTGGCATGGTGTGAGAGACATAGTGTTGTGGGTGTTCCCCCACCCTCCCTCCCTGTACCCTACAGGGTGCTTGGCATGGTGTGGGAGAAATAGTGTTGTGGGTGTTTCCCCCACCCTCCTTCTCTGTACCCTACAGGGTGCTTGGCATGGTGTGAGAGACATAGTGTTGTGGGTGTTTTCCCACCCTCCCTCCCTGTACCCTACAGGGTGCTTGGCATGGTGTGAGAGAAATAGTGTTGTGGGTGTTTCCCCCACCCTCCCTCACTGTACCCTACAGGGTGCTTGGCATTGTGTGAGAGACATAGTGTTGTGGGTGTTTCCCCACCCTCCCTCCCTGTACCCTACAGGGTGCTTGGCATGGTGTGAGAGACATAGTGTTGTGGGTGTTTCCCCCACCCTCCCTCCCTGTACCCTACAGGGTGCTTGGCATGGTGTGAGAGACATAGTGTTGTGGGTGTTTCCCCCACGCTCCCTCCCTGTACCCTACAGGGTGCTTGGCATGGTGTGGGAGACATAGTGTTGTGGGTGTTTCCCCCACCCTCCCTCCCTGTACCCTACAGGGTGCTTGGCATGGTGTGAGAGACATAGTGTTGTGGGTGTTTCCCCCACCCTCCCTGCCTGTACCCTACAGGGTGCTTGACATGGTGTGAGAGAAATAGTGTTGTGGGTGTTTCCCCCACCCTCCCTACATGTACCCTACAGGGTGCTTGGCATGGTGTGAGAGACATAGTGTTGTGGGTGTTTCCCCCACCCTCCCTCCCTGTACCCTACAGGGTGCTTGGCATGGTGTGAGAGACATAGTGTTGTGGGTGTTTCCCCCACCCTCCCTCCCTGTACCCTACAGGGTGCTTGGCATGGTGTGAGAGATATAGTGTTGTGGGTGTTTCCCCCACCCTCCCTCCCTGTACCCTACAGGGTGCTTGGCATGGTGTGAGAGACATAGTGTTGTGGGTGTTTCCCCCACCCTCCCTCCCTGTACCCTACAGGGTGCTTGGCATGGTGTGGGAGACATAGTGTTGTGGGTGTTTCCCCACCCTCCCTCCCTGTACCTACAGGGTGCTTGACATGGTGTGAGAGAAATAGTGTTGTGGGTGTTTCCCCCACCCTCCCTCCCTGTACCCTACAGGGTGCTTGGCATGGTGTGGGAGAAATAGTGTTGTGGGTGTTTCCCCCACCCTCCCTCCCTGTACCCTACAGGGTGCTTGGCATGGTGTGGGAGACATAGTGTTGTGGGTGTTTCCCCCACCCTCCCTCCCTGTACCCTACAGGGTGCTTTGCATGGTGTGAGAGAAATAGTGTTGTGGGTGTTTCCCCCACCCTCCCTCCCTGTACCCTACAGGGTGCTTGGCATGGTGTGGGAGACATAGTGTTGTGGGTGTTTCCCCACCCTCCCTCCCTGTACCCTACAGGGTGCTTGGCATGGTGTGGGAGACATAGTGTTGTGGGTGTTTCCCCCACCCTCCCTCCCTGTACCCTACAGGGTGCTTGGCATGGTGTGGGAGACATAGTGTTGTGGGTGTTTCCCCACCCTCCCTCCCTGTACCCTACAGGGTGCTTGGCATGGTGTGAGAGACATAGTGTTGTGGGTGTTTCCCCACCCTCCCTCCCTGTACCCTACAGGGTGCTTGGCATGGTGTGGGAGAAATAGTGTTGTGAGTGTTTCCCCACCCTCCCTCCCTGTACTCTACAGGGTGCTTGGCATGGTGTGAGAGAAATAGTGTTGATGATTACTGTGATTGGTTTTATGTGTTTGGTTGGTCTCTTCTTTTGGTAGTGCAATAGCGTCAATTATGGATTGTTGTTATCATCATTTACATAAAAACTTATCTGTTAATCCAAACAATGATATAATTACTGTGATGTTCTTAACTACACTTTAACATGGAATGTATGTATGTATGTATGTATGTATGTATGTATGTATGTATGTAGGTATGTATGTAGGTATGTATGTAGGTATGTATGCATGTGTGTTGGTGTGTCGGTGTGTCAAGTGTGCAAGTAAAAAGGGTATTGCAGTTGTACATATATTACTTTAGATGTTTTTTTGTTATCATGGGTTTTATGAATTTTCTTCTCTTATTCTTTCATAATTATTAATTAATGACCTATATGTGCTGATGACCAATTTAATTTCCTTTGTTGGATCAATAAAATGTTATGAGTTATGAGTTATGAGTTATGAGTTGTGGGTGTTTTCCCACCCTCCCTGCCTGTACCCTACAGGGTGCTTGGCATGGTGTGGGAGACATAGTGTTGTGGGTGTTTCCCCACCCTCCCTGCCTGTACCCTACAGGGTGCTTGGCATGGTGTGAGAGACATAGTGTTGTGGGTGTTTCCCCACCCTCCCTCCCTGTACCATACAGGGTGCTTGGCATGGTGTGAGAGACATAGTGTTGTGGGTGTTCCCCCACCCTCCCTCCCTGTACCCTACAGGGTGCTTGGCATGGTGTGGGAGAAATAGTGTTGTGGGTGTTTCCCCCACCCTCCTTCTCTGTACCCTACAGGGTGCTTGGCATGGTGTGAGAGACATAGTGTTGTGGGTGTTTTCCCACCCTCCCTCCCTGTACCCTACAGGGTGCTTGGCATGGTGTGAGAGAAATAGTGTTGTGGGTGTTTCCCCCACCCTCCCTCACTGTACCCTACAGGGTGCTTGGCATTGTGTGAGAGACATAGTGTTGTGGGTGTTTCCCCACCCTCCCTCCCTGTACCCTACAGGGTGCTTGGCATGGTGTGAGAGACATAGTGTTGTGGGTGTTTCCCCACCCTCCCTCCCTGTACCCTACAGGGTGCTTGGCATGGTGTGAGAGCCATAGTGTTGTGGGTGTTTTCCCACTACTATTATAGTGTGTTTTAAGAAAGAAAAACATTACAGTATCGGCAGAACACGACCAAATGAGTTTTCGTGTCACAGCGTTATGGGCGTGAGATTGTGTTCTCACACTGTAGCGAAAATCATTGACAACACAGACAAGTCAGTTTTAGCATAGACATTGGGAAAGGCTACTATTATAGTGTGTTTTAGGAAAGAAAAACATTATAGTATCAGCAGAACACGACCAAATCATGACAAATGAGTTTGCGTTTTGGGCGTTATGGGCGTTTTTTCACACTGCAGATCATATCTCAAAAACTACGGAGTGGATCTTTATGAAATTTGATATGGATATTTTTGACTGGATTTTCTCATAGAAGGTTTTTCCGTTGATTGATAGGACAGTTTGATGACGTCATATTTTACCGTTTGCCAAAAGGTCGAGGCAGCACTTTCACAGTTACAGTTTTTCGTTTTTCATCAATTTGATCGAATTTCTTATCACACAATCTCAGATCTAGGCCGGATTATGGGATTGCATTTCAGTTTGGTCACTTAAAGTTTTGTTATTGAAATGTTTGTTCGAAATATGTCATTTTTTCAAATTTTTAAAAACAAATATTTGAAACAAAAAATGTATATTGGTGTATTCCCTATTGCGTCCTGTATCTAAAACTATATAGTTTTGTTGTTTTGTATTGATAATTATGCTTAAAAATGAAGAAAACCGATAAATAACCACTATCTTTATTTATGAAAAAAGACACTTAAAAACAACTTCTATCTATTCCTTACCATTTTCTGATTCCAAATATATATAGTTTCATGGTGTTTGACGTTGAAAATAGGCTAAAACTTAACAAACTCGGATCGTTGAATGGAAATTATACTTCCAAGCTCCGTGCAGCTGACAACATGATAAAAACACGTCATTTCAAGTGTGGAACACGCTCATGACGTCATACTGAAAGGTGATGAATTATGGCTTCACCTTGCGATGTTTCATTTCAAACATGGTAACATTTTTAAAGGGGTTTCTTTCTCAGATTTCTGTTTGCCCTCTGTCTGTCTCTCTATGTCTCCGTCTGTCTGACTGATTCAATTAAATGTGTAATTACTTAGTTTTGCAAAAGTCAAACTAAGTAGGATATACCTAATTGATTCAGGTCTCTAAATTCTTATTGTAAAATTGTGAGTTTTATTCAAAACAAATTTTATTGGTGTTTTAAACTCAATAATGGGGCATGCTGTGATGAGTAGAAGAATGTGTGCTTACGAGCAGAAAAAGCCCATCAAAGTCAAGAATCGTGTTTTTCTTTTTCTATTTTCACCTTGTAGCTTCATACAGACACTAAGCAACAGTGTAGTTCCACTTCCAGTGCAATATCTTGTACTTTAATTTTGACCATCTGTGTAACACTTTATTGACCCATGATCTGAGCTGTTCACTTGTGTTGAATCGTAACAACAACAAAAAGTATTCATTCCACACTGAACAATCAGCAAAACAACTTAGCGGGTTTCAATCCCAAAAAACTCACTAGCTGACTGTGCCAAACAGGGTTACTCAGACATTCTTACAGACACACTGACTGCATGCTGACAACCAAGCAGTGTCTAACATACACACTGACAGCATGCTGGCAACCAAGCAGTGTCTTACAGACACACTGACTGCATGCTGGCAACCAAGCAGTGTCTTACAGACACACTGACTGCATGCTGGCAACCAAGCAGTGTCTTACAGACACACTGACTGCATGCTGGCAACCAAGCAGTGTCTTACAGACACACTGACAGCATGCTGGCAACCAAGCAGTGTCTTACAGACACACTGACTGCATGCTGGCAACCAAGCAGTGTCTAACATACACACTGACAGCATACTGGCAACCAAGCAGTGTCTTACAGACACACTGACTGCATGCTGGCAACCAAGCAGTGTCTAACATACACACTGACAGCATACTGGCAACCAAGCAGTGTCTTACAGACACACTGACAGCATGCTGGCAACCAAGCAGTGTCTAACATACACACTGACAGCATACTGGCAACCAAGCAGTGTCTAACATACACACTGACAGCATACTGGCAACCAAGCAGTGTCTTACAGACACACTGACTGCATGCTGGCAACCAAGCAGTGTCTAACATACACACTGACAGCATACTGGCAACCAAGCAGTGTCTTACAGACACACTGACTGCATGCTGGCAACCAAGCAGTGTCTAACATACACACTGACAGCATACTGGCAACCAAGCAGTGTCTTACAGACACACTGACTGCATGCTGGCAACCAAGCAGTGTCTAACATACACACTGACAGCATACTGGCAACCAAGCAGTGTCTTACAGACACACTGACAGCATGCTGGCAACCAAGCAGTGTCTTACATACACACTGACAGCATGCTGGCAACCAAGCAGTGTCTAACATACACACTGACAGCATGCTGGCAACCAAGCAGTGTCTTACAGACACACTGACTGCATGCTGGCAACCAAGCAGTGTCTAACATACACACTGACAGCATGCTGGCAACCAAGCAGTGTCTTACAGACACACTGACTGCATGCTGGCAACCAAGCAGTGTCTTACATACACACTGACTGCATGCTGGCAACCAAGCAGTGTCTTACAGACACACTGACTGCATGCTGGCAACCAAGCAGTGTCTTACAGACACACTGACAGCATGCTGGCAACCAAGCAGTATCTTACCGACACACTGACAGCATGCTGGCAACCAAGCAGTATCTTACCGACACACTGACTGCATGCTGGCAACCAAGCAGTGTCTTACAGACACACTGACAGCATGCTGGCAACCAAGCAGTGTCTTACAGACACACTGACAGCATGCTGGCAACCAAGCAGTGTCTTACATACACACTGACAGCATGCTGGCAACCAAGCAGTGTCTTACATACACACTGACAGCATGCTGGCAACCAAGCAGTGTCTTACAGACACACTGACAGCATGCTGGCAACCAAGCAGTGTCTTACATACACACTGACAGCATGCTGGCAACCAAGCAGTGTCTTACAGACACACTGACAGCATGCTGGCAACCAAGCAGTGTCTTACATATACACTGACAGCATACTGGCAACCAAACAGTGTCTAACAGACACACTGACAGCATGCTGGCAACCAAGCAGTGTCTTACAGACAGACTGACAGCATGCTGGCAACCAAGCAGTGTCTTACAGACACACTGACAGCATGCTGGCAACCAAGCAGTGTCTAACATACACACTGACAGCATGCTGGCAACCAAGCAGTGTCTTACAGACACACTGACTGCATGCTGGCAACCAAGCAGTGTCTTACAGACACACTGACAGCATGCTGGCAACCAAGCAGTGTCTAACATACACACTGACTGCATGCTGGCAACCAAGCAGTGTCTTACAGACACACTGACAGCATGCTGGCAACCAAGCAGTGTCTAACATACACACTGACAGCATGCTGGCAACCAAGCAGTGTCTTACAGACACACTGACAGCATACTGGCAACCAAGCAGTGTCTAACATACACACTGACTGCATGCTGGCAAACAAGCAGTGTCTGACATACACACTGACAGCATGCTGGCAACCAAGCAGTGTCTTACAGACACACTGACAGCATGCTGGCAACCAAGCAGTGTCCTACAGACACACTGACAGCATGCTGGCAACCAAGCAGTGTCTTACAGACACACTGACAGCATGCTGGCAACCAAGCAGTGTCTGACATACACACTGACAGCATGCTGGCAACCAAGCAGTGTCTGACATACACACTGACAGCATGCTGGCAACCAAGCAGTGTCTTACAGACACACTGACAGCATGCTGGCAACCAAGCAGTGTCTTACAGACACACTGACAGCATGCTGGCAACCAAGCAGTGTCTTACAGACACACTGACAGCATGCTGGCAACCAAGCAGTGTCTTACAGACACACTGACAGCATGCTGGCAACCAAGCAGTGTCTTACATACACACTGACAGCATGCTGGCAACCAAGCAGTGTCTTACAGACACACTGACAGCATGCTGGCAACCAAGCAGTGTCTTACAGACACACTGACAGCATGCTGGCAACCAAGCAGTGTCTTACATACACACTGACTGCATGCTGGCAACCAAGCAGTGTCTTCCAGACACACTGACTGCATGCTGGCAACCAAGCAGTGTCTAACATACACACTGACTGCATGCTGGCAACCAAGCAGTGTCTTACAGACACACTGACTGCATGCTGGCAACCAAGCAGTGTCTTACAGACACACTGACAGCATGCTGGCAACCAAGCAGTGTCTTACAGACACACTGACAGCATGCTGGCAACCAAGCAGTGTCTAACATACACACTGACAGCATGCTGGCAACCAAGCAGTGTCTTACAGACACACTGACAGCATGCTGGCAACCAAGCAGTGTCTAACATACACACTGACAGCATGCTGGCAACCAAGCAGTGTCTAACATACACACTGACTGCATGCTGGCAACCAAGCAGTGTCTTCCAGACACACTGACTGCATGCTGGCAACCAAGCAGTGTCTTACATACACACTGACTGCATGCTGGCAACCAAGCAGTGTCTTACAGACACACTGACAGCATGCTGGCAACCAAGCAGTGTCTTACAGACACACTGACTGCATGCTGGCAACCAAGCAGTGTCTTACAGACACACTGACAGCATGCTGGCAACCAAGCAGTGTCTTACAGACACACTGACAGCATGCTGGCAACCAAGCAGTGCCTAACATACACACTGACAGCATGCTGGCAACCAAGCAGTGTCTAACATACACGTAGCAAAACAAATAGTGAACGTTGCATGTTGTGTCTCTGCAGGATCAGTGAATGTTGCCGTCTCAGGCAAAACGGCGGCTGGTTCTTTTTGCACTGCCCACAGGCACGGGGTGCATGGAAACACTTTAGACACAACATACTCCTTGGACTCTTTGTGCCCGTATAGGAATATTATTGTCTTTAGCTGTGTAAGCTTTCTTCGTTGTTTCGATTATACGTCAACCGCTGAGGGAAGAACTAACCTGAATGTCTTGTAACGGCAATCACAATATTTAAATGCTCATCTATTTTTACATTTAGTCAAGTTTTGATTTGTTGTGTGTGTGGAACCTTTGTAGTTTCAATTTAATAAGTTCCCATTTGGTACTATATTTAGTGGGTGTAAGTTTGGAGCACACTCGAGAATTGTTGATGAATAACGATAAAGTATACAGTTTTACCAAAACTGCCGACCTGCCAGTTTTTAATTAATGTACGTATGTAACTAATCGAAAAACGAACAATCAACTAACTATTCAATTCATTAGCCGTTATCAGGCGGAAAAATGATCTGATGGGCAGTTTGAGGCTGTTGGTTTTAAAACGTCTCTTCAACTAATTTGGGAGTGAGATTGTAATGCAATCTTTACAAACAAGATTACTGACACCAAATGAACTACGAACGTAAGTTAGTTCTGTAAGTATGACATAAGTCCAAGCCTTCCAACCAACCAACCAACCAACCAACCAACCAACCAACCAACCAACCAACCAACCAACCAACCAACCAGCCAGCCAAACAAACAAACAAACATCTCTCTCTCACTCTGCACTTGCGAGGGTGTGTGTGTGTGTGTGTGTGTGTGTGTGTGTGAGTGTGTGTGTGTGTGTGTTGTGTGTGTGTGTGTGTAAGTGTGTGTATGTGTGTGTGTGTGTGTGTGTGTGTGTTGCGCCCCTCTGGTTGAAGATTGTAACGGCAAACGTCTTTGCAATTTCCTTTTTCAATAGTTAGCGAAGATCCTTTCAATATAATTTTTATTGGAAATATTCTAATTTATTTTAAGTGATAGAAACCTTTTTCAGTTCTTGAAGTCTGGCAGCAATGGTTAACTGGAACAGTCTTACAGGGGAATTGTAAAAGTCAACATTTAATTACTCCAATGGTCAACACCATTCAATAAGTTCTTCTGCTCATTTTGTGAAATGTGTACATGTGAAACAACAAATCCAATGGTGTTCATCGTGCTTTGTGTATGGAAATGATATGAAACCCTAGAGTAGTTCTCAAAAACAGCGCGCTTTGCTCTTGTTGGGACTCAAAATCTACCTTGGTCAAAGTAAACAATTATTTTGTTTTTCAGTTCGTGGGACAAGCCAACACCAGACCGTGCCAAACTTGCTTTTGCTCCAACTTGTGTTTTTTGTCCTCTCCAATATTAATAGTGACTGAGTCTAAAGGAAATGTGTTTCCCTTTCTCATCTAACAATCAAGACAAAGACGCAATGGTTTGCCGCACCTCGCCACGTTCAACGTTCAATGGTGCCTACAGTTGAGACACACACCAAGTCACACTGGCTGCATGAAGACAGAGACACGGTGTTATGACGATCAGTCAAGGGACAACGTTCAATGGCTGCCACAGAAGAAAAGAAAAAAACCACATTGTCACACTCTTCAAAGCAACGGCGCCAACGTTCAGATACTTTCTGGATCAAGACTTAGCGTACGGCAGGATCGTTCTCTAACTGTCTTGAACACGAGGTTGTTATGCATGGGATAAAAATCCAAATGGGAAGGCAATATATGTCTGTGGACAGTGGAAGGCAATATATGTTTGTGGACAGACGAAACGGCTGCTGCGTAAACTTTATGGTCGATCAAATTCAACAAACCATCTTCTTCTCTTAAGACAGTCTGTGAAACTTGACTTGTGTCCGTGACAGTGTTGTCAGCCTGTCTGTGAGAAATGACTTGTGTCAGTGACAGTCTGTGAAACTTGACTTGTGTTAGTGACAGTGAAGTCAGCCTGTCTGTGAGAACTGACTTGTGTCAGTGACAGTGGAGTCATCCTGTCCGTGAGAAATGACTTGTGTCAGTGACAGTCTGTGAAACTTGACTTGTGTCAGTGACAGTGAAGTCATCCTGTCTGTGAGAAATGACTTGTGTCAGTGACAGTCTGCAAAACTTGACTTGTGTCAGTGACAGTGAAGCCTGCCTGTCTGTGACATATGCGTATTGAGCCGTGTTAGCGAGCCACACCCGACCTCGGTCAGTAACACACAGCACGCCACACTCTGCATTCATGACACGTTGTGTGGTGAAAACCTGGAACATTTTGTCTGAAGATTTACCTATTGAGCTATAGGGGAACCAGACGTGCGTAATTCTGTCACTGAGCGTGATAATTATAACCAGTAGAACAGGGCATGTGTAGAGACTGATACTCTAACCGGGTGTGAGAGATTCTCTAACCGGGTGTAAGGAAAAGACAAGTTGTTGATCAAAACCAGCAGAACAGGACATTGTGAACCTGGACTGATACTCTAACCGGGTGTAAGGGATTGTCTAACCGGATGTAAGAGAAAGACAAATTGTAGATCATAACCAGCAGCACAACGCGGGTAGCTCTCTGTCGTTCCCAAAAGCAACACAGCGCGCAGGTCACATTGAGTGAAGGTTTGAACCCGAGACCATGGCGGCCAGAAACTCGCAACAGGCACAGGGTGAGCCCTGGCGGCAGATCGTGACGTCACTCTACCCTGACGCTCTCACCCGTACCTACTGTGTGCCGCCGGTACAGTTCAACAGGGTGCCCTACTTCAGGGGCACTGCACCCGGTACCGGTGAGCCCGTGCTTGTGCTACCAGACTGTCCGACTGGTGGATCCCTTGAGCACAGAGCTCCCACGTCCCGTCGCCACTTCATCCCGCCATCACAATACAGCATGTGGACCCAGGAGTCACTGTCACAGATACATCTCGTGCCAGAAAGAGTGCAGGAGAGCGACATACGGGATGACTTTGCCCAGAATCACGTGATGCTGAACCTGCAGGAGCTTGGCGACAGTCGTCACGAGGCCATGTTCATCCTGTCTCAGTTACAGTTTGGCAGCTACCTCAACCAGCCTGCCTATGCCGCGGCCGCGAAACAGCTCCCACGACCCAAAGACTTAGCACAAGATCGTCAGGGCGATTTTGACTTTCTTTTGATCCACCGCCAGCACGGCATTCTGATCGGAGAGCTCAAGTCTGTGGGGAAAACCAAGGGTGCCTCGAACGAGACAGTCCCTCCGGCCGATCCTTTCCTTGCCCAGAAGGTGAAGCAAGCGGTCAAGCAGCTGGACAAGTCGGAGAGAGTGGTGAGGCACCTTGTGAGTGACATCGGACCTTGCATGACTGTCAAGAAAACTCTCTTCCTGCCTTACATCAGCAGTGCTCAGTTAGAGCGAGTCTTGGACAACGATGAACAGTTGGAACAGGTAACGAGAAAGGGAGAGAGGGAAAGAGAGAGAGAGTGAGAGAGAGAGAGAGATCCAGAGAGAGAGAGAGAGAGAGAGAGAGAGAGAGAGGGGGATGGATGGAGGGAGGGAGGGAGGGAGGGATGGATGGAGGGAGGGAGGGAGAGGCAGACACACAGACAGACAAGAGAGACAGAGCTAGGGACAGAGAGAGAGAGAGAGAGAGAGAGAGAGAGGGAGAGGGGGGGAGGGAGGGAGAGGCAGACACACAGACAGACAAGAGTGACAGAGCTAGGGACAGAGAGAGAGAGCGAGAGAGAGAGAGAGAGAGAGAGAGGGAGAGGGAGGGAGGGAGGGAGGGAGGGAGGGAGGGAGGGAGAGGCAGACACACAGACAGACAAGAGAGACAGAGCTAGGGACAGAGAGAGAGAGAATAAAGAGAAAGAAAGAGAGACAGAGACACAGGGAGAGAGTGTGTGCTGGTCTCAGTACATTTACAATTGCTGCCTCACACACACACACACACACACACACACACACACACACACACACACATACACACACACACACACACACACACACACACACACGCGCGAGAGTGTGCGCACATAGTCACAACGATGGATGTTTTGTCAGTTTCAACCAAGGAAATAATTATACTTGTGTCCCACACAAAGATAAAGTATTACGTACTGTACATGTATGTCTCTACTGCAGGCGGTGTGTCAGAGCCTGGGTGCCGCCAACACAGCGGAGGCCCTGAAGCTGTGCTGTTGCTCTGACCAACTGTCCCAGCCTGCATCGTACTGGCACGTGACACCCGCCGTGTTATCACAGCTGAGCACCTGGTGGCAACACAGGATGGCCTGTACTGTGGACACTCAGCTCACTGATCAGCTTTACCTGGACATCGTGGCCAGGTGAGAGAAGTGACATCCATGTCAGTTTCGTCACATGCACAGTGCTGAAACAA
>NC_090252.1:1284125-1286625 GCF_037325665.1 Littorina saxatilis | reverse complement strand
GATCACAGAGGTCGGTGGCCGTTGGACTGCGCACAGTGTGGTCAGGATATTGCTGTCGTGCTGCGCCGTCTGGGTGTGGGTAAGTTGTGTAGCTGATGATGATGTGCGAGGTGGTGGTGATGATGGTGATGATGATGGCGATGGTGATGATGATGGTGATTGGGGTAGGTTTGAGTGAAGGGTAAACCTTCCCGTTCCCTAATGGTGTCCCCCCCCCTCCCCCCACCCCCATCAGAATAATCGCTCACTTCAAAAGAACTACATTTTCAATCAAATCAAATGTCAGTCTGCCGGGGGGGAAAAATGTAGGCCTACGGAATTTTTATTGACGTCAAATACAGAATTACGTCATGTCGTCTAGGTTTTGCTGTCTGTGCTTGTCGAAAATGTAAAACAAATGTAAGATTATTTTATAATGCAAGTGCGTTTGCATGCTTGCGAGTGTGTGTGTGTGTGTCTGTGGGGAGTGGTGGTGTGTGTGTGGGGGGGGGGAGTGGTGGTGTGTGTGTTTGAGAAAATACACGGATATGTTGTGTGTTGAAATGCACCGAATGTTTGCTTGCATACATAAATATGTTCCAACGGTCTTTTCCCTGCAGGGAGCAGCGCCGCCAACAGTCCCTCCCGGCTGAGCTACCGTGATGTGTTCGTCCTGACCAGAAGCGACGATCTACATGATGACGTCACAGATGAGGCAGGGCGGGTGACGTCACCAGCTAGCGGCGTGGTGCAGGGACTGAAGGATGCAGGTGTACCGGTGAGTGTGTTGGGGGGTCAAGACTTGCTACACAACAGGGCGAGGTGGGAGGGAGCTGTGCAGGACGTGGCGGTGGCGGCAACGGACACAGTGACAGTAGCGGAGTATAACTGTGTGACAGGCCTGGAGCGGCGCGTGGTGGCCGTGTTACAGGGCAGACTTCAGTATGATGATGATGAAGGGATGACTGATGAGGTGACTGATCTTCAAGACAGGCTGACTGCAGTATCACGCTGCACCACACAGCTCATCACGGTCCGCACGCCTCCTGTCACCACCACCCCGCCATCCCTTACAACAACCACTACCCCCACCACCACAACCACCCACACCACAACCTAATACAACAACAACTACCACCACCATCACCACAACGACCACCAATACCACCAGCGATGACGACGACCACCACCTCCGCCAAAAAGAGGAGAGATAGGAAGTGTGTCTTGTCGTGACATGCCGCCATCATCACCATCGTCACCACCTCTACCGTGAGCTTCACCACCACCTCCTCCACCACCACCACCACCTCGATCACCACCACGACGACCACCACCACGACGACCACCACCACCACAACACCACCACCACAACAGCAACAACAACAACAACAACAACACCAACAACAACAACCACCACCACCACCAGAACAATCCAAAACACATCGGGTTATTCCTGGTTTTCGCAGATTGTAATCACTTGGAGATTGCCAGAGAAAGACTTCGTCAGTTCTATGACGCAAAACAAGAATTGACGTCATCGTGCTTGTGTTTTACGTCATTCAGATCTTGACCTTGGGATTGCGCTTCGAAACTGCTTTCCCTGTCAGAACCTTTTTAGTCTAAACATGTCGTTTACAATTTACACATGTTTACTGCCTGTTTGAAAAGTCGATAGCAAATCTTGGCATTTCTCAAACAGCACCAACTCAAAAAACCCGATTATTTTTTAATAAAAATGTTTTTGCTCTTCTATCTGCCTTATGTATTATGTGTTTGTGTGTGTGTGTGTGTGTGTGTGTGTGTGTGTGTGTTTGTGTGTTTGTGCGCGTGTGTGTGTGTGTTTGTGTGTGTGTGTTTGTGTTTGTGTGTGTGTGTTTGTGTGTGTGTGTGTGTATGTGTGTGTGTTTGTGTGTGTGTTTGTATGTGTGTGTGTGTGTGTTGTGTGTGTGTGTGTGTGTGTGTGTGTGTGTGTGTGTGTTTTCACGTGCGCGCATTTGAGTGTGTGGCGGCATCATACATTTTCATTGTAAGCTCAAGACACACTTCGTGTTTTATGATCACTGTTGTCCACAAAGTTTGGTGACCTCCGTCACATTTCGAAGTCTCCGCTACCACAAACATAAAATACACAACGGTGCACTATCTCAGAAACTTTCTACAAAATTAAGTTAACACAACTTGTCAAGAAAAGACAGTATACAGTAAGTCACCATCTTGAATTTCCCTCCATCCAGAAGGGAGATAACTGCAATTTAATCTAACATGTAACAAAAGACAACCTCAAAACAAATCAAACCAAAAAATCTTGAACAAAACACACACAAACAGATAAAAAAGAAAGGCGCACAGCTGGCAGGTTGATCTTTGTGATAACCCTAAACACATAGACTGCTAACGTTCCACAATCGAGGATAAAAAAAACAAGAAATGTTTGTTATTGGAATGTTTAGTTGTTGATAAAACAAGTCATTCACTTGTCTTGTTTTGTCACAAATATAGGCTAACGTTCCAATAAGTAACC
>NC_090252.1:1239125-1279125 GCF_037325665.1 Littorina saxatilis | reverse complement strand
TCTCTTCCACACAACATCATACATGTACTTTGTCCTGGCTCTCTTCCACACAACATCATACATGTACTGTGTCCTAGCTCTCTTCCACACAACATCATACATGTACTGTGTCCTAGCTCTCTTCCACACAACATCATACATGTACTGTGTCCTCGCTCTCGTCCACACAACATCATACATGTAATTTGTCCTGGCTCTCTTCCACACAACATCATACATGTACTTTATCCTAGCTCTCTTCCACACAACATCATACATGTACTTTGTCCTGGCTCTCTTCCAAACAACATCATACATGTACTTTGTCCTAGCTCTCTTCCACACAACATCATACATGTACTGTGTCCTGGCTCTCTTCCACACAACATCATACATGTACTTTGTCCTAGCTCTCTTCAACACAACATCATACATGTACTTTGTCCTAGCTCTCTTCCACACAACATCATACATGTACTTTGTCCTAGCTCTCTTCCACACAACATCATACATGTACTTTGTCCTGGCTCTCTTCCACACAACATCATACATGTACTTTGTCCTACCTCTTTCTTCCACACACCATCATACATGTACTTTGTCCTAGCTCTCTTCCACACAACATCATACATGTACTTTCTCCTAGCTCTCTTCCACACATCATACATGTACTTTGTCCTAGCTCTCTTCCACACAACATCATACATGTACTGTGTCCTAGCTCTCTTCCAAACAACATCATACATGTACTTTGTCCTAGCTCTCTTCCACACAACATCATACATGTACTTTGTCCTAGCTCTTTTCCACACAACATCATACATGTACTTTGTCCTGGCTCTCTTCCACACAACATCATGCATGTACTTTGTCCTAGCTCTCTTCCAAACAACATCATACATGTACTGTGTCCTAGCTCTCTTCCACACAACATCATACATGTACTTTCTCCTAGCTCTCTTCTAAACAACATCATACATGTACTTTGTCCTAGCTCTCTTCCACACAACATCATACATGTACTTTGTCCTAGCTCTCTTCCACACAACATCATTTATGTACTTTGTCCTAGCTCTCTTCCACACAACATCATGCATGTACTTTGTCCTAGCTCTCTTCCACACAACATCATACATGTACTTTGTCCTAGCTCTCTTCCACACATCATCATACATGTACTGTGTCCTGGCTCTCTTCCACACAACATCATACATGTACTGTGTCCTAGCTCTCTTCCACACATCATCATACATGTACTGTGTCCTGGCTCTCTTCCACACAACATCATACATGTACTTTGTCCTAGCTCTCTTCGAAACAACATCATACATGTACTTTGTCCTAGCTCTCTTCTACACAACATCATACATGTACTTTGTCCTAGCTCTCTTCCACCCAACATCATACATGTACTTTGTCCTAGCTCTCTTCCACACAACATCATACATGTACTTTGTCCTGGCTCTCTTCCACACAACATCATACATGTACTGTGTCCTGGCTCTCTTCCAAACAACATCATGCATGTACTTTGTCCTGGCTCTTTTCCACACAACATCATGCATGTACTTTGTCCTGGCTCTCTTCCACACAACATCATACATGTACTGTGTCCTAGCTCTCTTCCAAACAACATCATACATGTACTTTGTCCTAGCTCTCTTCCACACAACATCATTCATGTACTTTCTCCTAGCTCTCTTCCACACAACATCATACATGTACTTTGTCCTAGCTCTCTTCCACACAACATCATACATGTACTTTGTCCTAGCTCTCTTCCACACAACATCATACATTTACTTTGTCCTAGCTCTCTTCCACACAACATCATACATGTACTTTGTCCTGGCTCTCTTCCACACAACATCATACATGTACTTTGTCCTAGCTCTCTTCCACACAACATCATACATGTACTTTGTCCTAGCTCTCTTCTAAACAACATCATACATGTACTTTGTCCTAGCTCTCTTCCACACAACATCATACATGTCCTTTGTCCTAGCTCTCTTCCACACAACATCATACATGTACTTTGTCCTAGCTCTCTTCCACACAACATCATACATGTACTTTGTTCTAGCTCTCTTCCACACAACATCATACATGTACTTTGTCCTAGCTCTCTTCCACACAACATCATACGTGTACTTTGTCCTAGCTCTCTTCCACACAACATCATACATGTACTTTGTCCTAGCTCTCTTCCAAACAACATCATACATGTACTTTGTCCTAGCTCTCTTCCACACAACATCATACATGTACTTTGTCCTAGCTCTCTTCCACACAACATCATACATGTACTTTGTCCTAGCTCTTTTCCACACAACATCATACATGTACTTTGTCCTGGCTCTCTTCCACACAACATCATACATGTACTTTGTCCTAGCTCTCTTCTAAACAACATCATACATGTACTTTGTCCTAGCTCTCTTCCACACAACATCATACATGTACTTTGTCCTAGCTCTCTTCCACACAACATCATACATGTACTTTGTCCTAGCTCTCTTCCACACAACATCATACATGTACTTTGTCCTAGCTCTCTTCCACACAACATCATACATGTACTTTGTCCTAGCTCTCTTCCACACATCATCATACATGTACTGTGTCCTGGCTCTCTTCCACACAACATCATACATGTACTGTGTCCTAGCTCTCTTCCACACAACATCATACATGTACTGTGTCCTAGCTCTCTTCCACACAACATCATACATGTACTTTGTCCTCGCTCTCTTTCACACAACATTATACATGTACTTTGTCCTGGCTCTCTTCCACACAACATCATACATGTACTGTGTCCTAGCTCTCTTCCACACAACATCATACATGTACTTTGTCCTGGCTCTCTTCCACACAACATCATACATGTACTTTGTCCTAGCTCTCTTCCAAACAACATCATACATGTACTTTGTCCTAGCTCTCTTCTACACAACATCATACATGTACTTTGTCCTAGCTCTCTTCCACACAACATCATACATGTACTTTGTCCTAGCTCTCTTCCACACAACATCATACATGTACTTTGTCCTGGCTCTCTTCCACACAACATCATACATGTACTTTGTCCTGGCTCTCTTCCACACACCATCATACATGTACTTTGTCCTAACTCTCTTCCACACAACATCATGCATGTACTTTGTCCTAGCTCTCTTCCACACAACATCATACATGTACTTTGTCCTAGCTCTCTTCCACACAACATCATACATGTACTTTGTCCTAGCTCTCTTCCACACAACATCATACATGTACTTTGTCCTAGCTCTCTTCCACACAACATCATACATGTACTTTGTCCTAGCTCTCTTCCACACAACATCATACATGTACTTTGTCCTAGCTCTCTTCCACACAACATCATACATGTACTTTGTCCTAGCTCTCTTCTAAACAACATCATACATGTACTTTGTCCTAGCTCTCCTCCACACAACATCATACATGTACTGTGTCCTAGCTCTCTTCCACACAACATCATACATGTACTGTGTCCTAGCTCTCTTCCACACAACATCATACATGTACTTTGTCCTAGCTCTCTTCCACACAACATCATACATGTACTGTGTCCTAGCTCTCTTCCACACAACATCATACATGTACTGTGTCCTAGCTCTCTTCCACACAACATCATACATGTACTTTGTCCTAGCTCTCTTCCACACAACATCATACATGTACTTTGTCCTAGCTCTCTTCTAAACAACATCATACATGTACTTTGTCCTAGCTCTCTTCCACACAACATCATACATGTACTTTGTCCTAGCTCTCTTCCACACAACATCATACATGTACTGTGTCCTAGCTCTCTTCCACACAACATCATACATGTACTTTGTCCTAGCTCTCTTCCACACAACATCATACATGTACTTTGTCCTAGCTCTCTTCCACACAACATCATACATGTACTTTGTCCTAGCTCTCTTCCACACAACATCATACATTTACTTTGTCCTAGCTCTCTTCCACACAACATCATACATGTACTTTGTCCTGGCTCTCTTCCACACAACATCATACATGTACTTTGTCCTAGCTCTCTTCCACACAACATCATACATGTACTTTGTCCCAGCTCTCTTCCAAACAACATCATACATGTACTTTGTCCTAGCTCTCTTCCACACAACATCATACATGTACTTTGTCCTTGCTCTCTTCCAAACAACATCAAACATGTACTGTGTCCTAGCTCTCTTCCACACAACATCATACATGTACTTTGTCCTAGCTCTCTTCCACACAACATCATACATGTACTTTGTCCTAGCTCTCTTCCACACAACATCATACATGTACTTTGTCCTAGCTCTCTTCCACACAACATCATACATGTACTTTGTCCTAGCTCTCTTCCACACAACATCATACATGTACTTTGTTCTAGCTCTCTTCCACACAACATCATACATGTACTGTGTCCTAGCTCTCTTCCACACAACATCATACATGTACTTTGTCCTAGCTCTCTTCCACACAACATCATACATGTACTGTGTCCTAGCTCTCTTCCACACAACATCATACATGTCCTTTGTCCTAGCTCTCTTCCACACAACATCATACATGTACTTTGTCCTAGCTCTCTTCCACACAACATCATACATGTACTTTGTCCTAGCTCTCTTCCACACAACATCATACATGTACTTTGTCCTAGCTCTCTTCCACACAACATCATACATGTACTTTGTCCTAGCTCTCTTCCACACAACATCATACATGTACTTTGTCCTAGCTCTCTTCCACACAACATCATACATGTACTTTGTCCTAGCTCTCTTCCACACAACATCATACATGTACTTTGTCCTAGCTCTCTCCCACACAACATCATACATGTACTTTGTCCTGGCTCTCTTCCACACAACATCATACATGTACTGTGTCCTAGCTCTCTTCCACACAACATCATACATGTACTGTGTCCTAGCTCTCTTCCACACAACATCATACATGTACTTTGTCCTGGCTCTCTTCCACACAACATCATACATGTACTGTGTCCTAGCTCTCTTCCACACAACATCATACATGTACTTTGTCCTAGCTCTCTTCCACACAACATCATACATGTACTGTGTCCTAGCTCTCTTCCACACAACATCATACATGTACTTTGTCCTAGCTCTCTTCCACACAACATCATACATGTACTTTGTCCTAGCTCTCTTCCACACAACATCATACATGTACTGTGTCCTAGCTCTCTTCCACACAACATCATACATGTACTGTGTCCTAGCTCTCTTCCACACAACATCATACATGTACTGTGTCCTAGCTCTCTTCCACACAACATCATACATGTACTTTGTCCTGGCTCTCTTCCACACAACATCATACATGTACTGTGTCCTAGCTCTCTTCCACACAACATCATACATGTACTTTGTCCTGGCTCTCTTCCACACAACATCATACATGTACTGTGTCCTAGCTCTCTTCCACACAACATCATACATGTACTTTGTCCTGGCTCTCTTCCACACAACATCATACATGTACTTTGTCCTACCTCTCTTCCACAAAACATCATACATGTACTTTGTCCTAGCTCTCTTCCACACAACATCATACATGTACTTTGTCCTAGCTCTCTTCCACACATCATACATGTACTTTGTCCTAGCTCTCTTCCACACAACATCATACATGTACTGTGTCCTAGCTCTCTTCCAAACAACATCATACATGTACTGTGTCCTAGCTCTCTTCCACACAACAACATACATGTACTGTGTCCTAGCTCTCTTCCACACAACATCATACATGTACTTTGTCCTAGCTCTCTTCCACACAACATCATACATGTACTTTGTCCTAGCTCTCTTCCACACAACATCATACATGTACTGTGTCCTAGCTCTCTTCCACACAACATCATACATGTACTTTGTCCTAGCTCTCTTCCACACAACATCATACATGTACTTTGTCCCAGCTCTCTTCCAAACAACATCATACATGTACTTTGTCCTAGCTCTCTTCCACACAACATCATACATGTACTTTGTCCTAGCTCTCTTCCACACAACATCATACATGTAGTTTGTCCTGGCTCTCTTCCACACAACATCATACATGTACTGTGTCCTAGCTCTCTTCCACACAACATCATACATGTACTTTGTCCTGGCTCTCTTCCACACAACATCATACATGCACTTTGTCCTGGCTCTCTTCCACACAACATCATGTATTTACTTTGTCCTAGCTCTCTTCCAAATAACATCATACATGTACTTTGTCCTAGCTCTCTTCCACACAACATCATACATGTACTTTGTCATAGCTCTCTTCCACACAACATCATACATGTACTTTGTCCTAGCTCTCTTCCACACAACATCATACATGTACTTTGTCCTAGCTCTCTTCCACACAACATCATATATGTACTTTGTCCTAGCTCTCTTCCACACAACATCATGCATGTACTTTGTCCTAGCTCTCTTCCACACAACATCATACATGTACTTTGTCCTAGCTCTCTTCCACACATCATCATACATGTACTGTGTCCTGGCTCTCTTCCACACAACATCATACATGTACTGTGTCCTAGCTCTCTTCCACACATCATTATACATGTACTGTGTCCTGGCTCTCTTCCACACAACATCATACATGTACTTTGTCCTAGCTCTCTTCGAAACAACATCATACATGTACTTTGTCCTAGCTCTCTTCTACACAACATCATACATGTACTTTGTCCTAGCTCTCTTCCACCCAACATCATACATGTACTTTGTCCTAGCTCTCTTCCACACAACATCATACATGTACTTTGTCCTGGCTCTCTTCCACACAACATCATACATGTACTGTGTCCTGGCTCTCTTCCAAACAACATCATGCATGTACTTTGTCCTGGCTCTCTTCCACACAACATCATGCATGTACTTTGTCCTGGCTCTCTTCCACACAACATCATACATGTACTGTGTCCTAGCTCTCTTCCAAACAACATCATACATGTACTTTGTCCTAGCTCTCTTCCACACAACATCATTCATGTACTTTCTCCTAGCTCTCTTCCACACAACATCATACATGTACTTTGTCCTAGCTCTCTTCCACACAACATCATACATGTACTTTGTCCTAGCTCTCTTCCACACAACATCATACATTTACTTTGTCCTAGCTCTCTTCCACACAACATCATACATGTACTTTGTCCTGGCTCTCTTCCACACAACATCATACATGTACTTTGTCCTGGCTCTCTTCCACACAACATCATACATGTACTTTGTCCTGGCTCTCTTCTAAACAACATCATACATGTACTTTGTCCTAGCTCTCTTCCACACAACATCACACATGTACTTTGTCCTAGCTCTCTTCCACACAACATCATACATGTACTTTGTCCTAGCTCTCTTCCACACAACATCATACATGTACTTTGTTCTAGCTCTCTTCCACACAACATTATACATGTACTTTGTCCTAGCTCTCTTCCACACAACATCATACGTGTACTTTGTCCTAGCTCTCTTCCACACAACATCATACATGTACTTTGTCCTAGCTCTCTTCCACACAACATCATACATGTACTTTGTCCTAGCTCTCTTCCACACAACATCATACATGTACTTTGTCCTAGCTCTCTTCCACACAACATCATACATGTACTTTGTCCTAGCTCTTTTCCACACAACATCATACATGTACTTTGTCCTGGCTCTCTTCCACACAACATCATACATGTACTTTCTCCTAGCTCTCTTCTAAACAACATCATACATGTACTTTGTCCTAGCTCTCTTCCACACAACATCATACATGTACTTTGTCCTAGCTCTCTTCCACACAACATCATATATGTACTTTGTCCTAGCTCTCTTCCACACAACATCATACATGTACTTTGTCCTAGCTCTCTTCCACACAACATCATACATGTACTTTGTCCTAGCTCTCTTCCACACATCATCATACATGTACTGTGTCCTGGCTCTCTTCCACACAACATCATACATGTACTGTGTCCTAGCTTTCTTCCACACATCATCATACATGTACTTTGTCCTGGCTCTCTTCCACAAAACATCATACATGTACTTTGTCCTAGCTCTCTTCCACACAACATCATACATGTACTTTGTCCTAGCTCTCTTCCACACAACATCATACATGTACTGTGTCCTAGCTCTCTTGCACACAACATCATACATGTACTGTGTCCTGGCTCTCTTCCACACAACATCATACATGTACTTTGTCCTAGCTCTCTTCCACACAAGCTCATACATGTACTTTGTCCTAGCTCTCTTCCACACAACATCATACATGTACTTTGTCCTGGCTCTCTTCCACACAACATCATACATGTACTGTGTCCTGGCTCTCTTCCACACAACATCATACATGTACTGTGTCCTAGCTCTCTTCCACACATCTTCCACACAACATCATACATGTACTGTGTCCTAGCTCTCTTCCACACAACATCATACATGTACTGTGTCCTAGCTCTCTTCCACACAACATCATACATGTACTGTGTCCTAGCTCTCTTCCACACAACATCATACATGTACTGTGTCCTGGCTCTCTTCCACACAACATCATACATGTACTTTGTCCTAGCTCTCTTCCACACAACATCATACATGTACTGTGTCCTAGCTCTCTTCCACACAACATCAAACATGTACTGTGTCCTAGCTATCTTCCACACAACATCATACATGTACTGTGTCCTGGCTCTCTTCCACACAACATCATACATGTACTTTGTCCTAGCTCTCTTCCACACAACATCATGCATGTACTGTGTCCTGGCTCTCTTCCACACAACATCATACATGTACTTTGTCCTAGCTCTCTTCCACACAACATCATACATGTACTGTGTCCTGGCTCTCTTCCACACAACATCATACATGTACTTTGTCCTGGCTCTCTTCCACACAACATCATACATGTACTGTGTCCTAGCTCTCTTCCACACAACATCATACATGTACTTTGTCCTGGCTCTCTTCCACACAACATCATACATGTACTGTGTCCTGGCTCTCTTCCACACAACATCATACATGTACTTTGTCCTGGCTCTCTTCAACACAACATCATACATGTACTGTGTCCTGGCTCTCTTCCACACAACATCATACATGTACTGTGTCCTAGCTCTCTTCCACACAACATCATACATGTACTGTGTCCTGGCTCTCTTCAACACAACATCATACATGTACTTTGTCCTGGCTCTCTTCCACACAACATCATGCATGTACTTTGTCCTGGCTCCCTTCCACACAACATCATACATGTACTGTGTCCTGGCTCTCTTCCACACAACATCATACATGTACTTTGTCCTAGCTCTCTTCCACACAACATCATACATGTACTTTCTCCTGGCTCTCTTCCACACAACATCATGCATGTACTTTGTCCTGGCTCTCTTCCACACAACATCATGCATGTACTTTGTCCTAGCTCTCTTCCACACAACATCATACATGTACTTTGTCCTGGCTCTCTTCCACACAACATCATACATGTACTGTGTCCTAGCTCTCTTCCACACAACATCATACATGTACTGTGTCCTAGCTCTCTTCCACACAACATCATACATGTACTGTGTCCTCGCTCTCTTCCACACAACATCATACATGTAATTTGTCCTGGCTCTCTTCCACACAACATCATACATGTACTTTATCCTAGCTCTCTTCCACACAACATCATACATGTACTTTGTCCTGGCTCTCTTCCAAACAACATCATACATGTACTTTGTCCTAGCTCTCTTCCACACAACATCATACATGTACTGTGTCCTGGCTCTCTTCCACACAACATCATACATGTACTTTGTCCTAGCTCTCTTCCACACAACATCATACATGTACTTTGTCCTAGCTCTCTTCCACACAACATCATACATGTACTGTGTCCTAGCTCTCTTCCACACAACATCATACATGTACTTTGTCCTGGCTCTCTTTCACACAACATCATACATGTACTTTGTCCTACCTCTTTCTTCCACACACCATCATACATGTACTTTGTCCTAGCTCTCTTCCACACAACATCATACATGTACTGTGTCCTAGCTCTCTTCCACACATCATACATGTACTTTGTCCTAGCTCTCTTCCACACAACATCATACATGTACTGTGTCCTAGCTCTCTTCCAAACAACATCATACATGTACTTTGTCCTAGCTCTCTTCCACACAACATCATACATGTACTTTGTCCTAGCTCTTTTCCACACAACATCATACATGTACTTTGTCCTGGCTCTCTTCCACACAACATCATGCATGTACTTTGTCCTAGCTCTCTTCCAAACAACATCATACATGTACTGTGTCCTAGCTCTCTTCCACACAACATCATACATGTACTTTCTCCTAGCTCTCTTCTAAACAACATCATACATGTACTTTGTCCTAGCTCTCTTCCACACAACATCATACATGTACTTTGTCCTAGCTCTCTTCCACACAACATCATATATGTACTTTGTCCTAGCTCTCTTCCACACAACATCATGCATGTACTTTGTCCTAGCTCTCTTCCACACAACATCATACATGTACTTTGTCCTAGCTCTCTTCCACACATCATCATACATGTACTGTGTCCTGGCTCTCTTCCACACAACATCATACATGTACTGTGTCCTAGCTCTCTTCCACACATCATCATACATGTACTGTGTCCTGGCTCTCTTCCACACAACATCATACATGTACTTTGTCCTAGCTCTCTTCTACACAACATCATACATGTACTTTGTCCTAGCTCTCTTCTACACAACATCATACATGTACTTTGTCCTAGCTCTCTTCCACCCAACATCATACATGTACTTTGTCCTAGCTCTCTTCCACACAACATCATACATGTACTTTGTCCTGGCTCTCTTCCACACAACATCATACATGTACTGTGTCCTGGCTCTCTTCCAAACAACATCATGCATGTACTTTGTCCTGGCTCTTTTCCACACAACATCATGCATGTACTTTGTCCTGGCTCTCTTCCACACAACATCATACATGTACTGTGTCCTAGCTCTCTTCCAAACAACATCATACATGTACTTTGTCCTAGCTCTCTTCCACACAACATCATTCATGTACTTTCTCCTAGCTCTCTTCCACACAACATCATACATGTACTTTGTCCTAGCTCTCTTCCACACAACATCATACATGTACTTTGTCCTAGCTCTCTTCCACACAACATCATACATGTACTTTGTCCTAGCTCTCTTCCACACAACATCATACATGTACTTTGTCCTGGCTCTCTTCCACACAACATCATACATGTACTTTGTCCTAGCTCTCTTCCACACAACATCATACATGTACTTTGTCCTAGCTCTCTTCTAAACAACATCATACATGTACTTTGTCCTAGCTCTCTTCCACACAACATCATACATGTACTTTGTCCTAGCTCTCTTCCACACAACATCATACATGTACTTTGTCCTAGCTCTCTTCCACACAACATCATACATGTACTTTGTTCTAGCTCTCTTCCACACAACATCATACATGTACTTTGTCCTAGCTCTCTTCCACACAACATCATACGTGTACTTTGTCCTAGCTCTCTTCCACACAACATCATACATGTACTTTGTCCTAGCTCTCTTCCAAACAACATCATACATGTACTTTGTCCTAGCTCTCTTCCACACAACATCATACATGTACTTTGTCCTAGCTCTCTTCCACACAACATCATACATGTACTTTGTCCTAGCTCTTTTCCACACAACATCATACATGTACTTTGTCCTGGCTCTCTTCCACACAACATCATACATGTACTTTCTCCTAGCTCTCTTCTAAACAACATCATACATGTACTTTGTCCTAGCTCTCTTCCACACAACATCATACATGTACTTTGTCCTAGCTCTCTTCCACACAACATCATTTATGTACTTTGTCCTAGCTCTCTTCCATACAACATCATACATGTATTTTGTCCTAGCTCTCTTCCACACAACATCATACATGTACTTTGTCATAGCTCTCTTCCACACAACATCATACATGTACTGTGTCCTGGCTCTCTTCCACACAACATCATACATGTACTGTGTCCTAGCTCTCTTCCACACATCATCATACATGTACTTTGTCCTGGCTCTCTTCCACACAACATCATACATGTACTTTGTCCTAGCTCTCTTCCACACAACATTATACATGTACTTTGTCCTAGCTCTCTTCCACACAACATCATACATGTACTTTGTCCTAGCTTTCTTCCACACATCATCATACATGTACTTTGTCCTGGCTCTCTTCCACACAACATCATACATGTACTTTGTCCTAGCTCTCTTCGAAACAACATCATACATGTACTTTGTCCTAGCTCTCTTCTACACAACATCATACATGTACTTTGTCCTAGCTCTCTTCCACCCAACATCATACATGTACTTTGTCCTAGCTCTCTTCCACACAACATCATACATGTACTTTGTCCTGGCTCTCTTCCACACAACATCATACATGTACTGTGTCCTGGCTCTCTTCCAAACAACATCATGCATGTACTTTGTCCTAACTCTCTTCCACACAACATCATGCATGTACTTTGTCCTGGCTCTCTTCCACACAACATCATACATGTACTTTGTCCTAGCTCTCTTCCACACAACATCATACATGTACTTTCTCCTAGCTCTCTTCCAAACATCATACATGTACTTTGTCCTAGCTCTCTTCCACACAACATCATACATGTACTTTCTCCTAGCTCTCTTCCACACAACATCATACATGTACTTTGTCCTAGCTCTCTTCCACACAACCTCATACATGTACTTTGTCCTAGCTCTCTTCTAAACAGCATCATACATGTACTTTGTCCCAGCTCTCTTCCACACAACATCATACATGTACTTTGTCCTGGCTCTCTTCCACACAACATCATACATGTACTGTGTCCTAGCTCTCTTCTAAACAACATCATACATGTACTTTGTCCTAGCTCTCTTCCACACAACATCATACATGTACTTTGTCCTAGCTCTCTTCCACACAACATCATACATGTACTGTGTCCCTAGCTCTCTTCCACACAACATCATTCATGTACTTTCGCTAGCTCTCTTCCACACAACATCATACATGTACTTTGTCCTAGCTCTCTTCCACACAACATCATACATGTACTTTGTCCTAGCTCTCTTCCACACAACATCATACATTTACTTTGTCCTAGCTCTCTTCCACACAACATCATACATGTACTTTGTCCTGGCTCTCTTCCACACAACATCATACATGTACTTTGTCCTAGCTCTCTTCCACACAACATCATACATGTACTTTGTCCCAGCTCTCTTCTAAACAACATCATACATGTACTTTGTCCTAGCTCTCTTCCACACAACATCATACATGTACTTTGTCCTAGCTCTCTTCCAAACAACATCATACATGTACTTTGTCCTGGCTCTCTTCCACACAACATCATACATGTACTTTGTCCTAGCTCTCTTCCACACAACATCATACATGTACTTTGTCCTAGCTCTGTTCCACACAACATCATACATGTACTTTGTTCTAGCTCTCTTCCACACAACATCATACATGTACTTTGTCCTAGCTCTCTTCCACACAACATCATACATGTACTTTGTTCTAGCTCTCTTCCACACAACATCATACATGTACTTTGTCCTAGCTCTCTTCCACACAACATCATACATGTACTTTGTCCTAGCTCTCTTCCACACAACATCATACATGTACTTTGTCCTAGCTCTCTTCCAAACAACATCATACATGTACTTTGTCCTAGCTCTCTTCCACACAACATCATTTATGTACTTTGTCCTAGCTCTCTTCCATACAACATCATACATGTATTTTGTCCTAGCTCTCTTCCACACAACATCATACATGTACTTTGTCCTAGCTCTCTTCCACACAACATCATACATGTACTTTGTCCTAGCTCTCTTCCACACAACATCATACATGTACTTTGTCCTAGCTCTCTTCCGCACAACATCATTTATGTACTTTGTCCTAGCTCTCTTCCACACAACATCATACATGTACTTTGTCCTCGCTCTCTTCCACACAACATCATACATGTACTTTGTCCTGGCTCTCTTCCACACAACATCATACATGTACTGTGTCCTAGCTCTCTTCCACACAACATCATACATGTACTGTGTCCTAGCTCTCTTCCACACAACATCATACATGTACTTTGTCCTGGCTCTCTTCCACACAACATCATACATGTACTGTGTCCTAGCTCTCTTCCACACAACATCATACATGTACTTTGTCCTAGCTCTCTTCCACACAACATCATACATGTACTGTGTCCTAGCTCTCTTCCACACAACATCATACATGTACTTTGTCCTAGCTCTCTTCCACACAACATCATACATGTACTTTGTCCTGGCTCTCTTCCACACAACATCATACATGTACTGTGTCCTAGCTCTTTTCCACACAACATCATACATGTACTGTGTCCTAGCTCTCTTCCACACAACATCATACATGTACTGTGTCCTAGCTCTCTTCCACACAACATCATACATGTACTTTGTCCTGGCTCTCTTCCACACAACATCATACATGTACTGTGTCCTAGCTCTCTTCCACACAACATCATACATGTACTTTGTCCTGGCTCTCTTCCACACAACATCATACATGTACTGTGTCCTAGCTCTCTTCCACACAACATCATACATGTACTTTGTCCTGGCTCTCTTCCACACAACATCATACATGCACTTTGTCCTACCTCTTTCTTCCACACAACATCATACATGTACTTTGTCCTAGCTC
This sequence comes from Littorina saxatilis, assembly GCF_037325665.1. Taxonomy (NCBI): domain Eukaryota; kingdom Metazoa; phylum Mollusca; class Gastropoda; order Littorinimorpha; family Littorinidae; genus Littorina; species Littorina saxatilis. The sequence continues at coordinate 1,264,259 of NC_090252.1, read as the reverse complement.
TCTTCCACACAACATCATACATGTACTTTCTCCTAGCTCTCTTCCACACATCATACATGTACTTTGTCCTAGCTCTCTTCCACACAACATCATACATGTACTGTGTCCTAGCTCTCTTCCAAACAACATCATACATGTACTTTGTCCTAGCTCTCTTCCACACAACATCATACATGTACTTTGTCCTAGCTCTTTTCCACACAACATCATACATGTACTTTGTCCTGGCTCTCTTCCACACAACATCATGCATGTACTTTGTCCTAGCTCTCTTCCAAACAACATCATACATGTACTGTGTCCTAGCTCTCTTCCACACAACATCATACATGTACTTTCTCCTAGCTCTCTTCTAAACAACATCATACATGTACTTTGTCCTAGCTCTCTTCCACACAACATCATACATGTACTTTGTCCTAGCTCTCTTCCACACAACATCATACATGTACTTTGTCCTAGCTCTCTTCCACACAACATCATGCATGTACTTTGTCCTAGCTCTCTTCCACACAACATCATACATGTACTTTGTCCTAGCTCTCTTCCACACAACATCATACATGTACTGTGTCCTGGCTCTCTTCCACACAACATCATACATGTACTGTGTCCTAGCTCTCTTCCACACATCATCATACATGTACTGTGTCCTGGCTCTCTTCCACACAACATCATACATGTACTTTGTCCTAGCTCTCTTCCACACAACATCATACATGTACTTTGTCCTGGCTCTCTTCTACACAACATCATACATGTACTTTGTCCTAGCTCTCTTCCACCCAACATCATACATGTACTTTGTCCTAGCTCTCTTCCACACAACATCATACATGTACTTTGTCCTGGCTCTCTTCCACACAACATCATACATGTACTGTGTCCTGGCTCTCTTCCAAACAACATCATGCATGTACTTTGTCCTGGCTCTCTTCCACACAACATCATGCATGTACTTTGTCCTGGCTCTCTTCCACACAACATCATACATGTACTGTGTCCTAGCTCTCTTCCAAACAACATCATACATGTACTTTGTCCTAGCTCTCTTCCACACAACATCATTCATGTACTTTCTCCTAGCTCTCTTCCACACAACATCATACATGTACTTTGTCCTAGCTCTCTTCCACACAACATCATACATGTACTTTGTCCTAGCTCTCTTCCACACAACATCATACATTTACTTTGTCCTAGCTCTCTTCCACACAACATCATACATGTACTGTGTCCTGGCTCTCTTCCACACAACATCATACATGTACTTTGTCCTAGCTCTCTTCCACACAACATCATACATGTACTTTGTCCTAGCTCTCTTCTAAACAACATCATACATGTACTTTGTCCTAGCTCTCTTCCACACAACATCATACATGTACTTTGTCCTAGCTCTCTTCCACACAACATCATACATGTACTGTGTCCTAGCTCTCTTCCACACAACATCATACATGTACTTTGTCCTAGCTCTCTTCCACACAACATCATACATGTACTTTGTCCTAGCTCTCTTCCACACAACATCATACATGTACTGTGTCCTAGCTCTCTTCCACACAACATCATACATGTACTGTGTCCTAGCTCTCTTCCACACAACTTCATACATGTACTGTGTCCTAACTCTCTTCCACACAACATCATACATGTACTTTGTCCTGGCTCTCTTCCACACAACATCATACATGTACTGTGTCCTAGCTCTCTTCCACACAACATCATACATGTACTTTGTCCTGGCTCTCTTCCACACAACATCATACATGTACTGTGTCCTAGCTCTCTTCCACACAACATCATACATGTACTTTGTCCTGGCTCTCTTCCACACAACATCATACATGTACTGTGTCCTAGCTCTCTTCCACACAACATCATACATGTACTGTGTCCTAGCTCTCTTCCACACAACATCATACATGTACTGTGTCCTAGCTCTCTTCCACACAACATCATACATGTACTTTGTCCTGGCTCTCTTCCACACAACATCATACATGTACTTTGTCCTAGCTCTCTTCCACACAACATCATACATGTATTTTGTCCTAGCTCTCTTCCACACAACATCATACATGTAATTTGTCCTAGCTCTCTTCCAAACAACATCATACATGTACTTTGTCCTAGCTCTATTCCAAACAACATCATACATGTACTGTGTCCTAGCTCTCTTCCAAACAACATCATGCATGTACTTTGTCCTAGCTCTCTTCCACACAACATCATACATGTACTTTGTCCTAGCTCTCTTCCACACAACATCATACATGTACTGTGTCCTAGCTCTCTTCCACACAACATCATACATGTACTTTGTCCTTGCTCTCTTCCAAACAACATCAAACATGTACTGTGTCCTAGCTCTCTTCCACACAACATCATACATGTACTTTGTCCTAGCTCTCTTCCACACAACATCATGTATTTACTTTCTCCAACTCTCTTACAATCATGTCCGGCTCGCTCCACATCACAGGGCATCGTCACTTTACTTATTTGTAGCGTCACTGAATCAAAGCCAGTAGCAATACAAAGTTTGAGAGAAAAATCTCTAAAAACCGGAATTTATGAAAATGTGGATTATAATCTGTGCAATTTGGCGCATTCTTGGAGTATGTCAAACGTTACACGCCCAGAAAACTTACAGTCATGGAATGAATGTTGAAATGAAACAAATGCGAAGGGATGTTAAGTTTTGTGTAAACCTGTGAAACTTAATCATTCTTCAATGTTACTCTTTATACAAACTACTCATTATGTTACTGATTTTGCACACAGACAGTTTTCTTGTTGACCATGTAGTGTAAGGGAAGAAACTGTGCTTGTCTTTTGCCATTGTCATGTCGTGATTATTTCCCTTGGATTATTCCGGGACAAGTCTGGAACGTTTGCAAATTATCTATCGGTGTAACTAAATGTTATAAATCTAATGGTTTGACTTTTGTGCAAATTCAAAAAAAGTTGCCAAATTCGGGGATGGACTCAACAGTACGAGGTTTGACGTTGAGCGGTAGCCACACTAACCCGATGTAAGCCCTCCAGATTGTTACCTTTGGGGTCATTCCAATGACATTGTTTTCCTTCATCAACATAAGACAATCAGTGACTTAGATACGGCAATTACAGGCAGGCTAAGGGCATTTCCCATGGATAAATGCGTTCATGTCATGGATGAATTTTGCACGACATTGCGCAAGTGTAACTTTACAACGAAGGGGTTAATTGTGTCCAGTCATTTGAGTTTGGAAAATATCTACATAGTAGTTGTGCATGCACTTCAGTTCCTCCACGACCGTTCAACAAAGTGTCGAGTCTGTGGGTAAAATGGTACGATATTTACCTTTCCTCCAAAATGTGTACCAAATTACACCTCCCAAATTGTCAACGGCACAACGGTTTTCCTGCTTGGGGATTGTCTTGAACCTAGCTGTGACTGCTTTCTTCATGACACCGATGATCTAAGGGATAAGGGGGGGGCGGGGGTGTATACTCAGACATTCAGATAATCCGACATGTTAGGGTCTGTCAGGTTTAAATCAGGTAAGTATTGCTGCCGCTCAATGTCAAACCTCGTTCTGTTGATTCGATCGCCACATTTGGTGACCTTTTTTGAAATTGCACAAAAGTCAGACCATTTAATCGATTGTCAAAGGGTCATACGTAGGCTGATATTTATGTCCTCCAAATATAAAGTAATTCGGTCAACAGATTTTGAAGGTAGTCGCATTTTTGAGGGTTGCATGTTTTGGGGGTCACCCTGTATTTCGACCCAGCGGCTTTTTAAGTGCACAGACAAATACGAAATACAAAAGAATTATCTCAGAAAATGATCAGCCGCTTGCAAGTGAAGCCACAAGCGATGAAGGCTAATTTATTATAATCAATCGCTTCTGTCCCACCACTCAGCTACCTTGATTTGAGTATAGCAGACGTCATCATCTAAAAACAGAACACCGCAGTGGAGTGAGATTCCATTTTTTATTTGTTAATATCTATGAGGCTACATCTTTTGAGCCCGTGGAAGGATGTTTCTGAAACTTGGCACACATGTAGTAGCACAATCCCTTGTTAAGTATGTAAAGCTGCATTCATGTCACATTTGTTGATGAAACATCACGAGCGTTTACACAATTTAAACGCAAAGCTGATACAACGTCCATTCTTAGGTTCTGTTTGCCGAAGTACTGGAACGAATACGGACGAGGGTCTTTGTTAATTATCGTTCAGTAAAAATTGGAGAGGTAGTCATCTTGGTTGGAATTTGTGTCACGAATATATTTTTCTATACGACTGCACTGTTACAGCTCTATAGTAACAGCCCTCCCAAAACAGCATTACTGCCGGATGTAGCACACTTCACGTGAATCTTGAGTTTATGATGCGTGTGTGTGTGATGTTCCCTTTTTCATGTTCATCGTGTGTGTGTGTGAAATGTTCCCCTTTTCATGTTCATCGTGTGTGTGTGTGAAATGTTCCCCTTTTCATGTTCATCGTGTGTGGCATTTGTTAAAATCATCTGTTTTGGTATTTGTTATATTCATATTTTATTTTTATTTGTAACAGTCATCATTTGTAACAGTCATCATTTGTAACAATCATGTTGGTTGTGCGGCATGTGAGTGTTGTATGGATTAATGTCAGCAAAGATGTGTTCGTTTGAAGCGAATGTCTTGCATTGCATGCTATCGACTGAGTCAGTAAATGTCAGATTGAGTCAGTAAATGTCAGATTGAGTCAGTAAATGTCAGATTGAGTCAGTAAATGTTCTCATGTGTAGCTATATTTTGCAGTGCGTGTTATCCATTTGAGCAAATGTTGTTGTCTTCTCAGTTGTGTGTGTGTGTGTGTGTGTGTGTGTGTGTGTGTGTGTGTGTGTGTGTGTGTGTGTGTGTGTGTGTGTGTGTGTGTGCGCTAGCGTGCGTGTAAGACGTTTGTGCTTGCGTGGCTGTGTGTGTGTGTGTGTGCGTGTGTCTCTCTCTCTCTCTCTCTCTCTCTCTCTCTCTCTCTCTCTCTCTCTCTCTCTCTCTCTCTAACTCTTTTAGAACTTTAAAGTGTGTGCGCGTGCGAGGGATTGACAGAGATAATAACAACAATAACAGAACGCTCTTCACTGTTTGCCAAAGGACAGCAGTAATACAAAAGCACTGTACATTGCAACTCATTAACACAAATCAGGCAACTAAACAGCATCCATCCTAAAGTCTAAAAGCACAGCACTGTACATTGCAACTCATTAACACAAATCAGGCAACTAAACAGCATCCATCCTAAAGTCTAAAAGCACAGCACTGTACATTGCAACTCATTAACACAAATCAGGCAACTAAACAGCATCCATCCTAAAGTCTAAAAGCACAGCACTGTACATTGCAACTCATTAACACAAATCAGGCAACTAAACAGCATCCATCCTAAAGTCTAAAAGCACAGCACTGTACATTGCAACTCATTAACACAAATCAGGCAACTAAACAGCATCCATCCTAAAGTCTAAAAGCACAGCACTGTACATTGCAACTCATTAACACAAATCAGGCAACTAAACAGCATCCATCCTAAAGTCTAAACGCACAGCACTCACATGATATAAGCATAACGAATTACAATTGAATACAGATTTAAACAGGCTTTGGGGTAGACAATAAGCAGCGATCAGACATGCATACTGTACTACCCTTCATACAACAAAATTAGGCAGATGTGTTTGAGTGCAAATCTTTGTGATAAGGCCGTTTATTAAAAAAACAGTTTCTGGGGACACTGACAGTCGGTCAACTGCAGTTGAACAAAAGAAATGCAGTTCTAGCTATCCAACGAAAACATGCAGTTTACATGAAAAACTATTTGTGTCGGCCGATTGTGTCTCATGTTTGGGGGAGTAGCCCCATTACAGTGATTTACATTTGGCACTAACACTTTATACAACAATCTCCGTTCCATTAATGTCATCGTGTCTCAAGCATTTCAGCAAGGTTTACAAGAACGGGTTTTACAATTTATCTGAGCATACAACGCATGGCCTATCAAACAGTCATGAATTTTTTCGAGTTATTACAAATCTTTCTTGTCTTCCAAAATCATATCATAGATCACACAAACGGCCAATAATCTGTTGTACACACGTCCGCTCTGCCTCAGAAGGCTAGCCCGTAGCCGGCTATCGTGGTCTGCCCACAGGCAGGTAAAATACAACGCCTCAACAGCTCCCCCACCCGATCAAGGAAACCGTATAACACGTCAAGCGGGATACACGGGAAACACGACTCGTCTGTCCCCCAGATCACAACAACAACAACAGTTTAACTTGAAAAGAAACTGACCGTTCACCTGTGCCAGGTGAGACCCGTGCGTCTTGCCTCGCAAGCAAAAATACAGCGTACGTTTGCTTCTCGTTAAAAGTTGTAATCTATTTACGAAATCACACAATGCTTTTTGTCACGGCGTGTGCGCACAGCGTCCCCGCCCTCTCTCGGCCGTTCTTCCTCGCGTTCCGCTGTCATCTGGAACAACAGAACCAAGCACGTGGTAAATGGCGTGCACAATTCATCAGTGACATACACATTTTCCTTCATGGGAAGTGCCCTGATCCTGCTTATCATTCCTGTATTGAATTCAATGATTGTCTAATAATGGTGTTTGTTTATTAGTTCCTTCAGATAACCCCAAAGGTGACAGCCTGGAGGCTTACAATCGGTGGTTCTGGCTACCGCTCAATTTCAAATATTGTACTGTTGACTAAGGCGATGCCCGAATTTGGTTTTGTATTCTAAGTGCACAAAAGACCATTATTTTAACATGCAAACTTGCCATTTAGTGGACTAGTCATGCATCAGCTGAATTTAATGCATATCAAATATGAAGGTATTCGGTCAACAGATGTAAAAGTAATTAGGATTTGTGCGTGTTGCAATTTTTCGGGTCATCCTGCACCATTTTGTTCTCTTTGACTTTTGGCACACACATGCACACTCACACAGAGACAAGCACCCACACAAACACACACACACACACACACACAAACACACACACACACCCTGACAACCAATCAATCAATCAATCAATCAATATGAGGCTTATATCGCGCGTATTCCGTGGGTACAGTTCTAAGCGCAGGGATTTTTTATTAAATTTTTATAATTTTTTTATGCAATTTATATCGCGCACATATTCAAGGCGCAGGGATTTATTTATGCCGTGTGAGATGGAATTTATTTTTACACAATACATCACGCATTCACATCGGCCAGCAGATCGCAGCCATTTCGGCGCATATCCTACTTTTCACGGCCTATTATTCCAAGTCACACGGGTATTTTGGTGGACATTTTTATCTATGCCTATACAATTTTGCCAGGAAAGACCCTTTTGTCAATCGTGGGATCTTTAACGTGCACACCCCAATGTAGTGTACACGAAGGGACCTCGGTTTTTCGTCTCATCCGAAAGACTAGCACTTGAACCCACCACCTCGGTCGGTTAGGAAAGGGGGGAGAGATAAAATTGCTAACGCCCTGACCCAGGGTCGAACTCGCAACCTCTCGCTTCCGAGCGCAAGTGCGTTACCACTCGGCCACCCAGCCCACACACAAGCACACACATACACACACAAACAAACACACAGACAAGCACACACACACACACACACAAACACACACACACACAAACACACACACACACACACTCACACACACACACACAAACACACACACTGACACATACATGCCCTGAGCTAAAAACAAACGTGAGAAAGAAACAGCATACGACTCACTTGAGGATAGGTTGCCCCTGACATGACCTGTTGGCCCGGGTAATACGCAGGGTACACGTAGTGACCGCGCATGTCCTGACACACGATATGTTAAACATCACTGGTTTTGCATCACATGAAATATCTCGCCCGCATATTAGTACTTGTATACATGTCTGAAATCACGCTCATGTATTCCCGTTAACCGGCACACACACACACACACACACACACACACACACACACACACACACACACACACACACACACACACACACACACACACACACACACACACACACACACACACACACACACATACATATACACAAACATTGACACACACAAGCGCGCGGCGTGTTCGTGTTTAGTTCTAAGCTAAAATAAACCCCACAAAGAAACACCATACGACTCACTTGCAGATAGGTCGCCCCTGACATGACATGTTCTTCCAGGTAAGGCGCAGGGTACACGTAGTGTCCGTACCCGTCCTGACACACAATAACCATGTTGAACATCACTTGTTTTGCATCACATAATACAGGGTGACCCCTCAAAAATGCCACCCCAAAAATTAATCAATAATTCTACATCTGTGAACAAATTGGTTCCTGTTGGGTATATATTAATTTCACCCTATGCATGGCCTTTCCACAGAGAAGTAATTTTCTAGATTAAAATGGTCTGACTGACTTTATGCCATTTCAAAAAAGGTTCCAAATTTGGGGGTCGACTCAACAGTATAAGGTTTGACATCGAGCGGTAGCCATACTTACCTAATTCAAATATTTCAGTCTTTTGGATCATATGTTATATGAAGTCTTATGTCGCGCGCGTAAGTAGTAGTATTCGCGCACGGACCGGCCCCCATTTTTTTGCGCAGCTGCGCAGCCGCGCAAGGATAGGGTCCATAAGGTTATAGGTTAAGGTGCCTGTGTTTAAGTAGTGATAAAGAGGGATTGCGTATAAACGGTTTATTGCGTTTTATATTTTGTCATGTGATTTCATGTGCCTGTACCTGTTGCTCGGTACTAATGACCACTCCAGCTGGGGTAAGCACCAATAAAAAGCAGTAATTGCCCCCATTTTCTCCGCGCTTCGCGGAGCACTCTCTCTTTAATAGCTATGTAGTTTGGTCCCCTGTCAGGGGAGGTGTCAGGATAAGGTAATAAAAATGGTATCCCTACTCTTTGCGGAGCCCCTTCGCCGATAAAACCACCAGAGGTGGCCAGCAGTTAGAGAAGTTTAATAGGAGGTGGTTTGCCTACCCCGAGGGTTTAATGCTTAGATTAGTGCTAGACAAATGGTGTGGGGTGGGTGTGGAAGTTAGCTCGACTGATGAGAGGGATGGGAGCTGATGTACACATATAACAAAAGTTTTAACAAGTAGACTCAGATTGTTGTTTTTTATGTGGGTGTTATAAACATCGGAGGTACATTTTACACCCGAACAAGAGTTGTTCTACAGTCAGTCATACATAATGTTAGGTTAGAGACTGATCACGTCTGAGTATTTCACCACAGAGACGCAAGACCTTACATGCTAGACCATGTTGGTTGGTCAGCACTAAAAATAGAAATATGACATGGTCACACCAGGATAACGTAAGTGTTTATTTTTTTTATTTTGTTGTTGATAGACTATGTAAGAGGTAGGGTTATATGTGTGGTGGGAATAAAATGTAAGTGCAAACACACACACACACACACACACACACCTCCGATCACACACACACACACACACACACATACACACACACACATACACACACACACACATGCGCGCGCGTTTACACAAGTACTTCCAAACAAGAAGGTAAAAAAGTCAGACGTAAAGAGTAACAAAACAATACATAAAACTGCTCACGGTAGCATTCAAGAGTTATACAGACACATAGTTATTAACTTTTCCAATATGATCATTTTATTATAAAAGTGACAGCAGTCTTTTGAATATTAAAAATAAAAAAAAAATTAACATTTTGCAGACACATACATTAAACCAAAAAAAAATCCAAATCATGATTGTCAATTTAAAGGAACGAGGTGGTCCCCGGATTAGTTGTCAACTTCATAACCACTTCTTGGTGTCACAGGAAGAGGATTTACGGTTGTGACAGGACAGTAAGCTGGACATGTGGAATACAGGGGTCGCTGTAGCTGCTGAGGGTATTCCTCGCTTTGTGTCGAAGCCGTGGCTGTGGTTGATGGTGTTGAACAGTAGTAGTCTGACGGCGGACACTCTGTGTGATTTTTCGGATGTTTTTCCTCCTGCTTCTCCTCTGTGGGTGACAGAGAAGATACCTGTTGGTGGAAGTCTTCTTTGAGTTTTTTCTGCACTCTAAGCAGTTTCTGAAACTTTTTCAAGTCCAGGGTGACTCCTCTTTGGGTGGGGACAACACGCCCACCTTTGGTGCGGGGGGGAACAGCATAGTGGCGAATATGGATTTTTACAGCCCCTCTCCACGTTTTTACTGAGGTAAAAAGGCTTCCACCTAGCGGGTAGAGTGTAGCCGGCTGTGGTGGCTGCTTCATGGTTCCTGAAGGCACGGTCGACTCCGCAAAAAATCCTCTGTAGTGGGTTTTTTTACATCCGGCCTGTCTTATATACACACTCGCGGCTCATGTACATCTTGTTTATTCTGGTTTCAACGGGTCCACACTGGTTTAGCCTAAGGTCACGTGGGATGCTATGCCGTTTTTCACTCTGTTGCATCACTCACAGAGCAGTTGTTCAGTCACATGAGTGATAACCCTTTTTCGAAACGTTGTCGTTTCTGTCCACTTCCACACAACAACCCGCAAACACCACCAGGAGACCCCGTCTGGATGTGTCTTGGGTAAGGCTACATTCCAACGACTAAGAATTTTGTCTCGATTTAGGTGTTCCCAGACGTTATCTGCGACGGCTCTAATGGCGTCAACAGTCCACCGTGTTGGATAGTCTTTTTCTTCTCTCTTTTTTTTCTTCAAGGCGTTTGCAAACAACGCATTTTAACGCACTAACAAACATCAAGAACAAACTGTTTCGCAGGTGATCTTTAACTTTGAGAATACCAGCCTCCAATTCTTCCAACATCTGCTCTAAAGAGGGACTGGACGTCTCCATCATGACTTTTTTGTTTTGTGTACCTCTCTTTTCTTACTAACACTCTTCTAACCCTCTCTCTACTTTGGTGGGTACGAGATGAAAGTGGTGGAGATGACTCCTCCCCTTCTTCTTATATAGACACATACACACACACACACACACACACCCAATAAAATGAATAAAACCGTTTACAGACCTAAAACAAAAGACGACGCACACAACCTCAGTTTCTTCTTAGCTGTTGGACCAAAAACCATACTCTTCGATCATTACCCCAAAGTTTGTTGGGGGAAAACACACGAAGCGTTCGAAATAAACTGGCGCCGCGGCTTTTCATCAAAACATAGTACAATACATACAAGCCACAGGCTGAACTCGTCAAGTCTTGCAAAAGACGTGGGTTGTACACGTGGGCTGAACTGTGTTTCAGCATAAAGTTTTCAATAGCAGGGTGCACGGGTGGTAAACCAAAACTATCGAAATATTCAGCTTGTCCAAGTCCATCAAACCAGACACACACCCAGTGTTCTCCCGGGCCTGTACTGCGATCTGTATTGATGACAAAAGCACTTGGACGTCGCGGGTTCACCTGTCGTGGGAGTCTGTCTCTAGGAAACACACCTCGAAACACACGTCGGGTATGAATGTCTCTCCCCAACACTCGGCTAATGTCTTTGCTGTTCATAGTGCAAAATCAGTCAGGACCTGGCGAGAGCGATCAATCTCGATCATACTGTCCATTTCACCATACACAATCACCATCACAGGCGCTGGAAGAGCTTCGTTGAACTTCAGCTCCAGACGCAGGGCACCGCTTTTCACCAGTTCAAACTGATCTCCATCCAGAAGACTAGGACTCAGGTCAAAACTGTAGATAGCATACCCCAACTCAAAATCACGCAGTTCCATGTAAGATCCTGCATCTCTGTTGGCGAGACCCGTAGACGTCATGAGACTGAAGAATGACCTCACATACTGGTGTTGTTCAAAGTTCGGTGTCAGGGGTTTGCCGGGAATCTGTTTCCCGTCTAGGTACAGGCTGAGAAAGGACAATCCTTGTGTCTTGAAGTGGTAGGGATTGCGTGAGGCTTGTCCGTTGAAAGCAGCGCTGTCCACCAAGCCAATCACCAGGCGGTTGGGTGTCTGACTCAGAAACAAGTTGTCCTGCACAGCACTGTGGTTGCCTGTGGGAATGGAGAAAGTCTTCACCACGACCCTTTTCAAAGGATACTTGGCCGTACCTTTTTCCAGCGCTTTGGCGTGAGCGAGGCTCACAGCGGGGTTTAACTTGACTTTGCGAACAAATAGGGAAGCATGTGTGATGACAGTACGGAAACCCTGAAAGGGGTCAGGGGACATCAGGTGGAAGATGTTTTTGGAGGGAATGAGTCTGATCTTCACGTCCACGCCGTTCATCATGTAGCGTTCCTGGTGCATGATGTCAGCATGAAGTCGCCCCATCATGTCTGCCTCTCTGCTCCGCATGGTTTGCTCACGACGTATCTTCAAACCCCAGTTGGCATCCCCCTCTGTTTCATCCAGATGGTTGGAGCTATCTCGGTAATACATGGCACTGGTGAGGTGACTTTTCTTGGCTTCTCGTCCATAGTTGAGGGTGGCTTCAAGGTAGGCACGGTAGGGGTAGGTGTTCTCTGAATTGGTCACCAAAGTATCATTGAGACTGATATCCACCTGGGAGAACAGGCTATGCAGCCAGTAGTTGACAGGAGCCACATGGGAGTCAGCATCCAAGTTTGTTCCGTCTGCTTTGGTGATTTTAGCTCGCACATGGAGATACGTGTTGCTTAGATCCAGGTACTCGGATGTGGCACCACTGATGGTAAACTCAATAGGTGCTCCTGGGGCCAGAGTAGCCAGCGGATGATACTCTACAAACATTCCCTCCTGCACAGCTGTCTGTGTTGGGGGTACAGAAAACAAATCTAGTCCAGTATGTACACTTTCACATGACTGAGGGTGGGCAAGGGCCATGATGCTTATCCAAAAATATCGGTTGCTGTCACCCTCCTTCTCTTCTTCTTCTGCCTCCCAGTCTGACCTCGGCGGCGTGGTGTGGCTGATTTTATACGTTTCCTTGCAGGTTCTACAGGTGGCGCGGCTGTTGTGCCTGTCACTCGACCCACGGCTTGGTGAAACAAGCGCTTCCCTGCATTGCTAGCTCTCTGCTGGAGTGACGACTTAACACTACGCCCAGACAGCACATCCTGAGCCACCTGCATACCTGTCCTAGCCCCCTCTTTCAGCAGAGCTTTTCCACCACTTCTCAAAAGAGGCACAAGGGCTCGACCAATACCCCCTAAGAGATTGCCAATACCATGACCTCTGTAGTTTCTTCCTCCTACAAACACGGGGAGACCGTGGCCGACCTGGTTGCAGTAATAATCTTCATAGAGTTTTCCACTGCCTTGGAAAGGGGTTAGACGAACCATATTCTACAAATGGTCGGTGCGTCTACGACGAAAATGAAGCGTTACCACCGTCTTCCCTTGCTCAAATGCGATAGGTTTTCCTGTGTCAGTTGTTAAAAGCATTTCCACCGTGTTGAACTGACAGCGAGTCAGTGGCAAGTAATGAGGTTTTTCAAATATATGATGAACGACTTCTTCAGTCTTCTTTTTAATTGGCACCGTCCGCAACAATGGGACTAATGTGTCTCCGACCACTCTTTCGCGCACCAAATCACAGTACACGTATATTGCGTGAAAATCTTGATGTAAATCCATCATAGCCTTACCGTCAAAGTGACCAGGGCCTGTGATGGTTTGTTGGGTGACATCTGTTTTCAAAATTCTCATCAACTCGGGGCTCATCCACAGCGAGATATTTTTGAGTAATTTAATTTACTTTTTTTGCTGCTTTGGTGTAATAAAACCTTGCATAGTCAGTAAGACTTGCATCAACCAAGAGCTGGTTTAGTGAGTCTATAAAAAAAGCAGGTGAATCATACAACCCCTCTGGTAAAACTTGAGTATCACACAAAACAGCAACACCTATTGGGGTACAAATTCGAAACTGACACGTGTCTTTTTCCACATTCACATACGAGTTGTTAAACTGAATCTCAGCCAACCCACACTCGTAGTCGGTGCCCAGGTCAATTGTTTGAGGTAGTTTTGTGTAGTAGTGACTCGCGTTGTTGTCAGGGTAGTGCTGCAAGGAGCTGTTGCTGGGGAGTGTCAGGTAGAACATGATGAATGAAGACGTTGTTACTGTACCAAGGGTGGATCAATGGAAGGATTAGGAAGCACGTAGCCGAGACAACTTCCCAGTAGGGCCACCCACAAGTTATCCGGTCCGCGACCGGTTGTCAGATTGAACAGAGACACTCCAATCACCACATAAATAAGCAACATCTGGCAAAGGAAGACAATCTCGCTCCGAGGGACACGACGTCCAAATACACGCCACAGCTTGGATGTTCTTGGTCGCTTAACAACACTGTCTGGTTCATCCAGAGGCGTATTAATCTTCTGAGTTTCCTCCATCAGAACCACTGAAGCTAGTCCGTGTAGTGGGTCAGTGCCGTCTGTGGAATCCAAGAATTGAATGACGGGTCATAGCCGAGCCATTTGACTAAATACTCTTTCTGTTTGCCTTTTCCAGGGCGTTGTTCCAAAACAGCTTCAATGCGGTATATTTCTTTCTCCCCCACTTTCTGCAGTTCCTGTTCATAAAAAGTCCCCAACAGTTCTTCTCCGTGATCATCTTTCAGCACATAGGTCACGGGTGTGGTTGTCTTGACTTGACTGATGGTAAAGAGTTCCTCTGTCCAAGAAGGCATATAACCTTTTTTAAAGACTCTTCTCGTCTTGCTGATTCGCACACGGTCTCCTATATTCAGTTTAGGTGGTTTGGAGAGAGTTGGACCACCATACAACCGTTGCCACACTTCCTCCTGATTAGCGATGGTTACGTCAGCAGGAGCTTTCTTAATACTGCGGTGGTAGGAATGATTGTAACCACGCACCAGCTTAGACAAGACTTCCACATAGCCTACCTCACTGAACTTGTTCTGGTGAAATACCTCCACAGTTTGTCTTTCAAGGTACGGTTGAAGCGCTCCGCCATTGAGGCTTTAATGTCATCGTTTTCTGTCACAAAAAAGTGTACCTTTGTTTTGTCCAAAAAATCCTGGAACACCTTGTTTTTAAATTCGCTACCCTTATCTGTTTGTAGTCTCAGGGGTTGACGACCTCGGACAAAAATGCTTTTGAAGGCTGTCACCAGAGAGGTCCCTGTTTTGTCCTTCAAAGGCACCACCCACGCGTGTTTGCTCAGCACATCAATACATGTGAGTAGGTAGGTAAACCCGTCATTGTCTTTTCTCAGCGCTCTAACATCAATCAAATCTGCTTGCCACTGGTGATCTATGCCACCCACGATAATACGACGACGAGTAAACTTTCGCCGCACAGGTTTGTGTAGTGTATAGGTGTCTTGAAATGTCAACCACTTTTCAACTTGTTTTTGTTCTTGTCTGGTGGTTCTTCTCAAAGCCTCCACTCCACCCAAACTTCCAGGGAGTTGACTTCCATAATATCGACGTCGCAGCTTCTCAGCGACTTTTTTCTTTTTCACTGGCATTCTGCTCAAGAATAAGATAGCCACGTCCTCTTCTTGGGTGATGGAGAAGGAAATGATACTCTTTCTGCAGAAGGAGATGCTGAGGAAGGACTCACAATTCTTCTTCTTCTTCTTTTTGTCCTGGTGGGTGGTCTTCCTCTATCACCCCCCTCGCTGTGCATCCACTCCCATCGCCCTGTGTGACCAATGAGTTCACGAGGGGTATTAACCGCTTTTAAACCTCTTGCAAACACTTCCCACCCTTGAGGATCAGGTGCATTTTTACGGTAACGAAGAGCATCATTCACCAGATCAGCCATGTTGGTTCCTGCTACTGTCTGTCCCTGGTACACGAGCTGTCCTTGTTCATTCCACTTGATGTCAGAACTGTCCTTGGTTATATCCAAAAGCAACTGAGCCTTCTTCTTTAAGGTTTTTCGGGGACACTCTCCAACACTCGTTTTTCTACCCTAGATAGGTCCTGAGCTTTCTCGACCTCATTTAGTTCTGTCAAAGGTTGTTTTGAGGGTTGTGCTATCTCCACTCTTCCAAGAGGTTTGTTTTTATATTCTTCAACACGCTTAAGAAACCGCCACAATACTTGTTGGTAGGAGTCTGCTTTTTCATGTTTGTCCACATCCTTCTCGTCTAAAATACCCCGCATCACTTGATCCATGTCCTTCAAACTTTGTGAGGTGGCATCAGGTACTGGAGGTCCACCTGCAGAGTCCCGCAAAGAAGCCAACACACGTGGCTCAATCAAAATCATCTTTTTGGTATGCTCCATCGCATCAGAGACCCAGAGTCCCGAGCAACCCAGATACAATACCTAGCACAGGGTTCAAAAGAGCCTGAAGAAAACCGCCTTTCTGTAGGATTTGCTTTCGATGTTTGACAGATGTTGCTTTTTTGGTTAAGACCCGTAGGTTCTGTTTGTGTCGAGACAACCGCTTCTTCTGTGCGGGCGTCAGCTGCACATGGCCTTTTAAGATGTTCAGGGAGCACTCACACAACGCATGGATCAAATCTGGAGAAGCTCCTTTCAATACGGCCTTAATCACGGCAGGCTTAGCCCCACACAACAGCCGCAACATGGGTACATTTCTTTTCAGGCGTGCGGACATGGTTATTTTTGAAGGTACACTACAGGGTGCTCTGGTGGGAAAAGTTTTGTCCTCAGACGAAGATGATCGGGTGTCTCTTGTCGCAAGTCAAACAGCAAATAACCGTGAGGCATAGAAGTCGCATCTTTAAATGCCTCTTGGACATACTTTAGCTTCCCAGGGTACATCTGCTTGGCCAGATGGGTGATCTGTGAAGCATCCCGTGGGTTTTTAAACACCACCAGGTAGTGACTGTTCAAACTGATCGTCCTCTGCTCTTTGTTTTTTCCAAACAGGTTCTGTACAATATACATTACACTCAGATTCCGATGATGACTTTCTTTGGTGAATAGTTGTGTGACCTTGTCGTTTGTCTCACTCATCAAATCATCAATGATGACCAGTCGCCTTTTGACCCCTGTCCACTGTTCCACGTCGGGTAAACCCTCCACAAACGTCACATGTCTCATCTCATTGTAACCAGACTGCCACGCCCCATAACACCAAATCAATTCCTCTGGAGGAGGTGTCATCATATCTTGTAAGTGATTTAAATATTGTTTGACAAAATGAGTCTTCCCACTCCCTGTGGGACCGGCAATCACACAGGTAAAAGGATGTTTCCACCTTGGATCAATTTTCACATACTAAACTAAGATCCTATCCTTATCTTTATTTATTAATTCCAAAAAAAAACCAAAAAAAACCATCTACTTTAAATTTTATATTCAAAACTAACTAGTTATGTTAGTCTTTTTTTCTACCATCCAATACACACACACACACACACACACACACATACACACACACACACACACACACACTCACACACACACACACAGTCACACACACTGTCACACACACACACACACTGTTACACACACACACACACACACACACACACTGTCACACACACACACACACACTGTCACACACACACACACATACACTGTCACACACACACACACACACACATAGGTGGTTTTACAGTCATTTGGGGTCGGCTGTGTATCAAAATGCCATCTTGCTCAAAACACAGGCATTTGGGGTCTCTTTTGTTTTACGTGTTAGAAAGTTTCTTAAAACTTCAATGAGCGTTAAATGCCATTTTAAAGTGTGAAAACTCATTTCAGGAGGTTATTACATAAAATGCAACCTCCAGCGTGATTTTTAGAAAAACAGGCATTTGGGGACGATGTTTGCTGTACAGCAGTGAAATGGGGACGTATGTGGCCACAAAGTGCAGAGCTAGAATTACGTTATTGGTGCTATGAATGTTTTAGGTGTTAGAAAGTTTTTTAAAACTTCAATGAGCGTTAAATGCCATTCTAAAGTGTCAAAACTCATTTCAGGAGGTTATTACATAAAATGCAACCTCCAGCGTGATTTTTTAGAAACAAACAGGTATTTGGGGACGATGTTTGCTGTACAGCAGTGAAATGGGGACGTCCAAAAGTGCAGAGCTCCCGCAGAGCTATATGAATGGTTTCATCACATACATGGCGCTAGGCGACATATGTTGTGAAAAATTTTACAAATCACGTTTGTGCGCCCGATATTTTCTTGTCATCTCCAAAGTCAAGGGACAAACACGAAATTCCTTGACTTTTGGGGTAGCGCGACTCTGTTAATTTTAAGAATTAAAAAAAAAAAAAATTCATTACTAGGATGTCCCATCGTTGGGAAATTCCGGTCGCTTCCTCCGAGTGGAAAGCTAGCAGTGACAGAGTCGCACTACCCCAAGTCAAGGGATCTATTAGTCCTGTTTCGCCGTTATCCCAATTCGCCCCCATCCCATTTTGGCGACATTTCTCAGGCCAAGTGTCATTTTACCACCATATCATGTACCATTAGCTCCACATCCCATTTTGGCGCAATCCCGTTTCGCCGTTAGCCCATTTCGCCCCCATCCCATTTTTGCGACATTTTACAGGCCAAGTGTCCTTTTACCACCATGTCATGTACCATTAGCTTCACGTCCCATTTTGGCGCAATCCCGTTTGGCCGTTATCCCATTTTGCCCCCATCCCATTTTTGCGACATTTCCTAGGTTATGTGTCATTTTACATGCCATTCTAAAGTGTCAAAACTCATTTCAGGAGGTTATTACATAAAATGCAACCTCCAGCTTGATTTTTTAGAAACAAACAGGTATTTGGGGACGATGTTTGCTGTACAGCAGTGAAATGGGGACGTCCAAAAGTGCAGAGCTCCCGCAGAGCTATATGAATGGTTTCATCACATACATGGCGCTAGGCGACATATGTTGTGAAAAATTTTACAAATCACGTTTGTGCGCCCGATATTTTCTTGTCATCTCCAAAGTCAAGGGACAAACACGAAATTCCTTGACTTTTGGGGTAGCGCGACTCTGTTAATTTTAAGAATTAAAAAAAAAAAAAAATCATTACTAGGATGCCTCATCGTTGGGAAATTCCGGTCGCTTCCTCCGAGTGGAAAGCTAGCAGTGACAGAGTCGCACTACCCCAAGTCAAGGGATCTATTAGTCCTGTTTCGCCGTTATCCCAATTCGCCCCCATACCATTTTGGCGACATTTCTCAGGCCAAGTGTCATTTTACCACCATATCATGTACCATTAGCTCCACATCCCATTTTGGCGCAATCCCGTTTCGCCGTTAACCCATTTCGCCCCCATCCCATTTTTGCGACATTTTACAGGCCAAGTGTCATTTTACCACCATGTCATGTACCATTTGCTCCACGTACCATTTTGGCGCAATCCCGTTTGGCAGTTAGCCCATTTCGCCCCCATCCCATTTTTGCGACATTTTACAGGCCAAGTGTCATTTTACCACCATGTCATGTACCAATAGCTCCACGTCCCATTTTGGCGCAATCCCGTTTGGCCGTTATCCCATTTTGCCCCCATCCCATTTTTGCGACATTTCATAGGCCATGTGTTATTTTACATGCCATTCTAAAGTGTCAAAACTCATTTCAGGAGGTTATTACATAAAATGCAACCTCCAGCGTGATTTTTTAGAAACAAACAGGTATTTGGGGACGATGTTTGCTGTACAGCAGTGAAATGGGGACGTCCAAAAGTGCAGAGCTCCCGCAGAGCTATATGAATGGTTTCATCACATACATGGCGCTAGGCGACATATGTTGTGAAAAATTTTACAAATTATCACGTTTGTGCGCCCGATATTTTCTTGTCATCTCCAAAGTCAAGGGACAAACACGAAATTCCTTGACTTTTGGGGTAGCGCGACTCTGTTAATTTTAGGAATTAAAAAAAAAAAAAATTCATTACTAGGATGTCCCATCGTTGCGAAATTCCGGTCGCTTCCTCCGAGTGGAAAGCTAGCAGTGACAGAGTCGCACTACCCCAAGTCAAGGGATCTATTAGTCCTGTTTCGCCGTTATCCCAATTCGCCCCCATCCCATTTTGGCGACATTTCTCAGGCCAAGTGTCATTTTACCACCATATCATGTACCATTAGCTCCACATCCCATTTTGGCGCAATCCCGTTTCGCCGTTAACCCATTTCGCCCCCATCCCATTTTTGCGACATTTTACAGGCCAAGTGTCATTTTACCACCATGTCATGTACCATTAGCTCCACGTCCCATTTTGGCGCAATCCCGTTTGGCCGTTATCCCATTTTGCCCCCATCCCATTTTTGCGACATTTTACAGGCCAAGTGTCATTTTACCACCATGTCATGTACCATTAGCTCCACTTCCCATTTTGGCGCAATCCTGTTTGGATGTTATTCCATTTTGCCCCCATCCCATTTTTGCGACATTTCATAGGCCATGTGTCATTTTACATGCCATTCTAAAGTGTCAAAACTCATTTCAGGAGGTTATTACATAAAATGCAACCTCCAGCGTGATTTTTTTAGAAACAAACAGGTATTTGGGGACGATGTTTGCTGTACAGCAGTGAAATGGGGACGTCCAAAAGTGCAGAGCTATATGAATGGTTTCATCACATACATGGCGCTAGGCGACATATGTTGTGAAAAATTTTACAAATCACGTTTTTGCGCCCGATATTTTCTTGTCATCTCCAAAGTTAAGGGACAAACACGAAAGTCCTTGACTTTTGGGGTAGCGCGACTCTGTTAATTTTAAGAATCAAAAAAAAAAAAATTCATTACTAGGATGTCCCATCGTTGGGAAATTCCGGTCGCTTCCTCCGAGTGGAAAGCTAGCAGTGACAGAGTCGCACTACCCCAAGTCAAGGGATCTATTAGTCCTGTTTCGCCGTTATCCCAATTCGCCCCCATCCCATTTTGGCGACATTTCTCAGGCCAAGTGTCATTTTACCACCATGTCATGTACCATTAGCTCCACTTCCCATTTTGGCGCAATCCCGTTTCGCCGTTATCCCATTTTGCCCCCATCCCATTTTTGCGACATTTCATAGGCCATGTGTCATTTTACCACCGTGTCAAACCACTAGCGCCACATTCCATTTTGTCGCCATGCCGTTTTGCCGTCATCCCATTTTGCCGCCATCTCTATTTCGCGACATTTTGGATTGTGGCAAAAATGGAATTTGGCGTAAACGGAATGTCTTCCTAGTTGAATAATGCAGTATAGTAGTATAGTGAGGCTTGGCAAGAAGAATAAATAAAAAATGTGATGGCGGCCAAATGGGATGGTGTCAAAATGGGATGACGTGCTATTGTTATGACACGGTAGTAAAATGACGCTTGGCTTGTGAAATGTCGCGACAATGGGATGGGGTATAAATAAAATACGGTGAAACGGCATGGCGGCCAAATGGGATATGGTGTCAAAATGGGATGTCGCGCTATTGTTATGACATGTTAGTAAAATGCCCTGTCACGTAGTCTCAATCCAAATTGGAAATCCATAGCATCATTATTATAATCATCCTCATCTCATTAATCATCCAAAATTATAAATTTTATAAAATGACGCTTGGCTTGTGAAATGTCGCGAAAATGGGATGGGGAAAAAAATGGGACGGCGGCAAAATGGGATTGCACCAAAATGGGATGTGGATCAGCCACTAGATTTCCAATTTTAAAGTCTTAGGTATGACCCGGTGTGACGTTTTTATCTTTCGCCGTGTTGATATTTCGATTTTCGGCCTCGTTGATCTAGTATAAACTCTACACTGAACAAAAAAAACACCCTTCGATAGTACTGATGAGCGACCTTGTGTACCTTACATTCATGGGGCCAAATTTGTCCAACCAATTATTTTATTTAACTTAGAAATTTGATTCATCCTAAAATGTTTCCCTTCTTACTCAAGGGACGTAACCACTCGGTACACGTTTTCGAAGAATTCGATTTTGGGAGTGAAATCTATTTAATTTCACAACCAATTTTTTTCACATGCAAGAAACTGACATGCTTTTCGTCCATAAATAATTTCTCTTCTTAATTTTACCAGGAAACAACATTTCGGTCTCGAGTAAATATCGAGGGGGAAATATGTACACAGGCGAAAGATGAAATCGTGACACCGGCCGAGGTTCGAACCCACGACCTCCCGATCACGGGGCGGACGCCTTACCACTAGGCTAATCGTGCCGGTTTACCCTTGAGTGACAGACGGACAGACAAAAGAATATACAGACAGACCGTAATTAACACAAACACACACACTCAGCAGAGCAAAGCGGTATAACACACAAACTCAGCAGAGCAAGGCAGTATTACACACACAGACTCTGCAGAGCAACTAAGTCGGTGACACACAGACACAGGTATTTGGGGACGATGTTTGCTGTACAGCAGTGAAATGGGGACGTCCAAAAACCGATAGCTCTGCGCTGTGCTATGAATGGTTTCATCAGTTACATATGGCGCTAGGCGACATAAGAGTATTTCCAATCCAGTCAGTAGCAAGCATTCACGACCCTGACAACGGATGGTTTGAGTCTGATTTATGAGAATGAGAATGAGGGAGAGAGAATTGTATTAAATTGAATTGAATTAAATTGAATTGAATTTATCTTTCTCTTAACACTGTAACAGAACAAGAAATGCTAAAATGGTTTTTTTTCATCCCGCCCTCGCCCATTGAGTTGAAATAGAAGTTAACCACATTATGTTTGAAAATGTTCCCAGTGCTTTATGTACAATAATGTTTCAATACAATCATAGTGTATTAACATTTTACCAGTATCAGCTGCAAAATAGAAGTAGTGCTTTACAAGTTTCGAAAGAGAAACAGCATGTAATGATACGTAAATGGTGTACAGCAGTGAATTGGGGACTGTTTCCCAAACAGCAGTCAGATGGGGTCTGGTTGTTGTACAGCAGTCATTTGGAGGCACAAGCTAAAACTGCTTCAGAGATGTGTGTTTTTCATTGGCTTTGATCTCCGCTGAGAGGGAGAGAGTCAGAAAGAGCGACAGAGACAGATAGACAGAGACAGAGAGACAGACCGAGACAACAAAGGAGAGGTTAAGGACACCCCCTTACCCTTGAGTGACAGACGGACAGACAAAAGAATATACAGACAGACAGACCGTAATTAACACAAACACACTCAGCAGAGCAAAGCGGTATAACACAAACTCTGCAGCAAGGCAGTATTACACACACACACACACACTCTGCAGAGCAACTAAGTCGGTGACACACAGACACAGGTATTTGGGGACGATGTTTGCTGTACAGCAGTGAAATGGGGACGTCCAAAAACCGTGCTTGTTTGTTTGTTTGTTTGCTTAACGCCCAGCCGACCACGAAGGGCCATATCAGGGCGGTGCTGCTTTGACATATAACGTGCGCCACACACAAGACAGAAGTCGCAGCACAGGCTTCATGTCTTACCCAGTCACATTATTCTGACACCGGACCAACCAGTCCTAGCACTAACCCCATAATGCCAGACGCCAGGCGGAGCAGCCACTAGATTGCCAATTTTAAAGTCTTAGGTATGACCTGGCCCGGGTTCGAACCCACGACCTCCCGATCACGGGGCGGACGCCTTACCACTAGGCCAACCGTGCCGCTGCGCTGTGAATGGTTTCATCAGTTACATGGCGCTAGGCGACATAAGAGTATCTCCAATCCAGTCAGTAGCATTTACGACCTTGACAACGGATGGTTTGAGTTTGTTTGTTTGTTTGCTTAACGCCCAGCCGACCACGAAGGGCCATATCAGGGCGGTGCTGCTTTGACATATAACGTGCGCCACACACAAGACAGAAGTCGCAGCACAGGCTTCATGTCTCACCCAGTCACATTATTCTGACACCGGACCAACCAGTCCTAGCACTAACCCCATAATACCAGACGCCAGGCGGAGCAGCCACTAGATTGCCAATTTTAAAGTCTTAGGTATGACCCGGCCGGGGTTTCGAACCCACGACCTCCCGATCACGGGGCGGACGCCTTACCACTAGGCCACCGTGCCGGTATGGTTTGAGTCTTATTTATGAGAACGAGAATGAGGGAGAGATGATTGTATTGAATTGAATTGAATTAAATTGAATTGAATTGATCTTTATCTTAACACTGTAACAGAATAGGAAATGCTAAACTACTTTTTTTTTCATCCCGCCCTCGCTCATTGAGGTGAAATAGAAGTTAACCACATTATGTTTGAAAATGTTTCCAGTGCATTATGTACAATAATGTTTTAATACAATCATAGAGTATTAACGTTTTACCAGTATCAGCTGCAAAATATAGTAGTAGTGCTTTACAAGTTTTGCAAGAGAAGCAGCATGTAATGATACGTAAATGTGATACAACAGCGATCAAAGTTCAAGTCTGAAGGTAGGCTCTGAGAAGTGTAACCAGTGCATGCAAATCCTTGGCGATATGATTTATCTCAATAAGGTACAGTGTTCGTCGCACATCCGCAGGCTCCTCAATAAATGCCAGTCGTTCTGATTCATCATAACTCATGTCTGCTTTGTCCCTGAATAACGTCCAGTACAATGTTTCAGCTTTGGTACAATCGTAGGTGAACATGAAGTCATCTGATTTTGCAAGCAGCTGTTTGGATGAAGCATTGTACACCATTCTAATCACTTTCTTTCGTGTTCTGGGGTTCGTAGTAATTTCTAAAGCAAGTGCTTTTACTTCCCCTAGACTGTACTCCCTTTCCAAAGCATCCTTTTCAGCTTTAGTCAACTGCTTTTCCACTGGTTCCTCTGTATCACTCTCTGACGTAAAATATCTGTCCTTGTCACTGTCAGTGGCCACGCATGTGGAGTCAACGGATTGCTGCAAGGCAGGTTCCGTCAGCTTGGATGGAATGTGGCTCCGTGATTCACGTGCTTCAATGTTCACAACACAGCTTGCCTCGCTGTCAATGCGTTCGCCGGCGTGTAGTCTCATTTTCTGTTTGTGCCTAACGTCGGGAACTTTGTCGTACGTGTTTGTGTGAATTATGCCTGATGTTGTGCTGGCATGATTTCGCAGATGATCGATCAGCTGTATCAACAGAAGAAACGCATACCTCTTTGCTGTTAAATTGTTGGGATCATTGTCTGTCACGTCTGAGCTGCGAAGGGGTTTTGTTTACGTTGCGTTGACTAGCTCGGCAAATGGCGGCCTGTTGGTTCTCTGTGCTGAGCAGTTGAAGTGTGACTGTGGCTCCTTCTCCTTCTCCGGTGACTTTCCA
>NC_090252.1:1204125-1236625 GCF_037325665.1 Littorina saxatilis | reverse complement strand
TATCGGTTCTTGATTCCAAAAACGTATAGATATGATATGTTTGGATTAAAAACACGCTCACAAAGTTAAAACGAAGAGAGGTACAGAAAAGCGTGCTATCCTTCTCAGCGCAACTACTACCCCGCTCTTCTTGTCAATTTCACTGCCTTTGCCGTGAGCGGTGGCTGGCGATGCTACGAGTATACGGTCTTGCTGCGTTGCATTGCGTTCAGTTTCATTCTGTGAGTTCGACAGCTACTTGACTAAATGTTGTATTTTCGCCTTACGCGACTTGTTTTTGTTTTGTTTTAATAAACTGAGAGAGTAAGAAAAAGACAAAAAGAGAGACAGAGCTAGAAATACAGAGAGACAGACAGAGAGACGGACCGACCGACAGAATTAGTGCGAGATAGAGATAGAGAGACACACAAACAGGGACAGACAGACAGAGACCGACATTTTGAGAAGAATGAAGAGAAAACCAGCAGTATTATATGCATAGTCTTAAGCTGTGTTTCCATATCGCGACGCGATGGCAGCACGATAGTTGCGGCGAGGTGGCGGCAGCGTCAAAACCGATCGCAACAGTAATATCAAAGAACGCATGTTTCCATATGTGCGACGCGACGGATGCTTCATCTGGGGATTTAATCAAGTTTGAGTGAATCTTTCTTGAAGGTTTTTCTTTGTATTCATAAATTATGAGTAATCTAAGCTTAATTAGTTTGGACAACATTTTGGATGAAATTATTGCTGCTGCAGGAACATTGAATTGGCAAGTCTGTAACAGTAATCGTCTCTCTGACCCCCCCCCCCCCCCCACCCTTGCTTGCTGAAAAATAAAATTAACTCTCTTCCCGTCCTCTGTCACATCCTCTGATTCTTTTGCTGTATCTTTTCCTCTTTTTTGGTAAAAATTGTATCTTGTCTGTCTTACATTTATAACAAGGGGATAAGCGATTCTCTGACCTTGACATAACGTGAAATAATAATTCCTATCTAGATGTACATATTTATAACCACATTTAATATAAGCTTAGCTTATTGTGTGGTTACAAATGTTTATATCGCATATATATGCAAGTTATCCAAAGAATGAAATTGTTTTGAGACCTATAGCACCGTTAGTTTGTCAGAACTGGAGGTGGTCCATATCAGGCAGTTGTCCATATTAGGCTATTTTCCCTTACGACCAGGGTGTGCTTATTGCGTGCCTTATGAGAAACAGACCGCGTGCAGAAACACACACACACTATGATGTGTTGTCGTATTATTTTTGCTTTGGTCAATCGTCTCTAATTAAAAGGACCCTATTCTGAGGTCTCAATATTTTCCCACGGTCTTCCCAACGCATGCGATGTCACTTTCCATTAAGCGTTTTTGCCACCATTTGGCAAGGAGTTATCAGCTGAGATAAAACGACTGTAAGTAGAACGCGAAAATCACACCTGGACTCGATCCGACCGACTGGTTCTTGTATACGCAAGAGCACTTGATAGTCTCTGCCGCGGATCATAAAATCGTATAATCTGCTGATTTTCGCATCCCGAATCTACTCAGCTTCGTCCCAATAGGCCCACTTAAAACATCACACGCGGAATTCAAATTAGCTAAGATGGACAACTGGACACCACATGTGAGAACCACGCACCAAGACATTGTCAGCATTGAGAGAATGTTTTCACGGAATTGTTTCACGATTCTGTGACACTGTTATATTGCGGGGTTATGATATTTTCTTCGTTTCTGATTTGAATTCATGTAAATGAAATCAAGTTAAAATTAAACACTATTGTTTTTTAGAAACCAATGCGGACCCTGAAAGAAATAACGTTTCACTCAGATAAATTTTATCCAGCCTGTCACGTTTTTCATTTATACATTTTGACAGAAAAAAAGAAAATAACAAAAGAAAAATTAACACATCTGTGTGGGATTAAAATCAAACGTCGATTTGTGTTACTAAAGTTACTGACCACCATGTGCATGCGAACATTTGCTGCCCCCCCCCCCCCTCCACATCGTAATCGTATCGGCTCTGTCTCATTTTGCCCACCACCCCTCCACCTCTCCCCAGGACCCCCCCCCCCCACCTTCCTTTTCAGTAAATAGCCCTTCAGTCGGAGCGGCAGTTGTCGCCACGCATCAGACTTTTTTTGAATAATTATGTGCGGTTTTTAGTATCTCCTTTACAAAGCTGATCTGATAATTAACTATCTTTTTTTTTTGCAAGCAAACGACAAATTCGCCTCAAAAAATGTTATTGACAGTGCATATAGAAAAGGTAGCAAAAAAACTTGCGGGGACAAAGTGGGCGAGGGAGAGCCTGGGTGGTCAAACGGGGGCCGTGCCATGCCATATGTCACCTGCTGGTTAAACGAAAGGTTTAAAGGAACAGATATCGCACACAATATTTTGATCTTTTGATCAGTCAACCATCAATTTTGTACATCAACCCCAACAGTGTTGTTGTCCAAAAATAAAAGAATTGCATTCTGTCCTCAAACTGAACGGTAGTTCAAAGTTAAAGGGATATTGACCAAAGTGCTTTTGAGGAACAATAAAACACTCTCCCCAAAATAAACACGCAAAAAAACACCCCACACAAATAAATAAATAAAGAAAGAAGCAAAACAGATTTACAAGGAAATTAATTATGTTCATGGTATGCTAGCGCTGTTTTTATTTTATTGTATAATAAGCATGCTGATACCGGGATGCAGTATACGTTAAATGTAAATGATATAATGCTGACTATCTAAATGTGAATCAAAAAACAAGAAAGGTAGGTTTTTTAATTTTGTTTTTAATTTAAATGTGAACCAGAAAAGATGCATTTCTTTTAAATTGATGGCGCCGTTAAAAACAAAAACTAAATTCTTGGTTACAAAATCAAATGAATCTTAGTAGTCGATAGTTTAGTACTATTTGTCACTTTATTAGAGGTGGTTTGACTGAGTTGCCGACTTCTCCGCTTTAATTCCTTTTCAGTTTTATCTGTACACTCTTTGTTTTCATGCGATACGTGTAACACTTTTCCCGACCTCGCACATGATGGACAGCATTCATTGGAGCGATATGTTTTCACCGGGTTTTCGCAAAATTGTTTTTCATGCCACGCTATTATCGATTACCTCAAATTAAACAAGTCGCGTAAGGCGAAATAACTACATTTAGTCAAGCTGTGGAACTCACAGAATGAAACTGAACGTAGTCCGCCGCTAGTGCAAAAGGCAGTGAAAGTGACGAGCCTGTTTGGCGCGGTAGCGGTTGCGCTGTGCTTCATAGCACGCTTTACTGTACCTCTCTTCGTTTTAACTTTCTGAGCGTGTTCTTAATCCAAACATATCATATCTATATGTTTTTGGAATCAGGAACCGACAAGGAATAAGATGAAAGTGTTTTTAAATTGATTTCGACAATTTAATTTTGATAATATTTTTTATATATTTAATTTTCAGAGCTTGTTTTTAATCCAAATATAACATATTTATATGTTTTTGGAATCAGAAAATGATGGAGAATAAGATAAACGTAAATTTGGATCGTTTTATAAATGTTTATTTTTTTTTACAATTTTCAGATTTTTAATGACCAAAGTCATTAATTAATTTTTAAGCCACCAAGCTGAAATGCAATACCGAAGTCCGGGCTTTGTCGAAGATTACTTGACCAAAATTTCAACCAATTTGGTTGAAAAATGAGGGCGTGACAGTGCCGCCTCAACTTTCACGAAAAGCCGGATATGACGTCATCAAAGACATTTATCAAAAAAATGAAAAAAACGTTCGGGGATTTCATACCCAGGAACTCTCATGTCAAATTTCATAAAGATCGGTCCAGTAGTTTAGTCTGAATCGCTCTACACACACACACACACAGACAGACAGACACACACACACACACACACACACGCACATACACCACGACCCTCGTTTCGATTCCCCCTCGATGTTAAAATATTTAGTCAAAACTTGACTAAATATAAAAAGAAACAAAGAAAAACTCCGGACAAGCGCACAAGGTAGAACCAGCGGTCAGTGCATGGGACTGCAAAAGTGCGCGTGCACGTGTGCGTATGCGTGTGAATACATTTTTTTTTTAAACTAGTTAGTGTCAATATCGATCGAATGTCATTTCGATCACGTTTCAGTTTAGCGGACAAGCGTAATCGGATTCAACATACGCATACACACTCACATAGTCGGAAGAGTCGTCGAACAGGGAAAAAAATGACAAAGTAAAATATTGTAAATTGAAAAATGTTTGTGTAATTTTGCGATGAGACAGAGACAATCTGGGAAGGAAGTTTATACCCAAGTAATACTATCGAACGGGTTAGTCCGTAAGCTGCGGACAAATATTCTTACTCAAAGAGAAAAATGAAACAGGATTTTTTCAGTAAATGTAAGCTTACAGGGCTGCCGATGGGGAAAGACTGAACCACCTAAACAAATAGCAGTTCACATCGGTTGATGATTCTTCAGTCCCACAGAACTTCGGTCCATTAGGAAGTAGCACTGTTGATTTGCTAGATTAACATCACATCGCTACCCGAACCGATTTTTATTGAAAATAAACACTTTTTTAAGCTCAGATATAATTTATCTGTAAGTTACATCACGTCTACAGTCGTTGACACAATCTAAAAACTCTATCAAATTACTCCGCCAAAGTTCCGACAAACTTACTACACATATATGCGTCGTCTGCATGTGTTGCGCGCGCAGTCCGGGGCGGGGCTTATTAAAAAAAACAAAAACAAACCCGTATTAGTCTTTTTTTTTTTTAAGAGTTAAATTCAGATAGCACTTCATTTGGACAGCCTTGAGAAAACGGCCGTACAATACGTGTATATCTTCTTTTATCGAGAAGGAGATTAACAGCGGTGGGGTTTCAGTCATGCTTTCTAACGCCAGCTTCAATTTCAGATAATGTTAGGAGATTTCAAAATGCAAGGGGGTGGGGGTATAGAGTGGGGGGGGGGGGTATTTTCTCTGAATCGTTTATAAGGAAGGAATGTGTTTTTTAGACCCCAATCGTCAATGTTGAAGGTCCGGTATTAAAACTTGCCCAGTGTCTGACAAAATTAGACTCAGTTTAAAATTACCCTTGACAATTTGTGCGTGAGACAGACTGATTGCCGAACGGAAAATGGAATCACTCATGTGGCGCAGTGAAGTGTAGCCAAGTACCTGCTATGTCCTTCAGCAGAAGTGGCGGAGTGCCTGTCATCTGTTTCTCATTTAGTGGCCTCACAGTGGCCGAAGATTGGATTTGATGTGACTTTTAGTACACACTTGTGAGCGTGATCTGGTAATTTCCCTTCGCTTGCGTCTGACTTTCCCGTCTTAAGCTAACATACGAGAACAAACATAATATGCAAAATTGCAAGGATCGACCTCCTTGCATGAAAAGTCAACAACACTTTGTTATTTTCTCATTGTATAGAAACCTAAAATGTGACAGCAGCCCACAGGGTTATCTGTGTTCGTACACACCGAAGTCTGTTCACTCGAAATCGTTCTGACAATTATGTTTTATGTTCAAAGATATGTTTAAATTCAAATTCCAACGACAAAAAAAAGAGAGAGAGATAGAGAGAGAGAGAGAGAGAGAGAGAGAGACAGACAGACAGACAGACAGACAGACAGACAGAGAGAGAGAGAGAGACAGACAGACAGATAGACAGACAGACAGACAGACAGACAGACACAGACAGACACAGACAGAGAGAGACAGAATCAAATGTAAAGCGAACTGTTTAAACCTGTTGCGATAATTAATGTACAGTTCTGTAAAAATAAACTGTACTCTTAGTGCCCGACCCGACTCCCCAAACCTACGTCGCGGTTATCTGACGCTCTCTCTACGTCGTGCCTCTGCGTGCCTCCATTACAGAGAAATGGAAGGTGAAAATCTTTGTGTCAGTTTGACTCTTGATTTTAAACAAGTCGCGTAAGGCGAAAATACATTTAGTCAAGCTGTCGAACTCACAGAATGAAACTGAACGCTATGCAATTTTTCAGCAAGACCGTATACTCGTAGCATCGTCAGTCCACCGCTCATGGCAAAGGCACTGAAATTGACAAGAAGAGCGGGGTAGTAGTTGCGCTGAGAAGGATAGCACGCTTTTCTGTACCTCTCTTCGTTTTAACTTTCTGAGCGTGTTTTTAATCCAAACAACTCATATCTATATGTTTTTGGAATCAGGAACCGACAAGGAATAAGATGAAAGTGTTTTTAAATTGATTTCGAAAATTTAATTTTGATCATAATTTTTGTAATTTTAATTTTCAGAGCTTGTTTTTAATCCAAATATAACAAATTTAACATATTAAATGATGAAGAATCAGATGAACGTAAATTTGAATCGTTTTATAAAAAAAAATAGGCCTATTTTTTTTTACAATTTTCAGATTTTTAATGACCAAAGTCATTAATTAATTTTTAAGCCACAAAGCTGAAATGCAATACCGAAGTCCGGGCTGTAAAAGTTGTTTCAATTTGTTTCCATTTAAAACGTCCGCTACTGGCACCTCAGTCGGACCATACATAACACTCTGAGAAGTAACCAAAGTGTTTTCTTTTAAAGTAATTTGTAACTCTCCGCTCCGCACGCCAACCAAAACAATTCCTAGGAGACGCCTACATCGTTCGGCAAAAAAAACCACAAAAAAACTGTCCCGAGCCAGGACTGAACTAGAAAGGGTTTCCATGACCACGGACGTAGCTTTGTGCCGAGGCTGATCACGTGGTCAGGTTGACCAATGGCAACGCGACCCTTTTACGGCCTCTCTATTGTCCAATGTGTGTACTCTATGACCCCTTGAAAACTTCAGCGATTGGTGTGAAGTGTACTCTTTAGAGAGGATGAGTTCAGCGGTTAATTGCTTTTAACATACTTACCTGAACAGGTTATAGGCCATTATCTCGAGATGCCTTGCTTTCGGCAACAGTTCTTTGAATCCCTCCCTCCCTCTCTCCATCTTCTCTCTACCAGTCTGTTTCTCTCTTTGTTTCTCTCTCTTTTTCACACTTTTCAACCATTAACTATTCATATTCATTTGCATAATGTAGAGCAGTCCCTAATTGGGCGACAGTTGGCTGTTAAAAGGAAAACACATAAAACAAACCAAAAAAGAACACTTTTGTAAGCTTACTACATTACTTTTGAAAAAAACCATCATTGGGTTCATTTCGCGTCATTTTGCTTTCGTCAACAGGAAAGTTTTTGTAATGCCTCTCTCCACCTCCCCATATGCTCCCCTCCCCCATTTCTGTCTCTGTTTTTTTACATTTAGTCAAGTTTTGACTAAATGTTTTAACGTAGAGGGGGAATCGAGACGAGGGTCGTGGTGTATGTGCGTGCGTGCGTGTGTGTGAGTGTGTGTGTGTGTCTGTGTGTGTGTGTGTAGAGCGATTCAGACTAAACTACTGGACCGATCTTTATGAAATTTGACATGAGAGTTCCTGGGTAGGAAATCCCCAGACTTCTTTTCCATTTTTTTGATAAATGTCTTTTATGACGTCATATCCGGCTTTTCGTGAAAGTTGAGGCGGCACTGTCACGCTCTCATTTTTCAACCAAATTGGTTGAAATTTTGGTCAAGTAATCTTTGACAAAGCCCGGACTTCGGTATTGCATTTCAGCTTGGTGGCTTAAAAATTAATTAATGACTTTGGTCATTAAAAATCTGAAAATTGTAAACAAAATAATTTTTTTATAAAACGATCCAAATTTACGTTCATCTTATTCTTCATCACTTTCTGATTCCAAAAACATATAAATATGTTATATGTGGATTAAAAACAAGCTCTACAAATTAAAAATATACAAATTATTATCAAAATTAAGTTGTCCAAATCAATGTAAAAACACTTTCACCTTATTCCTTGTCGGTTCCTGATTCCAAAAACATATAGATATGATATGTTTGGATTAAAAACACGCTCAGAAAGTTAAAACAAAGAGAAGTACAGAAAAGCGTGCTATCCTTCTCAGCGCAACTACTACCCCGCTCTTCTTGTCAATTTCACTGCCTTTGCCGTGAGCGGTGGACTGACGATGCTACGAGTATACGGTCTTGCTGCGTTGCATTGCGTTCAGTTTCATTCTGTGAGTTCGACAGCTACTTGACTAAATATTGTATTTTCGCCTTACGCGACTTGTTTTTCTTCTCGTGTCCCTTTGCTTGTTTGTAAGTTAGTTTGTTGATTTTCTGTTTGTTTTAATTACTGTTGATGAATTGTACGCTCTTAATATATGTTTTACGCGCAAAGTAAACATTTATTGCCGGCGTAAAATTGAAAATATTGATTACGCCTTCCTAGGCAAACCTGAGGTGGTGATCCGAATCATTGATACGTATTGGAAGGACTTCATTTACAAATAAAGAAATAAATAAGCCGTTTTAGTGATTTTTCCCCGGCGACATCCACCTTTCGAAGCCCAAGAGACATTCGCAGTGATGTAATTTGGAAACATCTGAAATAACTAACTGTAAAATGCTCCGTTACCGTTGCCGATTATTTCTTTTCATACAAACAGGATTTCACCTTCTGGCGATAATCTCTTTTGCGTTTGATTCTTGATTCTTTAAATTAATTTTTTCAGTGCTATTTAGTTGTAATCCATTACCCAAGCAGATGAAACCCGTGTGAATAACTGAACACTTAGACACTGATGTTCAGATGGTACGTGTGTGGTTACATAATTACAATAACCAAAATTGCAACCCGAACTGTCCAGTGAAGTGCTTTTCCAAGTTGCATGTGAGTGTGTGATTGTGTCTGTTCGGAGCGCTTCTAAGAAATTGTAAAAGTTTATGCGTAAGCATTTGCGATTTTCCGGTCTTGTACTTTTTCGTCAGTTTTCAGCAAACTCAGTTATATCATGTCACATTAGTGTGTGTTTCTCTTTTCTTTTTCGTGTGTGTGTGTGTGTGTGTGTGTGTGTGTGTGTGTGTGTGTGTGTAGTTAGTTGTGTTTTTTTTCAAAGATTTGTTTTTAGCCAAGTTGATAGAGCGCTTGGGCGACTTACTTAAAAAACAAAAACAAAACTTCCCTTTTTTTTCCAACTAAGATCCTTTATACTCGTTTTAGGAATGGGTATGCTAAGTACATTTTTCTTAGCTAAGCAACATTACGTGAATCGTTAAAACATGTGGGTTTTGTTTTTTTAAAGTATTCCCCGCTTAACGAATTAAGATTTCTATGCAAAACAACGTGTGTTAACCCCATGTACAAAAACAGTACATGTAGTACATGCTTGAAAGTGCAGAGTGCTGTTGCGTCCAAAGAATTGAGTATTTCAGTAATTATGTCGACTGGTGATAAACACACATACAAACACGCGCACGCATTAACAAATCATAGAGAAACAAGCAAACAATTCGCAGAACAAACGTATATTAATGTGTGTGCATGCGTGAACGCGTGCATTCGTTTGCTTGACTAACTGACAATGTCAATCACGCTTTTAGAAGAGAACCGCTGATTTCAACGTGGTATGGCTTTTACGCGGTCTTATGAGCCTTCTGTAAGACGAGCAGCGTTCGGCCTGTAACAAAACAGACCATCCAATAAACACCAGCGAAGATTTCATTGACGCGGCGGTCAAGTGTTTTGAGTGGAGTGGGCGGAGCGTTGGGTTTATCACATGACCATTTGGGCCAATGGATGAATGTATTTAGTATGTGCGCTACTTTACTGGCGGACCACGAAGCTCGAAGAAGGTGTCAACTTGATTTCTTCATGCAATAAATCGTTGGCAGAAAAAAATGTTGCCCTTGGTGGAACGGGAGCCGCTCAGAAGAGGCGTGATAGAACTTGTGCGCGGTTCATGCATACACAACAATCATTTTTCTTTCAAGGTTTTATTTAACACTATGTGTTCGTAAAAACCGTTGCTCAACAACAAAAATAAATTAATTAATATTTTTCATCCTATACATGCCGCTACAGAAGCACACAGGGAGAGGTAGACGCGGCGAGTCGTGTCGTCTGTGAGGTAACGATCGTGTCAAATCATAGTATCTGTTAACGACGCGCCGAACCAAGGTCAGGGGGTGGAGACAGGGGTAAAGAAGAAAAAAATATGTGTATTCAGATTCATTCTTCTTTCAGTTGATCAGCTTACTTGACTTCTATTTCCCGAAAGTTTTTTTTGTTTTGTGCGCAAAATTATCGATTGTTGTCGTTGTGGTATAAATGGTTGTCGATATTTTTTCTTCTCAACATCACTGGCTTGATTTGTTTAATGATATATGTAGCAGGCAGCACACGTCTGTTTCAGAAATCGTTTGAACGTCTGAATTCTGTTATGATACAACAATATAGATGATATACAACTTTTACATGAGAGAAGAAAGTCAAACATTATCTACCTAGAACATGTTGTCTTGTTAAGTTAGCATGCGTATTTTGTGTTCTATGCTATTCCTACTCATGCAGATGTCGAGTGCATTTGAGGTAGAAAAATAACAACAACCGGCAGTTTTGTCGCGACATTTCTCGCAATAATGTTTTGGTAAAGTTTACTTCCTCGTCCGGATTTTCATATGTAATTTTCCATGATGTTCGACCTGCAGCCGACTGCGAATTACTCTTAAATGTTTTGAAAGTTGCAACGCAAGTAAGCGTTTCTATCTTTCCATGAACTTTTGTTGTTGTAGTATATCATTATGACATATCTGGGCCCCGGCCGAGATTCGAACCCGCGACCCTAGGATCACAAGTCCACAACCTGAGCTACCCGGGCTCCCTTGAAGCCAATCGGTGTGTTTGAATCTTTAGTCCGATCGTGCAATCAAACCTGTTCAATGAAAGCTTGTCCACCACTTTGTCTATAACGACCACACGAAATATATATATATATTTTTTAACATATTGTAAAGTTTTGACTAAATGTTTTAACTTAGATGGGGAATCGTGACTAGGGTTGTGGTGTAGGGCCTACGTAGTACGTGTGTCTGTCTGTGGGTCTGTGTGTATGTATGTGTAGAGCCATTCAGAGAAAACTACTGGACTACTGGAGGATACGTTTCTTTGATGACGTAATATCTGGCATTTTGTACAAGTTTTGGTGGCACTGTCACACCCTCATTTTTGGATTCATTTGATTAAAATTCTGTAAAAGTAACTTTCGACAAAATCCGGACAACAGGATTGCATTTCAGGATTAAAGCTTGCAAATTATTTTTTGAGTTTGGCCATTAAAAGTCAGAAAATTGTATTTAAAAATAAAATGTGATGAATCGATCCAAAAAGATGTAATCTTATTCTTGATCATTTTCTGATTCCATAAACAAATCTATGTGTATCGATTGAACACTGGATTTCCCTTCTTTGAGCTATGTGACGTCAGAGGCCGACAAAACGTCTGTTTAGGCGGCCAGCCGAGACTACAAAATAGTGCATGTTTGTGTGCGTTCAATCATAAAAACTACAAGAAATTCTACCCAGATACATAAATTTTATTTGTATTTTTTTACCAAAATATGACAATTTACACATATCTCGACAGTCGTTCACCTCGACCGCTAGCGCGGTCTCGGAGGAACACTGACTGTTTCGATCTGTGTAAAATGTCCTATTTTGGTCAAAAATACATACAACGTTTAATGTCCTGTTTGGATTAAAACAAGCTCGAAAAAAAATATACAATAGAAAAAGCACAATTTCATAAGAAGCGCTTTACACTACTGCGCTATACTGGCTTTCTGTGGCGTGAACGCGACAGCGGTCGCCGTCAGGTATGAAATCGACACAGGTATTGAGTTTTGTCTTCGTATTGTCTTTCATAATGTGAGTTCGAAGGGTTGACTGAATGTATTAATTTCGTCTACGCGACATGTTTTAAGATATTGCTTACTTGTCAACTGCGATCACATGTCTAAACGGACTGCGGCTGCCAGTTTCGGCCCAAACTAACGTTCACAACCTGTCTTTCACAACCTTTAAAATCATGTTTGTTTTAAATTTATTTTTTTAATTACATTGTACTATCTCTACATCACCAATACATAAAATTCATACACTACCATCTCGCTATACCGACTGCTAAACGTATCAGACGGACGGGACGGCTCTCAGTTAGCCGAATGCAATCACGTTGTCTTCTGCGCTTGAGTGCACCCCATACACACCTCTTGACATACTCTTGACATACTCTTGAAAGCGATAAGACACCACCCGAGTAGCCAACGGCGGCTTTCTTTAATTGCGATAACAACTCGGGTAGACAGTTTCAAACTGTCGTTAAAGACAGGTCCAACTACACTTACTTTTAAGATGTTACATTATGGAGGTCAAAATGGCCAATTTTCTGTAGTTTTTTTTTGAACAATCTATCCTGTTATTGTATTAAAAAAGAAGCTTTAATTTTTCGGCACTATATTTGATTATGGTGGACTCAGTGGAACTCATTCTGATAAGCATCGCTCCACGGCTATTGCCAGTTGTCTCTCTGACCGGACGCTACAGTCCTACGCGAATCTATATAAAAAAAAAAGAATACAGAGTTATCTCCCATATGTTTTTCGCGAGCACTGATCTAAATTTGAGATCAGTGTTCGCGAGACGAAAATGATTGCAGATTGGCCGACTTCGACAGTGATCTCCGTTCTGTTCTTCACAGTTATGATAAAGACATCGTTCTAAGGTCAAAACAAGTCGAAATTTTGGGACTGCTGCCGGAAGGAGACCGTAATATATGGTTTCATCTCTGTCAACTGGTTACAGAAAAAATCGTCTGCTCCAGTGAGCGCCGAAACCAAACGGTTGATTATCACGTGACACTTTTGTCATATTTAGAATTGTTTGCACAGTAAATACAGCCGCGAAAAATAGCTCGCTTGAAACTGTCTTACATTTCAATTCCTTCGTAATTTTAAAATGACAAAACACCATGAAAAATCATTATCGACGATCGCGAATCTGCTTATATCAATAATACATTACAAAAAGCTCTAAATATGCACACACACACACACAAAAATCGGTTTCCTTGCCAGACAAGGAATCTCAAGGCATCCTGTCAGGGAGAGAATGACCTGAACTCCTTTTGACCTGAGTTCAAGATGAGTGGAACTGTCCTAACATTCTCAGAGAATTATTTTCAAAGTTTATGTTTGTTTTAAACATTAATATGTGAAAACAGAATTAAGGTAGGTGATCAGCGATGCTGTCAAAACTACTCACATTACGTCATATATGGCTGGTTTTTAGTGTTGATATTTTTGTTTCGAGCGACAGATTGACTGATTTGTTTCATATCGCTTAACCGGTATTTATTGTGGTTTTTTTTTAAACATTTTTTATTAGGTGTTTTTTGTGTTTGTTGTTGTTGTTGTTGTTGTTGTAAGCACGCTGCTGGATTACACACACACACACACATACACACACGGCTGAGTCTGCAGGTGACCCGTCTGCAGTTTTACTAGATATTGCTCGTCGTCGGCGTGTGCTCTTTCAGTAGATATTTTTGTCTTTCTTTGCATCCACATTGTGACACAGTGAAGCCGTCCACGCTGGGTGGTGGGGGTGGTTTGGACTCGATAGATAAAATATTACGATTTTTAGCATAAAGAAAACAAATCCGAATTTTTGAGCGATGGGACAATAAGATAATGAAAAGAATTAAATAAATCTAATTGATCCCTTGACTTTGGGGTAGCGCAACTCTGTTGCTACTAGCTTTCTTCTGGGAGAATGCGACCCGAATTTCCCAGCGACGGGAAAATACATTAATGACAAAAACATCTTATAGATCCCTTGACTTCGGGGTATCGCGACTTTGTTGCTGCTAGCTTTTCTCTGCGAGGAAGCGCCCGAATTTCCCAGCGATGGGACAATAAAGTAATGAGAGAAAAAAAAATCTAATATATCCCTTGACTTTGGGGTAGTGCGACTCGGTTGCTGATAGCTTTTCACTGGGAGGAAGCGACCCGAATTTCCCAGCGAATAGACAATAAAGTAATGAAAAACAAC
The DNA here is from genome assembly GCF_037325665.1 of Littorina saxatilis. Classification (NCBI taxonomy): domain Eukaryota; kingdom Metazoa; phylum Mollusca; class Gastropoda; order Littorinimorpha; family Littorinidae; genus Littorina; species Littorina saxatilis. The sequence continues at coordinate 1,222,654 of NC_090252.1, read as the reverse complement.
AATCTAATATATCCCTTGACTTTGAGGTAGCGTGTCTCTGTTGCTGCTAGCTTTCCACAGGGAGGAAACGCCCCGAATTTCCCAGTGATTGGACAATGAAGTAAAGAAGAAAAAACATCTGATAGATCCCCTGATTTGGAGGAAGCGCGACTTTGTTCCTGCTAGCCTTCCATTGGGGGGAATTGACCCGAATATCCCAGCGATGGGACAAAAAAGTAATGAAATAAGAATCAAAACATTTAATAGATCCCTTGACTTAATTTGGAGATGACAAGAAAATATCGGGCGTATTTACGTGATTTGTAAATCGCGGGGCGATTGTTTTACATTTTTACGAATCACGGGTTAACACGCTCGCATATTACGTCTTCTATGCTATTCCTTCTGATTCTTTCTTTATTTGGTGTTTAACGTCGTTTTCAACCACGAAGGTTATATCGCGACGGGATTCCTTCTGATGCAGGTGTCGATCGCATTTACGATCAAAAACAGGAGTTTTTGCGTCAATTACTAAGGGCATTATGCCAAAAAGCGCTGTATGTCAGCAAGGACTTGTTAGTTTGCTTTGAAACTTTCCGAATATTTTGCCTACATACTACATGTAAGCTACTACGGGTAGTACATAGACAAATTGAACGAAATGACATAGGAATTAATGCCTTAATTTGGGTGCGTAATTTGTCGCAATAATTTGTTGCCGAAGGATTTTAATAGATATGCGCGGAGCGGAATGTATATGGCCTTTCTGATTCCTTATTGAAAACATTTAATAGATCCCTTGACTTTGGAGATGACAAGAAAATATCCGGCGCATTTACGTGATTTGTAATCCCGCAGTGGGGCACTGCGGTTATGAAATTAAAGGCCCCTCCTGTTTTTGGAACCGCAGGAGCTTTCTAGTTTGCTGTTAGGTAGATTTTTGGTTCCTCTTTCCTGTCATGCTCTCTTTTTCTTCATGAATTCTTTTCTTTTTTCTGCCTTCTTGCTCATTCACCTGTATTTTTTCCAAAAATCTCTTCTCTTGCCGCTAGTCTCGCGATTCATGTATAGTTTAATCTGTTAGTGTTCTGATGTAAGTCCAGCAGTAGATAGGTTAAGCCTATTTTAACATACTGGAAACTGGTAATCTTCCAGTAGGTATTAATTTAGTTTTACTAAAGCCTGCTGGGACACAAGTAATGGGTAAGTGCATTTGTAAACAGGAATCGCTTGACAAGTGGCCCCCTTTATCCGCCCCCCCCCCTTCCTCGTCCTGATATGGCTCTACGTAGTCGGCTGGACGTTAAGCAACAAATAAACAAACAAACAAACAAACAAACAAACGTGATTTGTAAATCGCGGGGCGATTGTTGTACATTTTTACAAATCACGGATTCACACGCTCGCATATTTTGTGTTCTATGCTATTCCTTCTGATGCAGGTGTCGATCGTATGTGCGGTCAAAAACGGGAGTTTTTTGCGTTAATTACGAGGGGCATTATGCGAAAAAGCGCTGTATGTCAGCAAGGACTTGTTAGTTTGCTTTGAAACTTTCCGACTATTTTGACTACATACTACATGTACTACGGGTAGTAGCATAGACAAATTGAACAAAATGACATGGGAATTAATGCCTTAATTCGGGTGCGTAATTTGTCGCAATACTTTGTTGGTGAAGTTTGTTTAATTCAACTGGTAAAAGTAGCACAAATGGTAAACATTATTTAGTGTGTGTTATTCATGTGTTATTTTTGTAAAAGAGTAATTCATTCAGTGTTCACAACAGGTGTTTTAAAAATGTGTTTAAAAGTGGAATGTTTACAGTATATACAACAACTTATTCGGAACGATAACCTCGATAAGATCAAACGAATTATGTATTGTTTGCTTGTCATGTGGGTAATCCTTACACGTAACAAACAACAAACAAACCACAAGGTAGTCCACATCGTATGGCCCATGCAGAGAGGTAATAAAAGCTCGGAAAAAATCAGACACTCAGCGAGCTACTTCTGTTCTCCGACAGGGCCTATTTCTCCCACATGAAAGTTAGCTGCAACAGAGTCGCGCTACCCCAAAGTCAAGGAATATATTAGATTTTTCTCTCTCATTACTTTATTGTCCCATCCCAAGGTAGTCCACATCTTATGGCCCAGAGACGTAATAACATCTCGGGAAAAAAATCAGACAGTCAGCGAGCTACTTCTGTTCCCTGACATATGGCCCATCATGGCCTATTGCCTATTTTCGCGGATAGGTGTGATATTGTGAGAGACGGACTGAATGACACTTGACTTAAAGTGTGAAGCGACTAGAACACCAAAAGCGTTTCTGCTTCAAGACAGGCCTTCGCACTTAGGCTGTGTCTGTGACGAGCTGGAAACATAAGTTAAATCAAAGCGTGAAATGTGTTCGATGTATTTTTGATTTCTTCAACATTAATTTTGTTTAAATTGCAGTTTCGGTATAAGCGTGGTCCCTCTTATATACTGATAATGGTAATAGTAATCATAAACAAGTCGCGTAAGGCGAAAATACAATATTTAGTCAAGTAGCTGTCGAACTCACAGAATGAAACTAAACGCAATGCCATTTTTCAGCAAGACCGTATACTCGTAGCATCGTCAGTCCACCGCTCATGGCAAAGGCAGTGAAATTGACAAGAAGAGCGGGGTAGTAGTTGCGCTAAGAAGGATAGCACGCTTTTCTGTACCTCTCTTTGTTTTAACTTTCTGAGCGTGTTTTTAATCCAAACATATCATATCTATATGTTTTTGGAATCAGGAACCGACAAGGAATAAGATGAAAGTATTTTTAAATTGATTTGGACAATTTAATGTTGATAATAATTTTTATATATTTATTTTTCAGAGCTTGTTTTTAATCCAAATATAACATATTTATATGTTTTTGGAATCAGCAAATGATGGAGAATAAGATAAACGTAAATTTGGATCGTTTTATAAGTTTTTATTTTTTTTTACAATTTTCCGATTTTTAATGACCATAGTCATTATTAATTTTTAAGCCACCAAGCTGAAATGCAATACCGAAGTCCGGGCTTCGTCGAAGATTACTTGACCAAAATTTCAACCAATTTGGTTGAAAAATGAGGGCGTGACAGTGCCGCCTCAACTTTCACAAAAAGCCGGATATGACGTCATCAAAGACATTTATCAAAAAAATGAAAAAAACGTTCGGGGATTTCATACCCAGGAACTCTCATGTCAAATTTCATAAAGATCGGTCCAGTAGTTTAGTCTGAATCGCTCTACACACACACACACACGCACACACGCACATACACCACGACCCTCGTTTCGATTCCCCCTCGATGTTAAAATATTTGGTCAAAACTTGACTAAATATAAAAAGATAAAACAATAATAAAGGTTTTTTTATGTATTGCAAATCCTGACATGGTTCTGGGCGTTTCACAAAATTAATGTGTTAACAAAATTACAAAGCAATGTACATAATGAACATTTTAAAACAAAACCATTTTCTCCCTATAAAAATCACCAACAACTAGTACTGTGGCATCAGCATTAACAGGGAAAACAAATCTGAAAATTATTAAAAGCACAATCACCTACAAGATGCACATTATAATACATTATTTATCCAGAATCTATCATAATATTGATTGTTTGTTATTATGTGTTTGCGGCTGCCAGTTTCGGTCAAACTAACGTTCACAACCTGTCTTTCACAACCTTTAAACTCATGTTTGTTTTGAATTTTTTTTTTAATGACATTGTACTATCTCTACATCACCAATAAATAAAATTCATACACTACCATCTCATTATCCCGACTGCTAAACGTACCAGGCGGGCGGGACGGCTCTGAGTTAGCCGAATGCAATCACGTTGTCTTCTGCGCTTGAGCGCACCCCATACACACCTCTTGACATACTCTTGAAAGCGATAAGACACCACCCGAGTAGCCAACGGCGGCTTTCTTTAATTGCGATAACAACTCGTTTGGGGCGGGGATATAGCTCAGTTGGTAGCGCGCTGGATTTGTATTCAGTTGGCCGCTGTCAGCGTGAGTTCGATCCCAGGTTCGGCGGAAATTTATTTCAGAGTCAACTTTGTGTGCAGACTCTCTTCGGTGTCCGAACCCTCCCCCCGTGTACACTACATTGGGTGTGCACGTTAAAGATCCCACGATTGACAAAAGGGTCTTTCCTGGCAAAATTGCTTAGGCACAGTTAATAATTGTCTACCTATACCCGTGTGACTTGGAATAATAGGCCGTGAAAGGTAAATATGCGCCGAAATGGCTGCAATCTACTGGCCGTATAAAATTTCATCTCACACGGCATCACTGCAGAGCGCCTAGAACTGTACCCACGGAATATGCGCGATATAAGCGTCATTGATTGATTGATTGAAACTGTCGTTAAAGACAGGTCCAACTACACTTACTTGTAAGATGTTACATTATGGAGGTCAAAATGGCCAATTTTCTGTAGTTTTCGGGGGAGAAATCTATCCTGTTACTGTATTAAAAAAGAAGCTTAAATTTGTCAGCACATTATTTTATTTTAGTACCAGTTCAGTGCCTCATATGGCTTTTTGACCAATCAGGACGGATTCTAGGTGACCCTCTAAATGTTATAACGTTCAAGCAGGGACCCTTTTTGTTTATCAAGCAAAACATTGACAAGACAAAGTACAAATTTAAATCAACAATACCAGCGTGATTTATTCTAAAGAATGACACTTCAAATGCTGCGAGATAATACTCTCTTTATCTAAAAAAAAAGTACAGAAAAGCTAGTTTTGTCGGTGGGTGCTTCACGGAATAGCAAAGCACCGCCCATCCTCTGAGTGTGCAATGCCGACCCGCTCACTTGGAATCTAAATGATCAAAGTTCGAAAAAATCTAGTGAAATTGCGTCACTCGCTTTACGTCAAATGTATCTTTACAGCATTTCCCATCCGTCTGGAGTCGGTTCTAAATCTCTCTCTCTTTCTCTCTCTCTCTCTCTCTCTCTGTCTCTCTCTCTCTCTCTCTGTCTCTCTCTCTCTCTCTCTCTCTCTTTTTTTTTCTCCTCTCTCTCTCTCTCCCCCCCTCTCTCTCTCCCTCTCTCCCTCTCTCTCTCCCCCTCTCTCTTTTTCTCTCTCTCCCCTCTCTCTCACTATTCTCTTTCTTTCTCTCTTTCTATCACCATCATCATCATCATCATCATCATCATCATCATCATCATCATCATCATCATCATCATCATCATTTTTCTTTTCTTTTCTTGCTCCTCTTACAGTATCACGGTAAATGTTCCCAAATAGATCCTAGTTACCTCAGAGGACGTTAATCCCCAAAGTCAGCCAGTCAGTCAGTCATTAAAGGCAAAAGCGAGGTAACGCACAACTGGGTCCGACCAGTAAAGCCGTCGCTGCCTGTGTGACAACCACCATAAAAATCTACCACAGCGGGAAACTTTCAAGTTAAGTATTTTCAACCATCATGTGCCCGCATTCAACTTTACAATCAAAGGATGTCTGTTGAGATAATCGAATGGATCAAAACTTTGAAACCTGCGCGCATATTCTAAGCCGACTAACACATAATTGTTAAGGACATCATAAAATGGTTCTCGGTGAAAACTTGACCGAGGGCCATTTTACGACGTCCTTGACTCGAGTGTGTGACGTATACTCTTATGCTCCAGATGCTTCTTTGGCAAGGTAAAGAACACCGAAAATATTTCAAAGCCGTTCTCGAGCTACGCTGACTTTTACAAAGGGTACAGCTGACACGGCTTACGTAATCTGGTTTCCTGGTCATTTGTGTGAAAAATCTGTCCGACAAAGAAGAAGAAGAAGAAGTGCGCGCAGAGAGAGAGAGAGAGAGAGAGAGAGAGAGAGAGAGAGAGAGAGAGAGAGAGAGAGAGACAGACAGACAGACAGACAGACAGACAGACAGACAGACAGACAGACAGACAGACAGACAGACAGACAGACAGACAGACAGACAGACAGACAGACAGACAGACTTTCCGCACTCGTTAAAATGTCAGTCGATACTGGAATGAATGTTGAAACATTGTAAACCTAAAACAAAAAATAATAATAATATTAAAATTAAACATTCATACGAGTTACTATCTGTGACAAGAACGCATAAGAAGTATAGCAACTAAATATTAATCCGCTTACCCATTGCTCCTCTTCGCACCTCGGCCTGTGAGTCGTCCTTTTCCTGAGTACTTGCACACAAGTTTTGCGTATGCATACTTCAGTTCGTCTGGAAAGGGCTGTTTTGAATTCTTGTTCGCAAGTTGAACAGCACGACTGTATTTGACCACGTACACCAAATCGTTCTTTCTGGAAAAGTCTGCCAGCCGTTCGGTAAGATCATTCCAACTTCTGAATGTTTTCCCCAACTGTCATTTGTGCCATTTCTCAGCGATTGATCAACGGTGTGGTTATTATGGATGTAGTAAGTGTCGAATTGTGAGAATGCACAGTTCTGTCCGCCAAGTGGTTTTAAACACTGCGCGTATTTGCACCAAGTAATAACGTGTCACATCAAAATAGTTCTTTACCTGTCAGATAGTTTAGCGCCAAAAACATGAACCAATGATAGCCCATGGATTAGTAAGTCATATGATGTTGGGGCGGGGCCAATGAACTAATGTCAACACAGTAAGTATCAACCAATGTTTGGCTCCGCCCCCACATCACGTGGACTGGGTGGCCGAGTGGTAACGCACTTGCGCTCGGAAGCGAGAGGTTGCGAGTTCGACCCTGGGTCAGGGCGTTAGCAATTTTCTCCCCCCTTTCCTAACCTAGGTGGTGGGTTCAAGTGCTAGTCTTTCGGATGAGACGAAAAACCGAGGTCCCTTCGTGTACACTACATTGGGGTGTGCACGTTAAAGATCCCACGATTGACAAAAGGGTCTTTCCTGGCAAAATTGTATAGGCATAGATAAAACAATGTCCACCAAAATACCCGTGTGACTTGGAATAATAGGCCGTGAAAAGTAGGATATGCGCCGAAATGGCTGCGATCTGCTGGTCGATGTGAATGCATGATGTATTGTGTAAAAAATTCCATCTCACACGGCATAAATAGATCCCTGCGCCTTGAGTCCGAGTCTGGAGATACGCGCGCGATAGAAGACTTCATATATATAATCACGTGACCCATAAACCCATCGCCTGTAATTAGATCATACTATTACCGCTTCAGTTCTGAGACATCCTGCTTGCTGGCGCGCGCGCAGAGAAAAAAATTCCCTCTTTATCTTCACTTCTGATGCTCATCCTATTGTTGTTGGCACTCGGGTTTGTTTGTTTGTTTGCTTAACGCCCAGCCGACCACGAAGGGCCATATCAGGGCGGTGCTGCTATTGACATATAACGTGCGCCACACACAAGACAGAAGTCGCAGCACAGGCTTCATGTCTCACCCAGTCTCATTATTCTGACACCTGACCAACCAGTCCTAGCACTAACCCCATAATGCCAGACGCCAGGCGGAGCAGCCACTAGATTGCCAATTTTAAAGTCTTAGGTATGACCCGGCCGGGGTTCGAACCCACGACCTCCCGATCACGGGGCGGACGCCTTACCACGAGGATTGGGACTCGGGTAACAGGGAGCGAAGGGCAGTGCCCCACCTAGTGATCGAGTGCCACAACCCAGACTTTTCCCTTAATATATATATAGGCTTTAAACTCCTGCTTCCGGATTATACAAAACACATTAAAACATGTATTAAACAATGGCGACTGCACGTGAGAGGGAACAATAAAGAGACCAAAAAGCAATGTACTCACGTTAAAATGACGAACACGGAACGAATAACAGCGACGTTTCGACCTAAGGGTCTTCTTCAGGCACAAAAACACAAAAATACACACACAAAAAAGAAGAAGAAAGACGATAGAACAAATGAAGAGAAGAATAACTGACAAAACAACTGCACTGCACAAACCAACAAATGACAAAGACACAACACTTCGAATTAACCTAAAATAAATCTCATAACAAAATAATTGTAATCATTTTTTTTTTTTTACAGGAATGTATATGTTTCTGTGTTTGTTTTTGTTTTAATACAAAAAAAAACCGTGATCAAATAATCAGAACTCTTTCAAAATACTCTGAATAAAATATATTAAATGCAATAACTTTTGTTTTTTTTAATTCAAATAAATGTTTTAGTTTGACTGCATTTGAATTCTGATGAAAGCAGTTACTGTAAAGTCATTTGAAGTCACATGATAAAAATCACATGGTTTAGTTGAGCAGACCACAAAGTGCAGAGCTAAAATATGTGTATGAATCTGTGTGAAAATCCAGTCCGTTTGTCCACAGGGATGCTAGGAAGCAGTCAAATGGGGTCGCTCAATCTGCTCAAATCCAGTCAAATGGGGTCGCACGGGCCGACAAATGGGGACGTCCCCGTTTGTCGGAAGCGTCCCCATTTGACTGCTCTCCAGTGACAATCGTCCCCATTTGTCGGTAAAACCACCTACACTCACACACACACACACACACACACACACACACACACACACACACACACACACACACACACACACATTCACACACACTTTCTCTGCGCTTCGCAGAGCCCTCTCTTTTATGGCGCTAATAACTATCAGAGGTGTCAGGATAAGGCAATTAAAATGATAACCCTGCGCTTCGCGGACCCCCCCCCTCTCCGGTAAACCTCCAGAGGGGGTCATTGGGTGCTTACGCTTGAGTATTGCACCACAGGGATGCAAGACCTAAACATGTTAGAACTTGTTGTTTGGTCAGCACCTAAAAATAGAAACGCTTAGTTAGAATACGGCGGTGATGCGGTCAACAGGGGTATAAATAAGCTTCTTCTGGGCTAAGTCTTGAGTGTCTCTTCGACTTTACAAGTGTGAGGTGGTGAAAAAAAAACCCAACTATGGCGACCAGCAGCAGCAGCAGTGACGCTAACACAACTCCACAACCGGCCTCAACAGATTTGGTAAGTTGATTTTGTTTTTATATCTTGTAAAGATAAAAAAAATAAAGGTAGAGTGTTACTTTTTTTCTCAGACATAGCTTTTTAGAAAAATAAATGTTTTTTATGTAAGATGTTTTTTGATATTGTTTTTTTTGTAGCTCAGACATAGTTCTTTTTTTTATTACAGCGTAACCAATGCCCGCACTGTGAACAGATTTTTACACAGACCAAAAACCTTAACGTTCATGTTAACGAAGTCCATAGCAAAGCCAGACCTTTTCTCTGTGCTATATGTGGCAAGTCGTTTAGCAGAAAACACGGCCTTACTCGACATAAAAACTCAATCAAAAACTGCCAAGATGCCGCGAGTCGGACACCTCCACCACCAGTGCCGACAGGCGGACAGAAAAGAAAAAGTTCGCCTTCACAGGATGCCCCTCCCCCCAAAAAGGGATTAAACAAACGAAGTCTAGAAAAAGAAAAAATCAAAAAGTTACCTTTTGAAGAAAGACAAATGTACGAAAAGCATTGGAATTCTGTTAAAACTCATAAGCGGCCTGGTAAACTTCAGTCAACCTATACCATTCTCTGGAACCCTTGTTCTGATTTCCCTGATTGGGACGAGTCGCTTCTTGAGCTGTTCCATGAACAAAACAAACGCTTCAAAATCAATTTTTCTCACTCTTTTCTTCTCAAAAACAAAGAGTCGGGTGACTTGTCTTTCTTTCATGCCTCAGTCAATAACCACTCTGTCTTACAACGACCGCGCCTGATCAACTCAAAGCAGGACTTTCTTTCTTTTCTCGGTGAAATCAGTGACCATGACATTTTAGAACAAGTTAGACTCGAACGCCCAAACTCTCGGTATTCTGTTCACAGCATCATGTCTTCCAGTTTCTATGTCACGCCTTTGACTGACTTTCCTATCGGTTGTGCCTGTGGTAGTCTACCTGACTACATCACAAACACACAGTTCTTGCACAAGTTGCAAAAAGACGAGCATCATCATTTTCCTTATACTGATGGTCTGTGTCTCTTTCGCTGTCTTGCTTTGCACAAAGGAGCCTCGCGTCATTCTTTACAAAAACCCACAAAAACCTTGTTCAAACAGTGGGCCGGACATTCCCCCCCCTGTCCACTTTCCGGGGATCACTTTGTTTCAACTTGAGTCGATTGAATCTGAGTTTAATGTGAACATAGATGTGTTTGAGTTTGATGAGAGCCAAACACCTGTCTGTCTCGTTCCTCTGCGTCGTAGCGCTTACAAACATTCTGGCGTTATGCGTCTCTTGCGTTACAAAGACCATTTCATGTACATTTTAGACATTGATAAACTCGGTCATGCGTTGGCTTGTTCCAAATGCGGGAAACTCTGGGCGTCTTTGTCTCAAATGAATCGACATGAACAGACTTGTCAGGGTGAGGGCTCAAAAGAAAAGTTCAAAGGCGGGGTTTACTCACCACCTCAAAACATTTTTCAACAGCTACAAAGCCACGGTGTTCAGGTAACCACAGATTTTGTTTTTCCCTACAGAGCGACTTTTGATTTTGAGGTGTTTTTTGACACAGATAACTTACCACAAACAAAATCAGCTGAGTCAAACTGTACACAGTACACAGCAAAACATATTCCTCTTTCTGTTTCTGTATGCAGTAACGTTCCCCATTTCACAGAACCAACCTGTTTTGTGAGTAAAGGTAACCCTCAAGAACTAGTGGATAACATGGTTAACTACTTAGAACGTATCTCTGAAGCCTCCTGCGCTCTTCTTTGTGAAGAATTTAAAGATGTGTTTGATCAGTTGACTGAGATCGAAGAGACACAACAACACGAGACAGATAGCCTCAACATCCCCGTAGAAAGACTCAGACAGAAATTATATGAGTATTTACAAGAACTGCCTGTCGTAGGTTTCAATTCTTCTCGCTACGATCTGAATGTGATCAAACCTTTTCTCATTGAAAAGTTTGTCAAAGACAAAACAGCCCATAACGATCTTCCAAAAGACGAAAGTCAAACAGACCCTGTTTTTGAACCAGATGGTTTTGATACCGTGGGTGAAGAAGAAGAAGAGGAAGAGGAAGAAGAAGAAGAAGACAAAGAAGTCAAAACAGAGGGAAAAAAGAAGGCCCCTAAAAGACCCCCTTTCAAGTTTGTTGTTAAACGAAACAACCAGTATATGTGTCTTTGTACAGACAAACTTCGGTTTCTCGACATCAACAATTTTCTTGCGCCAGGTTTTAGTTATTCCAAGTACCTCAAGGCGTTCGGTGTCGAAGAGGAAAAGGGTTTTTTCTGCTATGAATACGTCACTAGTCTAAGTACACTAGATGAAAGAGAACTCCCACCCCATGCAGCTTTTTTTAGTAAGCTCAAAAACTCAAATATTTCTGATACAGAGTACGCTTTTTGTCAGCGTGTGTGGACTGAAAACAAAATGATGACTTTGAAGGATTTTTTGGTGTGGTACAACAACCTAGACACAGGGCCGTTTCTGGTTGCTTTGCAGCATCAGATTAGTATGTACGCTAGTCTGCGAGTTGATTTGCTGAAAGACGGTATTTCTGTCCCCGGTGTGACACTGAAGTATCTGTTTGACACGTTGTCTTCAGATACCTACTTTTCACTTTTTAACGAAAAACAAAAAGACGTTCACGCACTTTTGCGAAAGAACATTGTCGGGGGGCCGTCTATTGTCTTTCATAGATACCACGAAAAAGACAAAACATACATTCGTGGTAATCAGGACAAACCGGTACAGTCTGTTCAGGGATTTGATGCAAATGCGCTGTATTTAGCTGCACTCATGCAAGACATGCCCACAGAGCACCCTGTCATTCGTAGAAAAGAAAACGCTTTTAAAGCAGAAAAAACAGATCCCTACGGTCAGCTAGCTCGGGAATGGTTGGAGTGGGTTATGGCATCAAAACAGATCCATCTCCAACATAAGTTTAACGCGAAAGAGAAGGCCCTTGGTCGAAAAAAGATTAGAGTTGATGGTTGGGATGCCACAAATCAAATTTGCTATCAGTTTCACGGATGTTTGTTCCACGGGCATGACTGTTCTGTGACCGCCGGTAAAACGACTAACCCTGTCACCGGAAAAACACTAGTTGAACTCAGAGAACATACAAGCAACATTACCAAATACCTACGTGAGGATGTGGGTGTGACTGTCGTCGAAAAATGGGAGTGTGAATGGCACGCAGACAAAAAACAAAACACCTCCATTCAGGCTTTTCTACAAGATCGTTTTCCGACACTTAAACCCTTCCGGCATCCTTCTACCATCACAGATCAAACTGTCTTAGACGCGGTGCAAAACAAAACTTTGTTCGGGTTGGTACAGTGTGATATTTATGTACCTGATCATCTAAAAGAACATTTCAGTGAAATGCAGCCTATTTTCAAAAATGAGTCTGTCAGCCGAGAACAGATCGGGGATTTTATGAAAGACTACGCTGAAAAACACAAGCTCTTAAACCAACCACGCCGTACACTTGTAGGGAGTTACCACGGTGAACAAATTCTGCTAACCACACCCCTCTTGTTTTGGTACGTGCAGCACGGGTTGGTTGTTAAAAACATCACGCTGATCGTAGAGTATCAACCCAAAACCTGTTTCCGTCAGTTTGGTGACAGCGTTTCAAACGCAAGACGAGCAGGAGACCAAGATCCGTCAAAAGCTATCTTAGCTGAAACTTTCAAACTGCTCGGTAACTCAGCCTACGGAAAAACCTTAACTAACGTGGCCAACCATCGTGATATTCATTACGTTTTGTCTGATGAGGCCTCAAAACTGATCAACAATGGTCGTTTTCAAAAACTAACAGAAGTAACAGAAGTTGTCGCTGAAGTAGAGATGGCTAAAAAAAAAATCAACTGGTCACTCCCCTCTCAGATTGGTTACTTTGTTTACCAGTACGCTAAACTACGCATGTTGGAGTTTCATTTTGATTTTCTGGATAAGTTTGTGTCCAGAGCCGACTACCAGCTTTTGGAAATGGATACAGATTCTCTATACATGGCGCTCAGCGCTTCAACGTTAGAAGAGGTGGTTCGTCCTGAACTGCGAGAGCAGTTTTACCAAGTGTATAACCAATGGTTCCCTGCACAAGCCTGTGACCAACACGAGGCAGCCTTCCAAAACACACGTTTAGCTAACGCCCCATGGGACGCGACTCTCTGTCAGGCCTGTACAGCGCGTGTCCACTATGACAAACGAACACCCGGTCTCTTTAAAACCGAATACCAAGGAAATGCGTTTATTGGCTTGTGTTCGAAAACCTACTTTTGTGAGGGAGACAGTGGGAGTAAATTTAGTTCAAAAGGCTTAAACAAAAACCAAAACAAACTGACAAAAGAGTCTTACCAACAGGTGCTTCTAACGCAAGAAAGTGGTGGCGGTACAAACACTGGTTTCAAGACAGACGGAAAGTCTATGTTCACATATTCCCAAACCAGAAAGTCACTCTCGTTTTTCTACATCAAGCTTGTGATCGCTTCTGATGGGGTTTCAACCCTACCTTCACCCGTCTAAAGGGTCTCTTTCCTTTTTGACTGTGATACCCCTCTAATGGGTCTCTTTCTTTTTTTGACTGTGATACCGCCGCCTGTGATATGGTTAACATTCCAATGCCAAACAACTTTGTCGTTTTTTTGTAAATAAATTTGTTAAGCCGTGTTTTGCTTCTGTAAATAATGCTCGTATTGTTTAATCCCAAAAAACCCCAATGTGGCTTTGACATACCCTGTCAAAACGGTCCCAAGCCCGTGAAAACACAGAGGGAGGGTAAACACCTATATGCGACTCTTTAGACAGTCCAGTGAAATTTAAACACTTTTCTGGCTGACTATTGGGGTGTAAAGGTGCCCAAAGCAAAACGCCGCAACAACGAAGAAAATAATAAAAATAAAAAATAAAATAAAAACTTTAGTCAGTGGGTTAGTTACGAAGGTTCGCTGTTTTATATAGATGCTGTTCACAACTGCCTAGTACAATTAAATGGGTTTATCTGTGCTTCGCGTAGCCCTCTCTCTTTTATGTTGGTAATAGTTATGTAACTCGGTGAACTGCCAGAGGTGTCAGGGTAATGCAGTAATCCTGTCATTACCCCAGCTGGAGTGGTCATTAGTACCGAGCAACAGGTACAGGCACATGAAATCACATGACAAAATATAAAACGCAATAAACCGTTTATACGCAATCCCTCTTTATCACTACTTAAACACAGGCACCTTAACCTATAACCTTATGGACCCTATCCTTGCGCGGCTGCGCAGCTGCGCAAAAAAATGGGGGCCGGTCCGTGCGCGAATACTACTACTCGCGTATCTCCAGACTCGGACTCAAGGCGCAGGGATCTATTTATGCCGTGTGAGATGGAATTGTTTACACAATACATCACGCATTCACATCGGCCAGCAGATCGCAGCCATTTCGGCGCATATCCTACTTTTCACGGCCTATTATTCCAAGTCACACGGGTATTTTGGTGGACATTTTTTTTATCTATGCCTATACAATTTTGCCAGGAAAGACCCTTTTGTCAATCGTGGGATCTTTAACGTGCACACCCCAATGTAGTGTACACGAAGGGACCTCGGTTTTTCGTCTCATCCGAAAGACTAGCACTTGAACCCACCACCTAGGTTAGGAAAGGGGGGAGAAAATTGCTAACGCCCTGACCCAGGGTCGAACTCGCAACCTCTCGCTTCCGAGCGCAAGTGCGTTACCACTCGGCCACCCAGATCATGTGAATCAGTGTCTGAGTATTAAAAAGAAAACCACATCACCCCCAATATAATTGGTGACCTAAAGACTGCAGTTGCTGCTACTAAGGGCAATCCCTAGACATGAAAGCGTTGGCGTCATTGACAATTTCGGAGGTGTAATTTGGAGAGTCCGAAAAAGTCGGACCATTTTATTTATAGACTGGAAACTTTGTTGAATGGTCGTGACTTGAACACACTGAAGTTCATGCACAACAACTATGAAGATATTCGCTGAACTCAAATGACTGGAAACATGACTTCTTTCTTTGTAGCGATACACTTGCGCAATGACGCACAACATTAATCAATGACAAGAACGCATTCCCCCATGATGCCCAGATCATGTCTGTAGTTGCTGTTTCAAAGTCACTGACTGTCTAATGCTGGTGTTAGTATACTAGGTCGTTCGAATAACCACAGATGTAACAATCTACTGCAGAGAGAACTGGCACGGTTGGCCTAGTGGTAAGGCGTCCGCCCCGTGATCGGGAGGTCGTGGGTTCGAACCCCGGCCGGGTCATACCTAAGACTTTAAATTTGGCAATCTAGTGGCTGCTCCGCCTGGCGTCTGGCATTATGGGGTTAGTGCTAGGACTGGTTGGTCCGGTGTCAGAATAATGTGACTGGGTGAGACATGAAGCCTGTGCTGCGACTTCTGTCTTGTGTGTGGCGCACGTTATATGTCAAAGCAGCACCGCCCTGATATGGCCCTTCGTGGTCGGCTGGGCGTTAAGCAAACAAACAAAAACAGTAGAGACGTGTTACAGGCAGTGTGTATTGTATATATGTAACCTGTCGCCATCACTACAGTAGAGACGTGTTACAGGCAGTGTGTAGTGTATATATGTAACCTGTCGTCATCACCACAGTAGAGACGTGTTACAGGCAGTGTGTAGTGTATATATGTAACCTGTCACTATCACTACAGCAGAGACGTGTTACAGGCAGTGTGTAGTGTATATATGTAACCTGTCGCCATCACTACAGTAGAGACGTGTTACAGGCAGTGTGTAGTGTATGTAACCAGTCACCATCACCACAGTAGAGACGTGTTACAGGCAGTGTGTAGTGTATATATGTAACCTGTCGTCATCACCACAGTATAGAGACGTGTTACAGACAGTGTGTAGTCGGTATATATGTAACCTGTCGCCATCACCACAGTAGAGACGTGTTACAGGCAGTGTGTAGTCGGTAGGCCTATATATATAACCTGTCACCATCACCACAGTAGAGGCGTGTTACAGGCAGTGAGTAGTGTATATATGTAACCTGTCACCATCACTACAGTAGAGACGTGTTACAGGCAGTGAGTAGTGTATATATGTAACCTGTCACCATCACTACAGTAGAGACGTGTTACAGGCAGTGAGTAGTGTATATATGTAACCTGTCACCATCACTACAGCAGAGACGTGTTACAGGCAGTGAGTAGTGTATATATGTAACCTGTCGCCATCACTACATCAGAGACGTGTTACAGGCAGTGTGTAGTGTATATATGTAACCTGTCGCCATCACTACAGAAGAGACGTGTTACAGGCAGTGTGTAGTGTATATATGTAACCTGTCGTCATCACTACAGCAGAGACGTGTTACAGGCAGTGTGTAGTGTATATATGTAACCTGTCGCCATCACTACATCAGAGACGTGTTACAGGCAGTGTGTAGTGTATATATGTAACCTGTCGCCATCACCACAGTAGAGACGTGTTACTGGCAGTGTGTAGTGTATATATGTAACCTGTCGTCATCACTACATCAGAGACGTGTTACAGGCAGTGAGTAGTGTATATATGTAACCTGTCGCCATCACTACAGCAGAGACGTGTTACAGGCAGTGTGTAGTGTATATATGTAACCTGTCACCATCACTACAGTAGAGACGTGTTACAGGCAGTGAGTAGTGTATATATGTAACCTGTCACCATCACTACAGTAGAGACGTGTTACAGGCAGTGAGTAGTGTATATATGTAACCTGTCACCATCACTACAGTAGAGACGTGTTACAGGCAGTGAGTAGTGTATATATGTAACCTGTCACCATCACTACAGCAGAGACGTGTTACAGGCAGTGAGTAGTGTATATATGTAACCTGTCGCCATCACTACATCAGAGACGTGTTACAGGCAGTGTGTAGTGTATATATGTAACCTGTCGCCATCACTACAGAAGAGACGTGTTACAGGCAGTGTGTAGTGTATATATGTAACCTGTCGTCATCACTACAGCAGAGACGTGTTACAGGCAGTGTGTAGTGTATATATGTAACCTGTCGTCATCACTACATCAGAGACGTGTTACAGGCAGTGTGTAGTGTATATATGTAACCTGTCGTCATCACCACAGTAGAGACGTGTTACAGGCAGTGTGTAGTGTATATATGTAACCTGTCGTCATCACCACAGTAGAGACGTGTTACAGGCAGTGTGTAGTGTATATATGTAACCTGTCGCCATCACTACAGTAGAGACGTGTTACAGGCAGTGTGTGGTGTATATATGTAACCTGTCGCCATCACTACATCAGAGACGTGTTACAGGCAATGTGTAGTGTATATATGTAACCTGTCGCCATCACTACATCAGAGACGTGTTACAGGCAGTGTGTAGTGTATATATGTAACCTGTCACCATCACTACAGCAGAGACGTGTTACAGGCAGTGAGTAGTGTATATATGTAACCTGTCGCCATCACTACAGCAGAGACGTGTTACAGGCAGTGTGTAGTGTATATATGTAACCTGTCGCCATCACTACAGCAGAGACGTGTTACAGGCAGTGAGTAGTGTATATATGTAACCTGTCGCCATCACTACATCAGAGACGTGTTACAGGCAGTGTGTAGTGTATATATGTAACCTGTCGCCATCACCACAGTAGAGACGTGTTACAGGCAGTGTGTAGTGTATATATGTAACCTGTCGCCATCACCACAGTAGAGACGTGTTACAGGCAGTGTGTAGTGTATATATGTAACCTGTCGTCATCACCACAGTAGAGACGTGTTACAGGCAGTGTGTAGTGTATATATGTAACCTGTCACCATCACCACAGTAGAGACGTGTTACAGGCAGTGTGTAGTGTATATATGTAACCTGTCGTCATCACCACAGTAGAGACGTGTTACAGGCAGTGTGTAGTGTATATATGTAACCTGTCGCCATCACTACATCAGAGACGTGTTACAGGCAGTGTGTAGTGTATATATGTAACCTGTCGTCATCACCACAGTAGAGACGTGTTACAGGCAGTGTGTAGTGTATATATGTAACCTGTCGTCATCACCACAGTAGAGACGTGTTACAGGCAGTGTGTAGTGTATATATGTAACCTGTCGTCATCACTACAGCAGAGACGTGTTACAGGCAGTGTGTAGTGTATATATGTAACCTGTCGCCATCATTACATCAGAGACGTGTTATAGGCAGTGTGTAGTGTATATGTGTAACCTGTCACCATCATCACAGTAGAGACGTGTTACTAGCAGTGTGTATTGTATATATGTAACCTGTCGTCATCACTACATCAGAGACGTGTTACAGGCAGTGTGTAGTGTATATATGTAACCTGTCGTCATCACCACAGTAGAGACGTGTTACAGGCAGTGTGTAGTGTATTCGGAGCCTGCGCGCCTAATATGGACCAATGAAGATCGAGGCCTTCACGAATCACCGTAAAAAGCCCCCTTTACTTTAAAATAGGATGATACAACTTTTTTAGCGTGCAAGTCAGACTAATTCGATTATGATATAGATTTTGGTTTTTTTTGTTTGACAATAACGGTTATTAAAGCACAAAAGGAAACTGAA
>NC_090252.1:1196625-1199125 GCF_037325665.1 Littorina saxatilis | reverse complement strand
TACAGGGTGCTGGGCATGGTGTGAGAGACATAGTGTTGTGGGTGTTTCACCCACCCTCCCTCCCTGTACCCTACAGGGTGCTTGGCATGGTGTGAGAGACATAGTGTTGTGGGTGTTTCCCCACCCTCCCTCCCTGTACCCTACAGGGTGCTTGGCATGGTGTGAGAGACATAGTGTTGTGGGTGTTTCCCCCACCCTCCATCCCTGTACCCTACAGGGTGCTTGGCATGGTGTGAGAGACATAGTGTTGTGGGTGTTACCCCCACCCTCCCTCCCTGTACCCTACAGGGTGCTTGGCATGGTGTGAGAGACATAGTGTTGTGGGTGTTTCCCCACCCTCCCTCCCTGTACTCTACAGGGTGCTTGGCATGGTGTGAGAGACATAGTGTTGTGGGTGTTTCCCCACCCTCCCTCCCTGTACTCTACAGGGTGCTTGGCATGGTGTGAGAGACATAGTGTTGTGGGTGTTTCCCCCACCCTCCCTCCCTGTACCCTACAGGGTGCTTGGCATGGTGTGAGAGACATAGTGTTGTGGGTGTTTCTCCCACCCTCCCTCCCTGTACCCTACAGGGTGCTTGGCATGGTGTGAGAGACATAGTGTTGTGGGGGTTTCCCCCACCCTCCCTGTACCCTACAGGGCCCGTATGCATGAACTAGAAGTAAGAAACACTGGAAGTAGAGGCCTCTTTTCGAAGTGGGAACTCCCGAAGTCAACTTTCTAACTGTTCACAATGCATGAACTGACTTGAACGCCAAAGTAGTGACAGCGAGAGTATTAAGGTCAAGGTCGGGGAAATTGGGGGAATCCCTACTAATACGCATGCGCACGTTTCTATCAACATTTCAGTCAACGAAAATGGCAAGGCACGTGTGCCGCAAAAAGAAAGTAGACACAGAGGGGCGTTCTGAGCCTTTTTCAGATGGTGAAATTGCTGTACTTTTGACAGAAGTGTTTTACGAAAGAACGGTTATTCTGTCCAAATTTCAGAACAGTCTAACTGTTAAACATAAAGATACTGACACTATGACACAAGTGACACTGACGGCACACATAAACACACACACACACCACACACTGCACACACACACACACGCGCGCGCTCGCGCGCACACATATACACATACACACGCACCCATACACGCACGCACACAGTCACAAACAAATAACCACACACTCACTCTCTCTCACTTTCTCTCATTCTCTCTCAATCTACACTCATACACACACTGAAACTATGATGACACAAGTGACACGTCACACACACACACACACACACACACACACACATACACACACACACACTCACGCACACACACACACACACACACACACACACACATACTCACCGTAGTGACACACATATACACACGCGCGTACAGTTGAAAGTCAAGACATGATATGATTTTTTCAAAGCATAGGAAGGTTTCTTTTGCAAATGAATAAAATTAACACAGGCAAAACCCGGTTTTTGCAGCCGGAATGCAATTGCGGAGGCTTAAAAAGGAAAAGATTAATAAAAAATATATAGCTCCCGGCGGAACTTGAACCCGGAGCAAATGAACGAGAGTCCGGAACCGTTACCACTGCACTATGTTACTCGTGTAGAATAGAGGCACGATGAAAAAAGGCATTCTGAGTTATTCAGTCGTGCTGGTTTGAAAGCTCGCCACCTTCGCCGAATGACTCGAGCACGTTTTTTTCGGTCAGTAACTGATCGAACTGTCGCTTTTGAGTCACTCTGTTTTAAGCATTTCACCTAAATTAAACAAGAATGTCACAGTCCGTGTCTATGGTGCAAGGTAGGAGACCGTCTCATTGTAGCCAAGTTACGACAGTTGCTCGATTGACACATTTCACGTCTTCGATATTGTGTCTGAGATAATTTCCCAATGAGCTGCCTTTAAAAACGGAATGTCCTGCAATTGTAGTATGCGCTGGAGGTTTCTTTTGGATGGGTAAGGACCCTTGAGATGCGATATCGTCGTATAATTATGTCAAGCGAGAGGCCCTTGACATTGGAAGTGGGAACTTCGAAAGCAAAGTTGCCAGCTACTCGGTATGCACGAGCTAAATTGAACGCCGAAGTAGTGGCTTCGAGAGTTCTGAGGTCAAGGTCGAGAAAATTGGGGGAATCCCAATTAGTGCGCATGCGTTTGTAAACGGTAGGCTTGGTGACCAGAAGAAACAAATCTCATCGCGAGTTCGTAAATGGGCAAACGTTGATCGCGCTGTAGCTTTTACTATAATTGTTGTTTTTAACTGGTTGAACGAAAGCTGTGATAATTGTCCTTAAATAGAATGACTGTCTATAATAATGATTTCGTTGACCAGAATGTTGGGGACAATAAAAAAAAGGTTGTTTATGTGGTAGCGAAGTCGGTTAACTTAAAACTCTTTTTGTAGTGTTTTTTGAATGATTGTGTATCGGTAAAACTGCTGGACAAAAATAGTTTGGTCAGAGCGAATGTTTGTGTTACTGGTAAATTTAAAAAGGCAGAA
>NC_090252.1:1184125-1194125 GCF_037325665.1 Littorina saxatilis | reverse complement strand
GGTGAAGACAGTGACCCATGACCTGTGAATGTTGGTGAAGACAATGACCCATGACCTGTGAATGTTGGTGAAGACAATGACCCATGACCTGTGAATGTTGGTGAAGACAATGACCCATGACCTGTGAATGTTGGTGAAGACAATGACCCATGACCTGTGAATGTTGGTGAAGACAATGACCCATGAGCTGTGAATGTTGGTGAAGACAATGACCCATGACCTGTGAATGTTGGTGAAGACAATGACCCATGACCTGTGAATGTTGGTGAAGACAATGACCCATGACCTGTGAATGTTGGTGAAGACAGTGACCCATGACCTGTGAATGTTGGTGAAGACAATGACCCATGACCTGTGAATGTTGGTGAAGACAATGACCCATGACATGTGAATGTTGGTGAAGACAATGACCCATGACCTGTGAATGTTGGTGAAGACAATGACCCATGACCTGTGAATGTTGGTGAAGACAATGACCCATGACCTGTGAATGTTGGTATACACGATAACCTCTTGCTTCAAGATGTCAAGCTCCATAAACCTGCTCCACTTTTCTTTTCACGTGTGTTACTCTTGTCCAATTACCCGTACTTTGTATCTGAATTCTAAATGTATTTATTGATAGAAACATTCTCCACCTAAGCATATTTGCAGTTTGACAATTCCAATAGACAACACTTTTTCTAATGTTGGCAGGAATGTGCTACCATACCACATGGCCCACCTCAGTGTCATTTAATGAGCTATGCACCCCGGGTACACAGAGTGTTGACACCACGCATACAAGAAGACTTCGAATAATTCAACCAGGAAGTTTTTCCCTGCGACGTTGGTCCACACCTTGTGTTCGTTCTGTTGCGTTCCGTCTTAGCACTGTACAACGATTTGTTCTCAGTATCTCTGTATTACAACTTGCTTCATTGCTGTTTTAATCAGTAAATGACGTTCGTTTTGCAATCAAGACATAAACGGAAGTGCCAGATAGTGAACCACCGAGTTTGGAGTCTGTGACCGACAGTACTGTGTTAGCCTACTTTACGTCAAAAAGAAATGATTGAAGGTTCAGGGGGTCATAGGATCATAAGATATCACGGTTCGTGATGTGTGATGTGTTGGGTTGAGGACTGTGAACTGTAGCGTTACAACTACAGTGCTGTAACTAGATCAGTGTAACACGTGTTAATGTGTTGGGTTGAGGACTGTGAACTGTAGCGTTACAACTACACAACACAGTGCTGTAAAAAGATCAGTGTAACACGTGTTGTTATGTTGGGCTGAGGACTGTGAACTGTAGCGTTACAACTACACAGCACAGTGCTGTAAAAAGATCAGTGTAACACGTGTTGTTGTGTTGGGCTGAGGGCTGTGAACTGTAGCGTTACAACTACACAGCACAATGCTGTAACAAGATCAGTGTAACACGTGGTGTGTTTGGTTGAGGACTGTGAACTGTAGCGTTACAACTACACAGCACAGTGCTGTAAAAAGATCAGTGTAACACGTGTTGTTATGTTGGGTTGAGGACTGTGAACTGTAGCGTTACAACTACACAGCAAAGTGCTGTAAAAAGATCAGTGTAACACGTGTTAATGTGTAAATCCAGCAAATATTAGGTAAAGGAAAGGAGTGTAAATTACTTTTCAAACTATTGCGTGCATATTAAACATGTGTACAGTCGATAAGTCACCTCATCTGAGCAAGTAACGGTTTGCATTTGATAAAAACAATCAAATAAAAAAATCTCTAAATAAAAAATAAAAAAAAGATTGTCTGAGTTGCAAACAGAATGTCCCGCACTTGTAAGGACGCTTCGTCCCGCACTTGTAATGACGCTGACGTGCACTGTGAATCCTACAGGGTACAACCACTCATTGGTACGTCGTTCTGCACAAAGGACGCTTCCAGTCTATTGATATCAACCCGTGCACTGTGAATCCTACAGGGTACAAACACTCATTGGTACGTCGTTCTGCACAAAGGACGCTTCCAGTCTATTGATATCAACCCGTGCACTGTGAATCCTACAGGGTACAACCACTCACTGGGACGTCGTTCTGCACAAAGGACGCTTCCAGTCTATTGATATCAACCCGTGCACTGTGAATCCTACAGGGTACAACCACTCATTGGTACGTCGTTCTGCACAAAGGACGCTTCCAGTCTATTGATATCAACCCGTGCACTGTGAATCCTACAGGGTACAACCACTCATTGGGACGTCGTTCTGCACAAAGGACGCTTCCAGTCTATTGATATCAACCCGTGCACTGTGAATCCTACAGGGTACAACCACTCACTGGGACGTCGTTCTGCACAAAGGACGCTTCCAGTCTATTGATATCAACCCGTGCACTGTGAATCCTACAGGGTACAACCACTCACTGGGACGTCGTTCTGCACAAAGGACGCTTCCAGTCTATTGATATCAACCCGTGCACTGTGAATCCTACAGGGTACAACCACTCACTGGGACGTCGTTCTGCACAAAGGGCGGACAAGGTGTTTGTGGCGACTATCAGTGACAGTGTAGTCTACCTGACTGTGAAACATGACTTGTGTCAGTGACAGTGTAGTCTACCTGACTGTGAAACATGACTTGTGTCAGTGACAGTGTAGTCTACCTGACTGTGAAACATGACTTGTGTCAGTGACAGTGTAGTCTACCTGACTGTGAAACATGACTTGTGTCAGTGACAGTGTAGTCTACCTGACTGTGAAACATGACTTGTGTCAGTGACAGTGTAGTCTACCTGACTGTGAAACATGACTTGTGTCAGTGACTGTGTAGTCTACCTGACTGTGAAACATGACTTGTGTCAGTGACAGTGTAGTCTACCTGACTGTGAAACATGACTTGTGTCAGTGACAGTGTAGTCCACCTGACTGTGAGAAATGACTTGTGTCAGTGACAGTGTAGTCTACCTGACTGTGAAACATGACTTGTGTCAGTGACAGTGTAGTCCACCTGACTGTGAGAAATGACTTATTTTAATGACTGTGATTTCTGACTGTGACAGTGATTTCTGACTGTGAGAAATGTCTTGTGTCAGTGACAGTGAATTCTGACTGTGAGAAATGAATTGTGTCAGTGACAGTCTAGTGTGAAACTTGACTTGTGTCAGTGACAGTGAAGTCAGCCTGTCTGTGAGAAATGACTTCTGTGAGTGACAGTCTGTGAAACATGACTTGTGTCAGTGACAGTGAAGTCAGCCTGTCTGTGAGAAATGACTTGTGTCAGTGACAGTCTGTGAAACTTGACTTGTGTCAGTGACAGTGAAGTCAGCCTGTCTGAGAGAAATGACTTCTGTGAGTGACAGTCTGTGAAACTTGACTTGTGTGAGTGACAGTGAAGTCAGCCTGTCTGTGAGAAATGACTTGTGTCAGTGACAGTCTGTGAAACTTGACTTGTGTGAGTGACAGTGAAGTCAGCCTGTCTGTGAGAAATGACTTGTGTCTGTGACAGTCTGTGAAACTTGACTTGTGTCAGTGACAGTGAAGCCTGCCTGTCTGTGACATATGCGTATTGAGCCGTGTTAGCGAGCCACACCCGACCTCGGTCAGTAACACACAGCACGTCACACTCTACATTAATGACACGTTGTGTGGTGAAAACCTGGAACATTTTGTCTGAAGATTTACCTATTGAGATATATAGGGGAACCAGACGTGCGTAATTCTGTCACTGAGTGTGATATAACCAGAAGAACAGGGCATGTGTAGAGACTGATACTCCAACCGGGTACGAGAGATTCTCTAACCGGGTGTAAGGGAAAGACAAGTAGTTGATGATAACCAGCAGAACAGAACATGTGTGAACCTGGACTGATTGTCTAACCGGGTGTAAGGGATTCTCTAACCGGGTGTAGGTAAAGACAAGTTGTTGATAGTAACCAGCAGCACAACGAGGGTGGCTCTCTGTCGTTCCCGAATCAACAAAGCGCGCAGGTCTTATTGAGTGAAGGTTTGAACCCGAGACCATGGCGGCCAGAAACTCGCAACAGGCACAGGCTGAGCCCTGGCGGCAGATCGTGACGTCACTCTACCCTGACGCTCTCACCCGTACCTACTGTGTGCCGCCGGTACAGTTCAACAGGGTGCCCTACTTCAGGGGCACTGCACCCGGTACAGGTGAGCCCGTGCTTGTGTTACCAGACTGTCCGACTGGTGGCGCCCTTGTGCACACAGCTCCCCCGTCCCGTCGCCACTTCATCCCGCCATCACAGCACAGCATGTGGACCCAGGAGTCACTGTCACAGATACATCTCGCGCCAGAAAGAGTGCAGGAGAGCGACATACGGGATGACTTTGCCCAGAACCACGTGATGCTGAACCTGCAGGAGCTTGGCGACAGTCGTCACGAGGCCATGTTCATCCTGTCTCAGCTACAGTTCGGCAGCTATCTCAACCAGCCTGCCTATGCCGCGGCCGCGAAACAGCTCCCACGACCCAAAGACTTAGCACAAGATCGTCAGGGCGATTTTGACTTTCTGTTGATCCACCGCCAGCACGGCATTCTGATCGGAGAGCTCAAGTCTGTGGGGAAAACCAAGGGTGCCTCGAACGAGACAGTCCCTCCGGCCGATCCTTTCCTTGCCCAGAAGGTGAAGCAAGCCGTCAAGCAGCTGGACAAGTCGGAGAGAGTGGTGAGGCACCTTGTGAGTGACATCGGACCTTGCATGACTGTCAAGAAAACTCTCTTCCTGCCTTACATCAGCAGTGCTCAGTTAGAGCGAGTCTTGGACAACGATGAACAGTTGGAACAGGTAACGAGAAAGGGAGAGAGGGAAAGAGAGAGAGAGTGAGAGAGAGAGAGAAAGATAGAGAGAGAGAGAGAGAGAGAGAGAGAGAGAGAGAGAGAGAGAGAGAGGGAGGATGGAGGGAGGGAGGGAAGGAGAGGCAGACACACAGACAGACAAGAGAGACAGAGCTAGGGACAGAGAGCGAGAGAGAGAGAGAGGGAGAGGGAGGGATGGAGGGAGGGAGGGAGGGAGGGAGAGAGAGAGAGAGAGAGAGAGAGAGGGAGAGGGAGGGAGGGAGGGAGAGGCAGACACACAGACAGACAAGAGAGACAGAGCTAGGGACAGAGAGAGAGAGAGAGAGAGAGAGAGAGAGAGAGAGAGAGGGAGAGAGAGGCAGAAACACAGACAGACAAGAGAGACAGAGCTAGGGACAGAGAGAGAGAGAATAAAGAGAAAGAAACAGAGAGAGAGACGCAGGGAGAGAGTGTGTGCTGGTCTCAGTACATTTACAATTGCTGCCTCACACACACACACACACACACACACACACACACACACACACACACACACACACACACACACACACACACACACACACACACGCGAGAGTGTGCGCACATAGTCACAACGATGGATGTTTTGTCAGTTTCAACCAAGGCAATAATTATACTTGTGTCCCACACAAAGATAAAGTATTACGTACTGTACATGTATGTCTCTGCTGCAGGTGGTGTGTCAGAGCCTGGGTGCCGCCAACACAGCGGAGGCCCTGAAGCTGTGCTGTTGCTCTGACCAACTGTCCCAGCCTGCATCGTACTGGCACGTGACACCCGCCGTGTTATCACAGCTGAGCACCTGGTGGCAACACAGGATGGCCTGTACTGTGGACACTCGGCTCACTGATCAGCTTTACCTGGACATCGTGGCCAGGTGAGAGAAATGACATCCATGTCAGTTTCGTCACATGCACAGTGCTGAAATAATGTTGGTATTCGACGTTTGAGTATTAATTATAATTTATTATTATCGTAATTGTTTCTGTTACAGGTTTGTTGGTCCGGCCACCACGGTGTCTGTCCCCTGCTACAACGGTGTCCGTGTGGAGGTGCGGACTGCAGGCCAGGCGGTGGCGGAACTGGGGCGGAGGCTGGCACTTCTGGTTCTGACCCTGCAACAGCTGGACCTGATGAGCAAAGACCCGCCACTGGTCTACATTACGGGAGCGCCAGGAACAGGTGACAAGCTCACAGCTTCTCTGACTAGATTGTTTGTTTGTTATTTTGTTTGTTTGTTGTTGTTGGTCTTGCTGCCGATTTAGGACTGTTCTCTTAACGATTTTTTGTCGAAGGAAGATGGAACACTAAAGCTCAGCCGTCTGTTTCGCGTTAAAGGCTAACATCGGCGTGCGGCAGATGCAGCTCTAGTTTCTTGTGCTGGCAACACTAAATTTAGCTCTGTGGCCTTCTACTATAACAAGGTTCAGTCTCCTATGCTAACTAATTAAGCCTCCAAAAAAAGCTGTTCACATCCTGAACTCAGGTCAAGAGTTCGGCTCATTCTGTCCCTGACCGGACGCTACAGTCCTACGCGAATCTACAGAAAAATACAGAGTTATCTCCCATATGGTTTTCGCGAGCACTGATCTAAATTTGAGATCAGTGTTCGCGAGACGAAAATGATTGCAGATTGGCCGACTTCGACAGTGATCTCCGTTCTGTTCTTCACAGTTATGATAAAGACATCGTTCTAAGGTCAAAACAAGTCGACATTTTGGGACTGCTGCCGGAAGGAGACCGTAATATATGGTTGCATCACTGTCATATGGTTACAGAAAAAATCGTCTGCTCCAGCGAGCGCCGAAACCAAATGGTTGATTATCACGTGACACTTTTGCCATATTTAGAGTTGTTTGCACAGTAATACAGCCGTAAAAAATAGCTCGCTTGAAACTGTCTTACATATCAATTCCTTTCTAATTTGAAAATAACAAAACACCATGAAAAATCATTATCGACGATCGCGAATCTGCTTATATCAATAATACATTACAAAAAGCTCTAAATATGTAAAAATATCGGTTTCCTTGCCAGACAAGGAAACTCAAGGCATCCTGTCAGGGAGAGAATGAGCCGAACTCATTTTGACCTGAGTTCAGGATGAGCAAACGCCCTGTATTTAGGGTCTTTGTTCAAAGTCGCGTGACAGTTTTCAACGGGAGTTTCTTCTCGACCAGAAGCCTGCTGGCAATTGAACAAAATGGGTGTTGTCTTTTTATATTTAGTCAAGTTTTTATATTTAGTCAAGTTTTGACTAAATATTTTAACATCGAGGGGGATTCGAAACGAGGGTCGTGGTGTATGTGCGTGCGTGTGTGCGTGCGTGTGTGTGTGTGTGTGTGTGTAGAGCGATTCAGACTAAACTACTGGACCGATCTTTATGAAATTTGACATGAGAGTTCCTGGGTATGAAATCCCCGAACGTTTTTTTCATTTTTTTGATAAATGTCTTTGATGACGTCATATCCGGCTTTTCGTGAAAGTTGAGGCGGCACTGTCACGCACTCATTTTTCAACCAAATTGGACGAAGCCCGGGGTTCGGTATTGCATTTCAGCTTGGTGGCTTAAAAATTAATTAATGACTTTGGTCATTAAAAATCGGAAAATTGTAAAAAAAAAATAAACATTTATAAAACGATCCAAATTTACGTTTATCTTATTCTCCATCATTTGCTGATTCCAAAAACATATAAATATGTTATATTCGGATTAAAAACAAGCTCTGAAAATTAAATATATAAAAATTATTATCAAAATTAAATTGTCCAAATCAATTTAAAAACACTTTCATCTTATTCCTTGTCGGTTCCTGATTCCAAAAAAATATAGATATGATATGTTTGGATTAAAAACACGCTCAGAAAGTTAAAACAAAGAGAGGTACAGAAAAGCGTGCTATCCTTCTTGGCGCAACTACTACCCCGCTCTTCTTGTCAATTTCACTGCCTTTGCCATGAGCGGTGGCCTGACGATGCTACGAGTAAAATGGCATTGCGTTCAGTTTCATTCTGTGAGTTCGACAGCTACTTGACTAAATGTTGTATTTTCGCCTTACGCGACTTGTTACATGGTTAACTTCACGATTATTTTGCTGCACCAACTATTGTCTGCCTTCTCCAGGCATGGGAATTGAAAAAGTAAAAAAGGCTGAAAATGTATAAGTAAGCTCAAAGTCAACGGCGCGAAGCGCCTAGCCTTACTAGGGGGGTCCGGGGGCATGCCCCCCCGGAAAAAATGTTCTCCAAAGAACCCAAATTGTGCACTTTGGTGTCATCTGAGCTCCAAGGATGCCATTAAATTCAGTTTTCAGAACCATTTTTGCCTCCCCGATTTATTGTTTCGGCGGACACTTTAGCTTTTACGGCGGAATAAAATAAATAAAAAAATCGGCGAAAATGTGCCTGTTGGCAGACAATTCCCATGCCTGCTTCTCATTGACAAAAATTGTTTCAAAATTGGCTGAAAGTCGCACATGTGAACATCACTAGTAGGACAGGACGTGAATGAGGTTACACCGTACACCTGCTGACATGTGTGTGAAGGATGCTGTCATCATCATCATCATCATCATCATCATCATCATCATCATCATCATCATCATCATCATCATCATCATCATCATCATCATCATCGTGAACAACAACAATAATTATTGTCGTCGCTGTTGTTGCGGCAAACGATACTGTCAAAACAATGTTTCGGATTTCCTTATGGGGCTGTCACACTCTAGCGTTTTAGAAAAACTTATGTCTAGCGTATGAAAAGTCAAAAAATATCGTCAATACGTTGGCATACGTCGAAAAAAAAGCATCTAAATTTGACGAATGCATAACGTATTCATAGCGTACGTCTAACTTATTTGAAACACATCACTAACTTATATAAAACTTATGATAGCGTATTATAACGTATGTCTGCCTCGCCTTATGCCCAACGTATAAGTAACTTATGAGAAACCTATGCGCAGCTCAAACGATCACGTGACAATCACAATAAATATTGCGTCTCAGACAGAATATCATTCCACACTGTGCGAGCAACCAACATGGGTCAGAAGACGCAGACTGCTACCAAGAGCGGCAGAGGAAGAGCCATTTATATACAGGGACAGCAAAACGCCAATCATACGCTAGTTGTACGGTAGCGACACGTTCAGTAAGTTACACGATCGTCAGACATACTTCTAATACGTTAGATATAGGTAAGACATAGGTTACAAGATAAGTTACTACTGTAATAGGTTATCGATAAGTTAGCTGTATGGTACACCTTCCTGCTAGCGTATCTCGACGTATCTCAACGTA
This sequence comes from Littorina saxatilis, assembly GCF_037325665.1. NCBI lineage: Eukaryota > Metazoa > Mollusca > Gastropoda > Littorinimorpha > Littorinidae > Littorina > Littorina saxatilis. Next base: position 1,185,025 of record NC_090252.1, on the reverse strand, counting down.
TCTCGACGTATTGAGTAAACTACATGTAACGTATTAAACATATGCGTAGCGTATGTCTAGCGTATGCCTAACGTATGAAGAGTACGTCGGCATACGTCCACAAATTTTGAACATGTTCAAATTTGTGTTCTCGGTCTCAGCATACAACAACGTATGCCAGCTTATACCAGCGTGCTTTTAACTTATTACTACTTATTAAAAAAACTTACACCTAACCTATATGTCAAACGTACTCCAGCGTTTCGATGACAATTCTCATGTCGGCATAAGTTACTGCTATTCGTTATAGTGTGACAGCCCCATAACAGTGCTCTGATGCCAGCTAGTTTGCTCAAATGACGTCTTAGTTGAATGAATGACGCGATGTGTATGACGTTGTTTTTTGTCAAGTTTTACTTTATCGTCATCGTACCAGAACGTTCTAGTTTTGTTGGAGGACGGTTTGTTTTGTGCACGCTGTGTGTGTCGTCTGATTCCATCCAAAATGTGTCAACTGAAGGAAAGGCATCCAGCTGACTCGGAGAAAAGTTTGTTCATTTAGTCTCCATGAAATGTAATTTTCTAAAATAAGAATGTTCTTGGCAGTTATATCCATTTTGTTATGCTTATTGCTATGTTCCTGATGCTGTGTTTCGCATGTAACTGGTGAAACGGACTCAATGTAACAGAGCCTTCCTTTCACATTGTGTTGTAATACATGTACAGTATATTGTTTAGGTTATATTTTATGTGTGAACAGGTATGACAGTTCTGGTAGTGCAGGGGTTGAGGTGGCTGATCGCGGGCCTACATCTTCCCTATCACCAGGGTCACGATGTGCAAGTCGTCTCTACGTGTAACACTGCCTTGTTTTCACACTGTCCTGCAATATATGAACCTTACTATTGTTTGTGTTCCAAC
>NC_090252.1:1151625-1174125 GCF_037325665.1 Littorina saxatilis | reverse complement strand
GTGTAGGTTCTACTCCAGGCGGTTTTCTGCCCATCCTACAACCACCCAGAGTCAACCGGATCAAGATTTGGAAGATCCCGTAGAATTGCAATACAGCCCTTTTCAGATGGACGTTCAGCAATGGGCTGATGTGGGCGGTAGTTTTTGATTTATGTGGACTGGTGCTTGGAGGTTCTAGCCAGGTTTCATATCTCTCACGTGATATGTTGTTTGAGATTTTGCACCTGTAGCACTCGCTTACAAACTGCGACATTTGCTGAAAGACTTCACCGATTTTCACGCATGGATCTTCTGCAGAGAAATTAAGCACTCCTACGAACACACTGGTTAATGAACAGCTGTCACCAGATGGCATACGCTTCCATCTAAAATAGCTCTATCGTCTGGTAAACAATCAAATCGGAGAAAACTAGTCTCTCACGATGTTCTTTGATCATCGCCCGCCATTTTGTAATCAATTTACAAGTTTTATCTTCGACAGTGAAACCTGTGCTTTGGAACACCATACGCACTAATCACAAGTCCACGAATAACACAGGTTTCACATCTTCTCAGCCTGGATGTAATTCCATACACACTCATGTGCAAATTGTTTCCATTTAGCAGAATGAAACACGTCAAATGCCTTTGTTTTTTGTCTTGGAAGAGGAGCTCAAGTACGGACACGGACAACACTACAGGCCATACTGTACGTGTCGTCATATTACTCATTACGTTTTCCCGACGTCATGAAGTTATGACGCCATTCTAGCCCTTTTTTCTATGGAATGCCTTTTGTGTCTAAACAAAAAAATCAACATTTGCTAATTTTCCTATAATTAATTTTGTCTCAATTTGCCCAAGGATTTAAAGATGTCATCCTGCGGATTTGTAAACTTCAGGAGTTAAACTACCCAAAACCATTAAAACATTTTCCGAGGTATTTTTCAAGGGGTTATTGCCCTGCCGTAAGGACTATGTGTGTGTGTGTGTGTGTGTGTGTGTGTGTGTGTGTGTGAACTGTGCCCGAAAGTGCTATTATAGCTATCTACACGAGTTAGCAGGCATTCCCCTTGTCTTTTTAATTAAAGCACCATTCCTCTGCTGCGATATCTTATGGACAATTATGGCCACGGTTACCATGGAGACCGGTGAACGTGAACCATGTGGGCGGGGGATTCTCTTCCACACAACATCATACATGTACTGTGTCCTAGCTCTCTTCCACACAACATCATACATGTACTGTGTCCTAGCTCTCTTCCACACAACATCATACATGTACTTTGTCCTAGCTCTCTTCCACACAACATCATACATGTACTGTGTCCTAGCTCTCTTCCACACAACATCATACATGTACTTTGTCCTAGCTCTCTTCCACACAACATCATACATGTACTGTGTCCTAGCTCTCTTCCACACAACATCATACATGTACTGTGTCCTAGCTCTCTTCCACACAACATCATACATGTACTTTGTCCTAGCTCTCTTCCACACAACATCATACATGTACTGTGTCCTAGCTCTCTTCCACACAACATCATACATGTACTGTGTCCTAGCTCTCTTCCACACAACATCATACATGTACTTTGTCCTAGCTCTCTTCCACACAACATCATACATGTACTGTGTCCTAGCTCTCTTCCACACAACATCATACATGTACTGTGTCCTAGCTCTCTTCCACACAACATCATACATGTACTGTGTCCTAGCTCTCTTCCACACAACATCATACATGTACTGTGTCCTAGCTCTCTTCCACACAACATCATACATGTACTGTGTCCTAGCTCTCTTCCACACAACATCATACATGTACTTTGTCCTAGCTCTCTTCCACACAACATCATACATGTACTGTGTCCTAGCTCTCTTCCACACAACATCATACATGTACTGTGTCCTAGCTCTCTTCCACACAACATCATACATGTACTGTGTCCTAGCTCTCTTCCACACAACATCATACATGTACTGTGTCCTAGCTCTCTTCCACACAACATCATACATGTACTTTGTCCTAGCTCTCTTCCACACAACATCATACATGTACTGTGTCCTAGCTCTCTTCCACACAACATCATACATGTACTGTGTCCTAGCTCTCTTCCACACAACATCATACATGTACTGTGTCCTAGCTCTCTTCCACACAACATCATACATGTACTGTGTCCTAGCTCTCTTCCACACAACATCATACATGTACTGTGTCCTAGCTCTCTTCCACACAACATCATACATGTACTGTGTCCTAGCTCTCTTCCACACAACATCATACATGTACTGTGTCCTAGCTCTCTTCCACACAACATCATACATGTACTTTGTCCTAGCTCTCTTCCACACAACATCATACATGTACTGTGTCCTAGCTCTCTTCCACACAACATCATACATGTACTGTGTCCTAGCTCTCTTCCACACAACATCATACATGTACTGTGTCCTAGCTCTCTTCCACACACCATCATACATGTACTTTGTCCTGGCTCTCTTCCACACAACATCATACATGTACTTTGTCCTAGCTTTCTTCCAAACAACATCATACATGTACTTTGTCCTAGCTCTCTTCCACACAACATCATACATGTACTGTGTCCTGGCTCTCTTCCGCACAACATCATACATGTACTTTGTCCTGGCTCTCTTCCACACAACATCATACATGTACTTTGTCCTAGCTCTCTTCCACACAACATCATACATGTACTTTGTCCTAGCTCTCTTCCACACAACATCATACATGTACTTTGTCCTAGCTCTCTTCCACACAACATCATACATGTACTGTGTCCTAGCTCTCTTCCACACAACATCATACATGTACTGTGTCCTAGCTCTCTTCCACACAACATCATACATGTACTTTGTCCTAGCTCTCTTCCACACAACATCATACATGTACTGTGTCCTGGCTCTCTTCCACACAACATCATACATGTACTGTGTCCTAGCTCTCTTCCACACAACATCATGTATTTACTTTGTCCTAGCTCTCTTCCAAATAACATCATACATGTACTTTGTCCTAGCTCTCTTCCACACAACATCATACATGTACTGTGTCCTAGCTCTCTTCCACACAACATCATACATGTACTTTGTCCTAGCTCTCTTCCACACAACATCATACATGTACTTTGTCCTAGCTCTCTTCCACACAACATCATACATGTACTGTGTCCTAGCTCTCTTCCAAACAACATCATACATGTACTTTGTCCTGGCTCTCTTCCACACAACATCATACATGTACTTTGTCCTAGCTTTCTTCCAAACAACATCATACATGTACTTTGTCCTAGCTCTCTTCCACACAACATCATACATGTACTTTGTCCTAGCTCTCTTCCACACAACATCATACATGTACTTTGTCCTAGCTCTCTTCCACACAACATCATACATGTACTTTGTCCTAGCTCTCTTCCACACAACATCATACATGTACTTTGTCCTAGCTCTCTTCCACACAACATCATACATGTACTGTGTCCTAGCTCTCTTCCACACAACATCATACATGTACTTTGTCCTAGCTCTCTTCCACACAACATCATGTATTTACTTTCTCCAACTCTCTTACAATCATGTCTGGCTCGCTCCACATTACATGGGCATCGTCACTGTACTTTTTTGTAGCGTCACTGAATCAAAGCCAGTAGCAATACAAAGTTTGAGAGAAAAATCTCTAAAAACCGGAATTTTTAAAAATCTAGATTATAATCTGTGCAATTTGGCGCATTCTTGGAGTATGTCAAACGTTAACGCCTAGAAGTCTTACAATCATGGAATGAATGTTGAAATGAAACAAATGCTCAGGGATGTTAAGTTTTGTGTGAAACTTAATAATTCTTCAATGTTACTCTTTATACAAACTACTCATTATGTTACTGATTTTGCACACAGACAGTTTTCTTGTTGACCATGTAGTGTAAGGGAAGAAACTGTGCTTGTCTTTTGCCATTGTCATGTCGTGATTATTTCCCTTGGATTATTCCGGGACAAGTCTGGAACGTTTGCAAATTATCTATCGGTGTAACTAAATGTTATAAACCTAATGGTTTGACTTTTGTGCAAATTCAAAAAAAGTTGCCAAATTCGGGGATGGACTCAACAGTACGAGGTTTGACGTTGAGCGGTAGCCACACTAACCCGATGTAAGCCCTCCAGATTGTTACCTTTGGGGTAATTCGAATGACATTGTTTTCCTTCATCAACATAAGACAATCAGTGACTTAGATACGGCAATTACAGGCAGGCTAAGGGCATTTCCCATGGATAAATGCGTTCATGTCATGGATGAATTTTGCGCGACATTGCGCAAGTGTAACTTTACAACGAAGGGGTTACATTTTTCAGTCATTTGAGTTTGTAAAATATCTCCATAGTTGTTGTGCATGCACTTCAGTTCCTCCACGACCGTTCAACAAAGTGTCGAGTCTGTGGGTAAAATGGTACGATATTTACCTTTTCTCCAAAATGTGTACCAAATTACACCTCCCAAATTGTCAACGGATTGCCTTGAACCTAGCTGTGACTGCTTTCTTCGGGACACCGATGATCTAAAGGATAAGGGGGGGGCGGGGGTGTATACTCAGACATTCAGATAACCCGACATGTTAGGGTCTGGCAGGTTTAACTCAGGTAAGTATGGCTGCCGCTCAGTGTCAAACCTCGTTTGGTTGAGTCGATCGCCAAATTTGGAAACCTTTTTTGAAATTGCACAAAAGTCAGACCATTTAATCACTTTGTGGAAGGTCATGCATAGGCTCATATTTATGTCCTCCAAATATAAAATAATTCGGTCAACAGATTTAGAAGTTAGTCGCATTTTTGAGGGTTGCATGTTTTTGGGGGTCACCCTGTATTTCGACCAAGCGACTTTTTAAGTGCACAGACAAATACAAAATACAAAAGAATTATCTCAGAAAATGATCAGCCGCTTGCAAGTGAAGCCACAAGCGATGAAGGCTAATTTATTATAATCAATCGCTTGTGCCCACCACTCAGCTACCTTGATTTGAGTATAGCAGACGTCATCGTCTAAAAATAGAACACCGCAGTGGAGAGATATTTCATTTTTTATTTGTTAATATCTATGAGGCTACATCTTTTGAGCCCGTGGAAGGATGTTTCTGAAACTTGGCACACATGTAGTAGCACAATCCCTTGTTAAGTATGTAAAGCTGCATTCATGTCACATTTGTTGATGAAACATCACGAGCGTTTACACAATTTAAACGCAAAGCTGATACAACGTCCATTCTTAGGTTCTGTTTGCCGAAGTACTGGAACGAATACGGACGAGGGTCTTTGTTAATTATCGTTCAGTAAAAATTGGAGAGGTAGTCATCTTGGTTGGAATTTGTGTCACGAATATATTTTTTTTATTCGACTGCACTGTTACAGCTCTATAGTAACAGCCCTGCCGAAACAGCATTACTGCCGTATGTAGCTAACTTCACGTGAATCTTGAGTTTGTGATGCGTGTGTGTGTGTGTGTGAAATGTTCCCTTTTTCATGTTCATCGTGTGTGGCATTTGTTAAAATCATTTGTTTTGGTATTTGTTATATTCATATTTTTTAAAAATTTGTAACAGTCATCATTTGTAGCAACATGGTGGTTGTGCGGCATGTGAGTGTTGTATAGATTGGTGTCAGCAAATATGTGTTCGTTTGAAGCGAATGTCTTGCATTGCATGGTATCGACTGAGTCAGTAAAATGTCAGATTGAGTCAGTAAAATGTCAGATTGAGTCAGTAAATGTCAGATTGAGTCAGTAAATGTCAGATTGAGTCAGTAAATGTCAGATTGAGTCAGTAAATGTCAGATTGAGTCAGTAAATGTCAGATTGAGTCAGTAAATGTCAGATTGAGTCAGTGAATGTCAGATTGAGTCAGTAAATGTTCTCATGTGTAGCTATCTTTTGCAGTGCGTGTTATCCATTTGAGCAAATGTTGTTGTCTTCTCAGTTGTGTGTGTGCGTGTGTGTGTGTGTGCGTGTGTGTGTGTGTGTGTGTGTGTGTGTGTGTGTGTGTGTGTGTGTGTGTGTGTGCTAGCGTGCGTGTAAGTCGTTTGTGCGTGCGTGGCTGTGTGTGTGTGTGTGTGTGTGTGTGTCTCTCTCTCTCTCTCTCTCTCTCTCTCTCTCTCTCTCTCTCTCTCTCTCTCTCTCTCTCTCTCTCTCTCTCTCTCTCTCTCTCTCTCTCTCTCTCTCTCTAACTCTTTTAGAACTTTAAAGTGTGTGCGCGTGCGTGGGATTGACAGAGATAATAATAACAGCAATAACAGAACGCTCTTCACTGTTTACCAAAGGACAGCAGTAATACAAACGCACTGTACATTGCAACTCATTAACACAAATCAGGCAACTATAAACAGTATCCATCCTAAAGTCTAAACGCACAGCACTCACATGATACAAGCATAAAGAATTACAATTGAATACAGATTTAAACAGGCTTTGGGGTAGACAATACGCAGCGATCAGACATGCATACTGTACTACCCTTCATAAAACATTTTTAGGCAGATGTGTTTGAGTACAAATCTTTGTGATAAGGCCGTTTATTGAAAAACCAGTTAAATGAATGGAAAAACCACTTATTCCCCTACCATAGTCAACACACACATTGATTTTACGTAAGGTAGTGTCCAAACAGTGAAACCTACATCCAGGACACCGCCCCTCCACCCCCCCCCCCCCCCCGACACCCCCCCCCCCCTCCATCAAAATCGCAAAAGCAAGGTTCCTGCGATAAAATCGACAGGCAGGCCTGACAAACTAGCACGCATCATAATGTCAGTCTGGGGACACTGACAGTCGGTCAACTGCAGTTGAACAAAAGAAATGCAGTTCTAGTTATCCAACGAAAACATGCAGTTCACATGAAAAACTATTTGTGTCGGCCGACTGTGTCTCATTTTTGGGGGAGTAGCCGCATTACAGTGATTTACATTTGGCACTAACACTTTCATACATAAATCTCCGTTCCATTAATAGCATCGTGTCTCAAGCATGTCAGCAAGGTTTACAAGAACGGTTTTTACAATTTATCTGAGCATAAAAAGCATGGCCTATCAAACAATCATGAATTTTCTCGAGTTATTACAACACTTTGTCTTCCAAACTCATATCATAGATCACACAAACGGGCAATAATCTGTTGAACACACGTCCGCTCTGCCTCAGAAGGCTAGCCCGTAGCCGGCTATCGTGGTCTGCGCACAGGCAGGTAAAATACAACGCCTCAACAGCTCCCCATCCGATCAAGGAAACCTTATAACATGTCAAGCGGGATACACGGGAAACACGACTCGTCTGAACCCCCCCCCCCCCCCCTCCAGATCACAACAACAACAACAACAGTTTAAAAAAATAAACTGACCCGTTCACCTGTGCCAGGTGAGACCCGTGCGTCTTGCCTCGCAAGCAAAAATACAGCGTACGTTTGCTTCTCGTTAAAAGTTGTAATCTATTTACGAAATTTCACAATGCTTTTTGTCACGGCGTGTGCGCACAGCGTCCCCGCCCTCTCTCGGCCGTTCTTCCTCGCGTTCCGCTGTCATCTGGAAACAACAGAACCAAGCACGTGGTAAATGGCGTGCAGAATTCATCACTGACGTGAACGTTTCCCTTCATGGGAAGTGCCCTGATCGTGCTTATAATAATCCTGTATTGAATTCAATGATTGTCTAATAATGGTGTTTGTTTATTAGTTCCTTCAGATAACCCCAAAGGTCAAAGCCTGGAGACTTACAATCGGGGGATTCTGGCTACCGCTCAATTTCAAATAGTGTACTGTTGACTAAGGCGATCCCCGAATTTGGTTTTTTATTCTAAGTGCACAAAAGACCATTATTTTAACATGCAAACTTGCCTTTTAGTGGACTTGTCTTGCATCAGCTGAATTTAATGCATATCAAATATGAAGGTATTCGGTCAACAGATGTAAAAGTAATTAGGATTTGTGCGTGTTGCAATTTTTGGGGTCATCCTGTACCATTTTGTTTTGTTTGACTGTTGGCACACACATGCACACTCACACAGAGACAAGCACCCACACACACACACACACACACACACCCTGACACACACAAACACACAGACAAGCACACACACACACACACACAAACACACACACACAAATTAAAATTATCAATTCAAGAATAACGAATTATTTAGAAGATAATGATTTATTGATCAAAGAACAAGCAGGATTCAGAAAAGGGTTAAGAACAGATGATCAGATTTTTATACTTAAAAAAATAGTTGATGACATCATAAAAACAAAAAATGGGAGATTATATGCTTGTTTTGTAGATTTTCAAAAGGCATTTGATAATGTGTGGCACGATGCCCTACTACTCAAATTACATAAAATTGGCATAAAAGGTCGATGCTTCAATGTAATAAAAAACATGTATACAAACTCAACAATTTGTACAAAATTGAAAAATGGACTATCACCAAGTATAACAGTAAAAAAAGGAGTTCAGCAGGGTAACACATTAAGCCCCACTCTCTTTAACATTTTTATAAATGACATTACTGAAAATCTTCCTGATTTTGATTCCCCACCCATAGGAAAACAATCAAAAAATAAAATATCGTGTCTTCTATACGCTGATGATCTCGTATTATTGTCCAAAACAAAAGGAGGATTGCAAACTAAACTAGATCATCTAAATAATTATTGTGAAAAATGGGGTTTAAAAATTAATAGACAAAACCAAAGTATTAGTTTTTTGTCGCACAAACACAAACGTAAAGACCCTGTTTAAATGTGGATTGACTTTCATTACAATTGCAGATCAGTATAAATATTTAGGAATAGTATTTAATCAAAATGGTTCTTTACAAAAAGCTCAAGAACATCAATGTAAACAAGCCAATAAAGCAAGCCATTTGCTTAGGAGAATGTTTAGAAAAGAAAATGTTCAAATTGATACTGCTTTACATTTATTTGATTCTTTAGTGAATCCAATCTTGACATATGGATCAAGTATTTGGTTCCCATACAATTATTCCAACAAATCAATCGATAACATCGAGAAGTTTTTTGAATCATGTTTTTCAAGAAATTCTACGAGTGAAGACATCCATATAAAATTGTGTCGTTGTCTGCTAGGTGTACACAGAAAAACCACGTGTATGCCAGTGCTGGCAGAATAAGCTAGATTCCCATTAGCACTAAGAATGTTAACACAAACCATTTCCTATTGGACTCATATTTTACAATCTAAACGAGATTCATTTGTTCATCAAGTATATGATGACATGTTTAATAACCCTAAAGAAGATTCTTGGCTCATATTCATTAAAAGTTCACTTTCAAGACTTGGCTTTAATCATGTTTGGCAAAATCAATCTACTTTTGATACGAGAAAGTTACAATTTGCAATACAAATGAAATTACAAAGTGAATACATACGTTTTTGGAATAAAGCTAAATCAAAAGGAAGTGCAAGATTAAGATTCTATTCAAATATATGTGATACATATGAAATTCAGTCATATCTGACAATGATAGAAAATCGAAATCACAGGACAGCTTTAAGTCGATTAAGAACCAGTAGTCACAATCTAAAAATAGAAACTGGAAGACATCATAACATCCAAAGAGAAAATCGTTTATGTATGGTATGTAACATTGTTGAAGATGAATATCATCTTCTGGATGAATGCGTAAAATTCCTTGAAAGTAGAGAAAAAGTTTAAAAAAGACGTGACTAATATTGATGTAGATTATATTAATTATAAACCAAGTGAAATATTTATGGACAAAGATGTTCAAATATGTCTCGGAAGGTTTGTCGCAGAATGCTTTAGAATTCATAGCAATGTGTCAATAACCTTTTTGGTTTGAGGACAATAAACATTTGTTCTTGTTCTTGTTCTTGTTCTTGTTCACACACACACACACACACACACACACACACTCACACACACACATACACACACAAACACAAACACTGACACATACATGCGCTGAGCTAAAAACAAACATGAGAAAGAAACAGCATACGACTCACGTGAGGACAGGTTGCCCCTGACATGACCTGTTGCCCCTGACATGACCTGTTGCCCCTGACATGACCTGTTGCCCCTGACATGACCTGTTGCCCCTGACATGACCTGTTGCCCCTGACATGACCTGTTGGCCCGGGCAATACGCAGGGTACACGTAGTGACCGCGCATGTCCTGACACACGATATGTTAAACATTACTTGTTTTGCATTACATGAAATATCTCGCCGGCATATTAGTACTTGCCTACATGTCTGAAATCACGCTCATGTATTCCCGTTAACCGGCACACACACACACACACACACACACACACACACACACACACACCCACATACACATACACACACACACACACACACACACACACACACACACACATACATATACACACATACATTATACACACACACTGACACACACAAGCGCGCGGCGTGTTCGTGTTTCAGTTCTAAGCTAAAATAAACCCCACAAAGAAACACCATACGACTCACTTGCAGATAGGTCGCCCCTGACATGACATGTTCTTCCAGGTAAGGCGCAGGGTACACGTAGTGTCCGTACCCGTCCTGACACACAATAACCATGTTGAACATCACTTGTTTTGCATCACATAATACAGGGTGACCCCTCAAAAATGCCACCCCAAAAATTAATCAATAATTCTACATCTGTGAACAAATTGGTTCCTGTTGGGTATATATTAATTTCACCCTATGCATGGCCTTTCCACAGAGAAGTAATTTTCTAGATTAAAATGGTCTGACTGACTTTATGCCATTTCAAAAAAGGTTCCAAATTTGGGGGTCGACTCAACAGTATAAGGTTTGACATCGAGCGGTAGCCATACTTACCTTATTTAAATATTTCAGTCTTTTAACTTTTGAATCATGTGAATGTCTGAGTATTAAAAACAAAACAAACCCCATCACCCCCAAGATAATTGGTGACCTGAAGACTGCAGTTGCTGCTACTAAGGGCAATCCCTAGACATGAAAGTGATGGCGTCATTGACAATTTCGGAGGTGTAATTTGGAGAGTCGAAAAAAGTCGGACCATTTTACCTATAGACTGGATACTTTGTTGAATGGTCGTGACTTGAACACACTGAAGTTCATGCACAACAACTATGAAGATATTCGCTGAACTCAAATGACTGGAAACATGACGCACAATGACAAGAACGCATTCCCCCATGATGCCCAGATCATGTCTGTAATTGCTGTTTTAAAGTCACTGACTGTCTAATGCTGGTGTTAGTATACTAGGTCGTTCGAATAACCACACATGTAACAATCTACTGTAGAGAGAACCGGTGTAACACGAGAAAATTACTCCCACGAGATTTTTACTCCGGAGTAAAAATTTCGTACGAAAAAGTTACTCCCTTTACGAAAAAAGCACTCCCCCATTACACGAGAAAATTACTCCCCAAGACAGGTGAATTCTGAGTAAACATTTCGTACAAAAATGTTATTCCCCTGACGAACAAATAACTAAATAAATTACTTCACCCTACCACGAGCAATTTAACTTCCCATGCCAGGTATACGAATTGTTTACTCCCTTGTCCCCTGTTAGTCTTGGTGGTGGAAGGGGTGGAGGGAGGGTAGCACGACATTCGTGTGCGCGGGATCACATATTGGCATTATCCTTTCGCCCGCATCCCATTTTTGCGTACGAGATTTTTACTGGAAGTAAAATAAATGCGGTGTGCGCGCCTTCGTGAGCGAGGCTGGTACTACATATTGTTCATACGAAATGACAAACACAGGTTACAAGCGATAACGCGCAAAAGTACTGGTTTATTATTTTACATCTGACACTAGGGATCAGTAATGTATATATATCGTTACAGTACCACGTAATGCGGTAAAAAACTTATGAACAGAAAGAAAGAGAGAAAAGAAAACAAGTTATTAGACATGGCAAAAGTATCAAATGCATTAACAAGACACGAGAAGTAAATACAAGAAAAATAAACAATCACAAGACAGGCGAAGACAAACAGACAAGAAAGTTACAAATACCAAACACTCGTTGGTTAGTCCTTCAACAACAATAAAGAGTTACGTTCTGTACGTTCAACAACAATAAAGAATTACGTTCCGTACGTTCAACAATACCATAAGCACTAAGAATACTCAAGAAACTTAGCATACATACGTTTAAAACCAAAATGGCTACTTTCAGAAAAATACAAAACGTTGACTCATCAGGCCAGGAATACAAAGCAAACTGTCATACCAAAAAAGTCTAACGACAACGTTCCTGCGTTAATCAAAGTCACAAACAAGATATTTACTCCTCCACCTTCCCTCAATAACGCCACAAGAAATAAGCCCGTTTACAAAACGATCACCACAGACCGCAAGCTCTTTTACCTAAATCCTTTTAACGTAAGGCTGAAAAAGTCGGAGAAAATGTTTCACTTCGAACTTCGTTAACCACAGAAAACACAAGTTATCATTATAAACATTAGCGACTTTCTAGCGTCTACAAAACATTGCTGTACGTTCACAACACTAGAACAGTTGAACACACAATAAAGAAACACTACAACAAGTCAGACTTTCAACTCACGTTATACATAAACAACTCACAAAGTAATTACAAAATGGCGACCAAAACACAACACAAACAAGTAACAACAAAATTACCTTATGCGCTGTGTGGGTTGACCAGCAGTACCAAAACGTGTTGCCTCACAAACGAAGGGCACAAAACGATTCACACTTGAGAAACAACTGTCTCCAAGAACATTACGTTGACGTTAAAACATAAGAAACACTCCGTTGGTTCACTTGATAACCTTCATACGTTTACATCAAAACCAAACGCTTCCTAAAACCCTCAGATCGACTGACGAGACAGGAGTCAAGCAGCGGTATTTATGGAAACAAAAACCTAACATGGAATAGTTATTCAAAAGTCAAAGGTCACCGGATTGACCAACCAACAACATTCCTAAGACAGAATCGGGTGAAACTACTATTTTACAACCAATCAGTAACCGATCACGCACTCCGTGCATGCCCAAAACTTAAAACGGTATATTTAACAGAAAGAAGACCAAGGAACTAGCTGACATCACAAAGCTAAAAACACGTGAGTCACACGTATTCTAAAACTTGCAACGCAGATTCGCAGGGCTCACCTCAAAATCAAAACACGGAAAAGAGCACGTGAATCTCACGGTGTTCTAGAACTAAACGACGCAGTTTGTGACGCTCCGACCAAAACCAGGTCACAACAACTGAACAAGGAGCACGTGAATTACACGTAAAAATATTAACGCTCCACAAAACGGGTCACAACAAGGTGCCACAATAAAAACACGGTTTACTTCTTTTTACATCGTGCAATGGCTTGAGCAAACGTAATTACAACAAAAAGTAGGTGAATGCATGCCACATCGGCATGCACATGGGGAGTAAAAATTTCGTGGAGGGAGTAATTTTCTCGTGCCTTGGGGAGTTCTTTTCTCGTACGAAAAGTGTACTCTGAGTAAGAATTTCGTACGTAAAAGTGTTACAACATTTTGCATCACTATCAGGTCTTAGAATAAATTATGATAAAACAATTGTAGTTTGGTTAGGACCTTTAAAGTTTTGCAAAAGAAGATTTTTGCCTGATATGAATTTTACCTGGAACCCGGATAATTTTAAAGCACTTGGCGTTATTTTTTCGGTGAATGTATCCGAGGTTGTTTTTCTTAACTATAGAAATAAGTTAAAGGAAATTCAAAAACTTCTGAATTCATGGACCAGAAGGAACCTGACACCTTTTGGTAAAATAACAGTCCTAAAAACCTTGGCTATTTCCAAATTGACACATTTGTTTACTAATTTACCTGATCCAGAGTTAAATAATATGTCTTTCAAATTTCTTTGGGATGGAAAAAGAGATAAAATTAAAAGAACCACGGTCACCCAATCCTATGAAGATGGAGGATTAAAGATGGTTGACGTGAAAAGTTTTCTGTCATCTCTAAAAATTGTTTGGTCAAAAAGAGTTGATGGTCTTACTGGATTAATATCAAGATTATTGTTTAAAGCATGTCCATCTGTTACAACAATTAATATGAGAGGAGAGGAATTTGCAAATGTTTTGATGCAGAGAATGGAAAACCCGTTTTGGACCAATGTTTTTAAACATTATAAGAAACTACATGGAAAATGTGACCCTATAACCTTTAACGATTTTGTATCAGAATGTTTACATTATAATGTTAATATTCGGAGAGATAAAAAGACAGTGTACATTCAAAATTGGATCGACAATGCAATAGCTCACAGAAAGGTTTCTATTTTTGCGAAAAATTGTGGATACGTCATTGTGTACATTTTGTGGTAGAAATGAAGAAACCCTTTTACATATGTTTTGGGAGTGTGATAAAGTGCAGACTTTTTGGATAGAATTTGTAAATTGGCTAAAGGCGAACTGCACCCATTGCGACAATTTAAAACTGTCTAAAGAACTGGTTCTTCTTGGAGTGGCGAACAATGTAGTCACCGATAAAGCTTTTGATGTGTTATTAATCTGTGCCAAACACCATGTATATATTTCCAAAATGAACAAAAAGACCCCTCATTTTCAGACATTTAGTAGAAACTTTAAGCAAAGATTTATTTGTGAAAAGTATAACGCAGTTGTGAATAATACAGTAGATACATTCTAAAAGGATTGGCGCCTGTATATGCACTTTTTGATGTAACCCTTAGGTTTTTTCGTTCTTAAAACCTTTTGATAATGCGACCACCAAACCACTGAACATCCCCCCCTCCCCATTCCATCCTCCCACCCCATGTATGTTGTAATTGTCCAAGTGTGCTTTTCTGTTATATGATTCTGTCCTTTCGGTTAGATGATGTCCTGTAATGTACAGCATATACATGTAAAAAAAAACTGCACAAAAAGAGAATAAAAAAAAATTAAAAAAAAAAGAATTTCGTACGAAATCTTTACTCCGGAGCAAATTTTTCGTGGAGTAAAATTTTCGTGTTACACCGGCACGGTTGGTCTAGTGGTAAGGCGTCCGCCCCGTGATCGGGAGGTCGTGGGTTCGAACCCCGGCCGGTTCATACCTAAGACTTTAAAATTGGCAATCTAGTGGCTGCTCCGCCTGGCGTCTGCATTATGGGGTTAGTGCTAGGACTGGTTGGTCCGGTGTCAGAATAATGTGACTGGGTGAGACATGAAGCCTGTGCTGCGACTTCTGTCTTGTGTGTGGCGCACGTTATATGTCAAAGCAGCACCGCCCTGATATGGCCCTTCGTGGTCGGCTGGGCGTTAAGCAAACAAACAAACAAACTGTAGAGAGCTTAAATCGGGTTAGTTTGGCCACCGCTTAATGTCTAACCTCGTACTGTTGAGTCGATCCCCGAAATTGGAAACTTTTTTTGAAGTGGCACAAAAGGCGGACCATTTACACTACACAATTGACACTTTGCGCAATGGCCATGAATACATACCAGGAAGTTAGTGTACACTAAATATGGATTTATTTGGTAGAAGTTACTTGATACCTGCTACTGACGTTACCGGCATGTTGGTGAGTGGTATTGTATGTCTCGCCGGCAAATTAGTACTTGCATACACGTCTAAAAAGCGTTCTTTCACACACACACACACACACACACACACACACACACACACACACACACACACATACACACACACACACACACACATACACACACACACACACACACACACACACATACACACACATACACACACACACACATACACACACACACACACACACACACACACACACACACACACACGTACACACACCCACACACACACACACACACAAGCGCACGGTGTGTGCGTGTTTAGTTCTGAAATACAAAATAAAATAAAGAAAGAAACAGCATACGACTCACTTGAGGATAGGTCGCTCCTGACATGACCTGTTCCCCTGGGTAGGGTGCAGGGTACACGAGGCGTCCGTACACGTCCTGACACACCAAGGTTTTTTGTGATAAACATCCATGTGATTCATGCCCGCCAAACTCACACACACACACACACACACACACACACACACACACACACACCTCACACACACACACACTCACACACACTCACACACACACACACACACACACACACACACACACACTCACACACACACTCACACAAACACATACGCCCAAACACACACACACACACACACACACACACACACGCACACATACACAAATTTATATATGCACAAGTGTTTCAGTTTTAGAGTTTAGCTTGAAAAAACGAAAAAGCAATACACGACTGACTTTAGCTTGATGTCTCACCTGGTAAGGACCCATTGGATGTGCAGGCCGCCTGGGTGTGTCCTAAAATACAATCATTTTAATGGCGCATTATCATTGCCATTTCTTATTTGTCCAACAAAGTATGCAATGACGAGCACATTTATGAACATACACACACCCACATACACACACACACACACACACACACACACACACACACACACACACACACACACACGCGCAAGCACGCACTCACACACACACACACACACACACACTCACACACACATATTCATTAATGCGCAAGTATTTCAGTTTTAGATCTTAGCTTGAACAACAAAACACAACACACGCTCACTTTAGCATTGTGTCTCACCTGGTATGCTCCCATTGGATGTGCAGGGCGCCTTGGTGCGTCCTGAAACACAGTATTTCAAATGGCGCACTATTATTGACACGCAGGTAAATACAGCGCCCTATACTCATTTGACAGGTATGTATTCACTTTCGTACAGTTGTACCTACCTTCACCGTGCTTCGTGGGTCGTGGACGACCCAGAGCCTCATACTCACAGATTCGACTTTATCTCTGAAACTATTAGTCAATCTGTTTAGCACACAAAAATGCCATCAGAAGGCATTTTTATATAGCAATCTGAAATTTGCTGTGATGATACCTAACACCATGCTGAATATAAAAAATGGTAGCAGCCAATTTTGAACACTCTAAGTTAGACAGGGCTGTGTCCGCAATCTAGGTCAAATAAAATACCCTTAGAATGCTCGTATTTCTAATCAAGAGCACAGGTTATTACTGTTCGTACACGTTTGATGCTAATACAGCTTAACAATGATAAGAGGTAAACATTTACTTCACACAGATAACAAGATTCAAAAATACAATTTTAAGTGTCTGGCCTGACCCCATAAAAATCTACCCCCCCCAAAAAAAAAAAAAAAAAAACCCCACAAACATTTCATGAGTTCAGCTTTCACAAACAAGTTGAGTATGAATTTTCACACTCGTTAAGACAAAATGAAATATTTTATAGCCAGGGGCGGACGAGGGGGGGGGGGGGGGCACGTCCCCCCCCCCCCCCCCGAATAAAAAAAAATTGGAAAGCTGATTTTATGACCATTTCTAAGTTCAAATGGCACCAGATGGCACCATTTTGCTTCTTTGGGCCAAAATTGTTTCCGGGGGGGGCGTGCCCCCGGACCCCCCTAGCAAAGTCAAGCGCCCATCATATTCACTTTCGATTCAAAGTGCGCCCCCCCCCTCCCCCTTACAAAGCAACTGATCCGCCCCTGTATGGCTCTTGCCCAGTCAGATCTCTCTTAACTCTACAAGGACTGAGCATGACGTACATCTGTTTTCACTCACCCAAGTATGCAGTTAATCCTGATGACAATCCCCACCACAGCCACAAAGCGCAGTACACTTCAGATGCACTGATGCACACTTACAGCGGCCTCTGCACACTTTCTTGCAACCACACTTTATGAGTTCGTAGCAGGCATCCTGGGCCTGACACAGTGTCATCCACACAGGCTGCCAGAGCTGGCCTTCCTTTTTCCATCCATACTCAGAAGGAGAAGGAAGCTCCGGAGTTTTTTCAAGGCACTGGCTCCACACGCGTCCTTGAAAAGCTGCTCGGAGGACATGTTGCCTGAGAGCATCAGATGTTGGTGGAATGAACTCGATGGATCTGTTCCGCTGAGAAAAGAGTTTTTCTCGTGCCTCGTTCACTTTCAAACAAGAGCTGCTGCGGTCATACATCAAGACCACAAAACGTTCTATGATTTCAAAGGTTGAAGCAGTCACTTGCTCGCTGCAGGATGCGATCTGAAGAAATGCTTTTGTGACTTCAGGATACACGCTCCACGTCTGCCATCCCTTAGCTTTTCCGTGCCCTGCAAAGAAGGAAACCGTATCACACCCCGTAAGGGCGTGGAATACTGGTAACGACGTGCACTTGTCCGGGCTGACGCAATTTCGTGCGCTGGGATGTTCTTGATGTGCTTCCCAGTTCCAAACGCCACCCACATCTCCTCTGCTTGAAGTTTACGTGCAACGGAGACGGCAAATACGATGACGTCAGTGTCTGCAGTCCTGATGATGATCCTTGTTTGGCCCTGTTTGACACAGTCCGCAGCATGCAGAAAGAGCCTTGTGTCTGATAGATAGATAGATAAGATAGATAGATAATTTATTGCCAAGTGTACAATACATGAATGAACATAAAAAATACACGAGGAAAGCAGCTTGCTGTGTGATAAAAACAAAAATAAATAGCATTCATACATCACTGGCGCATAGCATCATACATACATGGGTAAGACAATTTGGTATCACAGTAACTAATACATACACTATACAGACATGGTGAGAACTATGAAACTCTAAGAGCTATCGGAACCACAATAAAAGTACGCAGAATAAGATAGGATCCCCCCCCCCCCCCACTATCAACTACTGTAAGAACTGAACATGTTCCATACTGATAAAATGTACCTCTAAAACAGCACATAAAAATAAACGCCTCCTCATGCGTGCACGGCTCCAAGCCTTCGGTTGTGTAACTGTTATTAGAGCAAACAACTTTCTCGTTAGAAGTGCTCACAATCAGTTTTCCGGGATCAACCACACATCTCGAAATTTCTTTTGCTAGAAACTGGAAGAGCTCTTCTTTGTTTGCGTTGTTGCTTAGGAAGCCTTTCCAGTTTGTAGGAATTGGTGCTGCACCTGAGACTCTCCTGCGCTGTCCCTGGCCTCTTTTCTGTCTTGTTGCTGTCTTCAGGCTGTCTGCGCGGTAAACATCCCAGACGACATCAACTCGCTGTACACTGCTCAGTTGCTGTAACATGTAAGGCATGAAAACCGTTTCACTGTAGTCGTGAAATGTCCTGCACAGCTTTGGAGACAACATCTGAATAATGAAAGCACCATCAAGGATCTTTGCAGAATGATTAGTGATGTCTTGGCATTGGGTTTCAACGCCCAGAAGTAGCGTGTCGATGTGGACAGGAGTCAGCTCTGCGTCAAGAAGCTCATCAAGAACGTTGAGCTCTTCCTCAGTGGGCATGACGACTTCAGGGATACTTTCTGTGGCATTGTCATACAGCAAGCGGTCATGTTCAGCAGAAGCATACTCCCCGTTTGATGCACAGCGCTCGAGGCAGGCAAGTAAATCAGACTTTTTACCAGACCTCATTTCTGACAGCTTGGCAAGAGAAGGGGGGAAGGGTTGATTTTCATGTCTGAAAAACTCTTCCATGTTTCCTTGTCTTACCTGGCAGGCTATATATAACCTTGAAAACAGAGAACAGTCAGTTAGGTCATTGGAAATACGTATAACCCTATCATAGGAAACTGACAGACCCAGATTGTACAGAATATCAATAATACCATACTTCCTGGTCTCGGCGTGTATTTTCAGTCCGAGTTAAACAGGAAGCGGAGTTTCCTTCTCTTTTGCATGGTTACGACGGGTGTCCTTCAAGGGATCTCTTGGTGCATGTTTTCTGCTGTTAAATACGAGGAGCTGAGAAATGGTAAGCGCTGCCTGTGACTACTTTTGTCCTAATGCAGCCTCCTCTTGTGATGAATTGCTTGTTTTGATGGAGTTTCCTGGCCCATCCAAAATCATACTGACGAGAGCTTTCAACGAAGATGGTGTTGCATTTTCTTGGCAGTTTTCAAGGAAATCCCCATTGAAGTTTTCCTGCTTCGAGAAAATCTCTCTGCGGACAATCTTGGCGGCTTGTGCAAGCAGCAAGGCGTCAGAATCATGATCAACAACCTTGCTCACTGCATATCCCAGGTCACGTTTGAAGACAAGAGTAGCATCTCTTTCGCGACCTGTATTGCATTCTTGAAGCTCAGGGCATGCATCCAGTAGTTTCTGTCTGAGTCTTGTGGTATGCAGACTGCAACTAACTCCAAGCTCCTGTAGTCGAGTATTGTACAGTGTGCAAAGTTTTGACATACGGAACACAGGGGCTATTGTTTCGTCATGTTCAAAACTCTGGATATATGACACCAGCTCAGCAAAAGCAATGCCATGACAAACAGAACTGTTGCTCTGGTCACAGTTCAGTTCCTTTTCGTATTTATTGGCACGATTGTACAGGGAAATCAAACATTTCAGATGATATTGTGAATCTGTAGCAATCATATCTCCAGCAGCAAGCTTTTTAAGCAAGTCCTTGTCTTGAAGAAGGTTTTCTGCATGTCTCACCTTATAGTCCAGTCCAAATGTTGCTGCGCTGTACAACTTGCCAGAGCTCTCATTACAATAGAAACAAATATCTTTGGATGACGCCGGAGTGCCAGCAGATCGTCTTGTTTTGGCTGAGCTGCAGGTGGCTGCTCTGTCCTCTGCCTGCCGTTTCTCAGCTTTCTTTTGAAGTCTTTCCAAACTTCGCTTGCCCATTTTTTCTCTGCAAGACTTATGCCACGATGCACTATTTTTCTGAACAGTCTCTTTAATCCCAGATCCATCATCTAGTTGAAATACCCCCACAGTTACAGGAAGGTCAAAACCGCATGCAAGAAACTGTTGGACATTTTCAGCAAACAAAGTGTATCCTTCGCCACTCCTTGTACCCACTGCTGGGCAGTTCAGATGTTCTGTTGTCTTGTTCTGACAGAAAATGCATCGACTCCAGTCAACAACAGGTGACTGTGAAGTTGAGGGTTCACAAAATGGATCAACATCTTTGTAGTCTTTCGCTATATTTTTCCTGCAGAAAAAAGTTAACGTAACTTAATAGTTTTTCTCAAATATGGTGTAAGCCTTTTCTGAGAGCAAAAGGGTCTTTTAATAAACAAACAAATAAACAAAAATATATATAAAAAAAATATACAAGATTTTTTTTCAAACGCACTCCGTTTATAGAAGACAGAACTGCTCCTAAAAACAGAAAAACAAAAATAAATAAATAAACAATGAAAGACGAACGTTGACACTGAAAGCCGTAGGGTCTGGGAAGCAAAACCAACTGTTTTTTCAGTATAATATGCTATCCTTACCAAAAAAACGAAGCTGTTTTGTGACCTTGCTCTCTTCTCAATATGTCAAAAGTCGCGTACCATACTTTTTCACTCGGCGACCAAAATAATGATTGCATGCACAGACACTTGCACTTTCCTACGCATCATGAAAAAAACCCGCATGCATTTTCAAAGTGAAGTAAAGGTACTCCAATAAAACAAAATTGTAAACAAACGTCACTTACCATATGTGTAGTTTGTCGCAAAAGGATGATGCAGCGATTCAACTGACACGCCGGTTCGGCAGTCCAGCGGTGTACGTGACCGCAAAGCACGCGCTCGAATCGCGACAGAATATCGCTACACTGCTATGTTTTTCCATTCTAACCTTGCTTTGGTAGGAGTCGTGTGTTATCCACACAACAGCTGATGATGAGTGACATTTCCTTACATGAGCGTTGTAATGACGTGTCAAATCATGGAATGCGTCTGCTCTCAAAAACCAAAACATTGGCGGCAGAAAACGGAAGTGGCCCGCCACATTGATGGCCAGCCATCTGTGCCGCAACTTCATCGCGTGTTTTTTAAGGGTGGATTACACCCAAAGTAGGACTCTACAAGGTGGCTGCTACCAGTTTTTATACCAAACTAAGTACACTTTATCGTTTTTTCAAAAAAATACATTGCTATAAAGATTGTCATACTGAATGTAAGGAACAGATTGACTATATTTGGAGGTTTTAATTGAGATTTCATGTAACCTCTAATCACCATACGACCTTACCATGTCCCAACTTTTGCAAGATTATTATTTGTAATTGAAAGATGACGTAATTTGAACTACACAGTCCGGATGATGTGGGTCGTGGACGACCCATATATTCGGATGGCGTGGGTTGTGTACGACCTATACTTTTAACGTTGAATCCTTCTTTGGAAAGTATGGGTCGTACACGACCCACATCATTCGGACTGTGTAGTGAAGGTTAAACAAATACTACAATATCGAATAACATTATTGATCCCCAATGACAGCAGTGTTTTTTGGGTCTTATTTGGTTTTGATCTTGAAAGTAAGAACAGCCAACTAACATTATACATGTCACTCTGTATTTCCAGAATAAATTGCAGTTGTAGACACTGAGCTCAAAGATGCACACACTGACTTGCTGGCCTGTGGTGGAAAATACTATCATTTTATGAATAAATATTT
>NC_090252.1:1144125-1149125 GCF_037325665.1 Littorina saxatilis | reverse complement strand
TCACCGCTAGGCTGTGCAGGCATCGACGGGTTTTGTATTTGATCCAGTTACAGATATCCTCCTTGCTGTACATGAGTAAGCCAGCAACACAAATCTGTCAAGGCTTTCACATAGAAAAAAAGTTTCCTTCCATTTTATAACATACTGCAACAACAAGTTACAACGCTTTATTTGGCAGTGATCAAAATGAAAGGAGAGAGAGCATACACATAAGAGAGACCTAGAGAACTCTACCTCCATCGGTACAATCTCCTTTGACCTCTGTGTCCTCGACCTCCACCGCTGCAAAAGAAGAGCCAACTCTTACGACTCACCCTCGTAATGTGAATGGGAAACAGATGTTTCCCTGCTCTAGCTTTGATGCAGAAAATATCATTATTTTTTTAAACTTTTTAA
Source organism: Littorina saxatilis (assembly GCF_037325665.1). NCBI lineage: Eukaryota > Metazoa > Mollusca > Gastropoda > Littorinimorpha > Littorinidae > Littorina > Littorina saxatilis. The sequence continues at coordinate 1,148,729 of NC_090252.1, read as the reverse complement.
CCCACATACGACACGACTGTTACCTCAGTTAAAACATGACCAGGACTAGCCTGACTTTGGGCTTTTCTAGAGACCGCCAACCTACTCCAAGTTTGTCAAGTTTCAATCATATAACTTTAGAATCATTGAAAAAATAATATAACTCCAGTTTTTATTCCATCGTGAACCTGCTGTCAATTTAAAATTAGACCAGATTTGGATCAGGTCCATGGTCCACCAAGTCGAGAACGTGTAAAACATCACAGATTTGGCTTACAACAAATTGAGATAATAAAGATGTTGCCACACTTTGACTTCTGGACTTGACCCTAATACGACCTTGACACTTGACGAGGGCTAACAAGCCTAGCAATTAGTTAAATGTCAAAGCTTTAGCTTACAACCAATTAAGGAAATAAAGAAGAAAGAAGAAAGAAGTGTCAAAGAGCTTAATTACTTGAGAGAGAAAAAACTTGTTTGTAACATTTGATCACGATGTGACTACATCACCATGCTGGTCCTACACCACTTACACACCGCGAACATCTATTTCACAAATACATTAACGTACGCAGGAATAGCTTAAACTGTCTTACTTCCTGCTCTCTCGTTTCCTCGGCAAGCTTCGACAAAAAACACTTTGGGTTTTCCTGCCAGTGACTTGCACTCGGTTGCATAGAAGTACTTCCTCAAAGCGTCGACATCGACTTGTATTCCATCAGCCCCCTCCACCCCAAGCTCACCTCCGTGAGAGCAAATACAGCACACAAAACAATTGTACGTTGTGTGGTCCTCATTTTGCATCTCCCTCATAAGCTTACGTATGTCGACAGAGCTGACATTTTCCCTATAAATGATACGAAATCCTAGCTTCTCGAATGTGTCAGTCGGCATTCCTGTAAAACAGAGAAACACGCGTTATTGTTTGGACAAAGGTCTCAGAGCACTGGTTTTAAGAAACAAAGAGAAACTGAAACTGAACTTTATTACGAAAGGATGTTCCTAATCTTACAACCTGTCCCCTAAACAAACACTTAATACAGACGCATATAATATAGCTAGTAAGAAGGAAAAAGGTTATAGTTTCTTATACACACTCGACAATGGAAAAACAATATAGTGTGGAAATTACAGCACAGTTGCAATAACGCATTGCATAAAAACATCCAAAACAACTGATGACAAAAAAGGGGGAAATTGTGGGGAGGAATTGTCACAATCATTTGCATGTATATTAATATCAATACATACACATAAAGAACAAATCAAAATACAAAAAAAGCACAACAATATTAGACATGAAAAGTGTTCTATTTACCCATCAAGCGGGAATGGAACTGTCGCCTAAACGTTTTCACAGAAGAAGCATTTCGGATTTGTAGGGGTAGGGAATTCCATAGAGACGCTCCTGAGAAGGCTAAACTTGACTTATACAAGTCTAGACGAGGGATAGGGGGGATCAGATAAATATCTAGGAACATCATTGTTAATTATTTTATACATAAAGACAGCCTTGTTTAGAGTCAACTGATATTTCAAAGGGAGGAAATTAAGTAGCTTTAATTTGTCATCTTTTGACCTATTCGACTCCTGCAGAACTATTTTTTGCAGCACGGCGATGAAGAGAATTGAGTCGTTTTAAATGAACATCACTGCAGTTATACCAAAGTGTTGAAACAAAGTTTATATGAGGCATTATGTGTGTGTGTGTGTGTGTGTGTGTGTGTGTGTGTGTGTGTGTGTGTGTGTGTGTGTGTGTGTGTGTGTGTGTGTACGTGCGAGTGTGTGTGTGTGTGTTCGTGTGTGTGTGTGTGTGTGTGTGTGTGTGTGTGTGTGTGTGTGTGTGTGTGTGTTCGTGTGTGTGTATGAATATTTAGCTACAACCCATATATGTGGCACATGCACACAGACAAACAGACAGTCACACACACACACTGCGGGCCTAACCGACTGACATGAAACGAGATTCTGCCTTCAAGCCACATAAAGGCCTAGCCGTTCTTCAGCATTCGACTTTTGATCATTAACACCATCAACATCAATGGTTCACTGTCACTTTCAACATGGTTGCTACATTCTGGACGTTCCAAGCGGTTTTGCTGATTTAGCAAAAGTATAAATGACAAATAAGTGCTTGGTTGTTGGTATGCTTACCTTTAACGACAAAGGGAGCGTTGGGAGAATCCGCCATGTTGTTTATTATCAAACAGATTCCTGAAACAGAGACACCAGACAGTGAAATATGTAAAACTCGTGCCCCTAAAAAAAAGTAACCCCATTACAAAATCTGAAGCACGTTACTTTTCAAACTAAGCAACAGTTATTGAACTGCTCTAATAACTTTGTTTGTGTCTAATTAGATCATGACGCCAACATCTTACCAACAAATAAAATATACCCCAGACAATGTGTCAATGTGTCAATGTGTCAATGTGTCAATGTGTCCAACATGGAGACAGTCAGCCAAAGAAAGAAGGAGAAAAGAGTAGAAACCCATACAGCGAGACTCAACTCGTCATTCATTATTTACGTCACCCGGGAGTTAAGACCAAGGGTGCGAAACTGTCGCGTGTGTGTCTTGTCAAGTACCGGCAGTAACCGCTTGTGTTTGCACCGTCAATAACTAGTACACGGAAACGTTATAGTCACATAACGCGCAATCACTTACATAACAGAACGTCACATATAAGATCAAAATATTAGCACATCTTATAGAGCATCACAAAGAACAACAAATAGAACATCGCACAGACTATCACATAAAACCTGAAATAGAAATCTGTTGTTGCAAACATTACATGAGGCATTATGGAGTCAAATTTTCTTATAATACTCAAGTGAGTTTGCAATTTCAACTCCCGATCAAAAGCAGCAACTTATAATTATTGCTCCTCAGCTTGTACATGAGATAAAACTGTTGTAAATGTAACGGACTTAAATTGTGTTTTTGTCTGGTTGTTCTCACCATACTTTTGGTTTAAATGGGGTGACTAATCATACTCTGTTATAGAACATCACATAGAACATCACATAGAACATCACATAGAACATCACATAGAACATCACATACAACATCACATACAACATTACATACAACATCACATACAACATCAAACACAGCATCAAAAATCAGTTTACCTTTACATTGTGAATCCATTCTGTATCTTCTTGTAGCTAAGTTCGCATCCACTGGATCGTCTAAAAGTTGGATGGCAACTGCAGACATGTTATTCAAATAATCATACTGGAAATACGATGAACCTTGACAAAGGGTCCACATGTGATGTTAGCTTGTATCTCGATGACTTTTGAGCGTGTTTTAAACAAAGTATTGAGCATTGACGATAGTCACATTAGAGAAATGGAGACACAGGGAGAAAGAGTTAACAACGGTGAATGCTGTCACCCAATTTCTTTCAATTCACCAAACTGTTAAGTGGTCATTCTTGTGTGAAAATCTGATAACCCATAATCAAATGGTATGCATTATCTTATACATAAAATAATATCTTATATATTTCTTAAATATCTTTTAAAATGTCTTGTTTTCTGTATAAAATTTGATGATTTTATAAAAATGAGTACGGGATAGAGATAGTGGAATATCAAGATTTTAAACTTTAACGCGTTTAGGGGTATTCATATTTTACTGTTAAAGAGCTGCATTATCTACATAACCTCAGATATTGTAGAGAGTAAGTACGTGGATATGTATGTGAGGATACTGGCTATTGAAGTGTGTATTGATATGTACATGATATGTGTTTATATGTTTCTAGAGTGTGCTATTATGTGATGTTATTTTGTACACGAGCCAAAAGAACAATTTATGTTTGTTACATTCAGGTAATCAAGCTGTATTGAATTGAATTGGATAGAAATTTAGAAATGATCATCACTTTTACGCGTTTTATTTAATGTAGGGATAAGGATAAGATTTTATATAGTCCATGAGGGTAACCTCACAGTATGTGACAAATGCTTGAACAATAGTTTGAACGGTGTTTGTTACACCTCAATTTACCGGTAAAGACGTGTTGTTTTGTGTTCTTGTTTGTTCGCCTGTCAATGTTCTTCATGTGTGTGATTGTTTGATTACTGATTTGTGTACATATAAACAGTATAATTGTTTCTATTTTCTCAGTATTTGTTTTGAAAAGCTCTGATACCTCATAACTCAAGTTTCAGTCATTATTCTAGAAATAAAAACGTTAAGTCCTAATCTGTTTGTAGTTTCTAGCCTTATCACTTTTAGAACTTACAGAATATTGAAATACTGTAACTAAAATAATTCATCACTTTTATAAGGTATAGACTTCAGCAGTGACTGTTGATTAAGCAACTACGTCAATTGTACGTTCAAACAGAAGATCAAAAATCAATTTACTTCTCCAATCCATTCTGTACTTTCTCTTCGCAGCACTTTATGAACTGGAACGCGTAATATTCTTCACCTGCCCAAAGAGAAAGAACAAAAGTCAGAAGTCTTTTGACTTTTCAGGTACTTCAAAAGAAAATAATGAATCAATGACAGGAAGAAATAAATAATACCCCATCCAACATAGCTCTTACTTCCTCTTCTTCTTCTTCCTCCACCAACCTCTCTGTCTGTCTCTGTCTGTGTC
>NC_090252.1:1139125-1141625 GCF_037325665.1 Littorina saxatilis | reverse complement strand
ATCGATGAGATATTTCAACACGTGCTCTCAGCGCGCAGCGCTGAACTCATTTTCGTTTTTGGGTTCATTTCACCATTATAAGTAACTCTTCCTTATCTTCTCCAGTGTTTGGCGTTTATCTCCCTTCCTTCGTGTGGCTTTCCCGTTCAGTTGTAAGTTACTACACTGCGCTGTCCACTGCGCTGAGCGTCTTCGGATATTCCCGGCGTTCTGTTACTGTTACCTATTTTTAGAAGGTCAACGCAGTGTACAGAACGTAAATTGGACCCGTAAATTATCCTCACTGTAAAAGTGCAAAGGTCGAATCAATTTATAGCCACGCGAAAAATACACTGTCATCTATCTCTCTATAGATACGGCTTCTCTGTGTTTGTGTGTGTGTGTGTGTAAGTGTGTGTGTCTCTATGTAAGCAACACCTGTGCATTCTTCAGTTCTGTTTGTGATGTGGTCTGGCGGCTTTTGTGTAAATTTATGTACTGGCCTTCCGTTGAGAAGCCATAACTTGCTCAGTCCTGTTTGAGTGGAGTTCGCCTCCAAAGGTGATTAACACGGTTACATTCGTCGACAAGGATGGGACTCGATATGGTCAGGAATGGCATTATGGCCACTGAATCATTTTCGTGCTGTTCCCATTCCACGAATCTGGGAGGGACCTAAGCTTGGCGGGTCCATAGTTCGGACCCGGCGAAGCCGGCGTACGGCTCTAAGTACTTCTTCCCGGCGAAGCCGGCTACCCGGCGAAGCGGGTATTCATTCTAGTTAGAATATATATGCGTGTGATCGACACAGAAAATAACAATAATAACAACAACAAAACGCTTTTCACCTTTCAACATTTCGCTCATTGCAAATGACAGGCGATTAAACAGCACCCATTCTAAAGTCGTAAAGCACAGCGCTCACAAAATATAAGCTTAAACATTAAGATTGAAATCAGATTTGTGTATATCCACTGAGACTTAAAGTGATTGTTTCAGCAAATGTGTCCAAGGGTATGAGTTAGGTAACGTTTAACTATCATCACGATCCACACAATACAACACAAGAGGAGTTCGGTGTTCCTTATTGTATACACTAAAATAATAAAATGCTAAGAGGTCTTGGATTTACAACAAATGCTAAATTGGTTATTTTTAAACTAAGCTCAAACCAGATTAACAACCCAATAGAAATCCATATGTTTGATAAATAAAGATCAAAGTTATCCCTGAAAAAACCCAATAACAACATAAGTTGGATTTCTTTTTTTTAACAAAGAATGACTTATTTTAATTTCATCCAAAACATTGGTTTTTTGTCAATAAAACAAACAAACATACAACTGACAGAATATGAGAAAGGGACAGTAAGCAGTAAATACACAGTAAGTCCGTACTATCTGTATCTCCTGCAGCCATGTGGCAGGATGCATGACTCATTAACCCGGGAACAACAAATTATATCAATCTAAAAGACAAACAAATAAAAACGATATTTCTTACTCTTATTCCTAAAATGCATCTTTCAATAAAACTGCTAAGCCTAAGAAATCATTAGAATAAACAAATAGCATTCAAATACTTCCTATAATCTTGTATCACTAATTCCTTTCTAAATTTACAAAAAGACACAACATTCTTGAGAATTAAAAAAAAACTAATTCTACTGGTTTTTTTTTCCAATCTAGACAGAATTAAGATTTTCCTGTTAACAACATTCAAAGCCTTTATGTAAGATATTTACACATTGCAGACAGAAGTTAACATAGCAGATATTCACTTTTAATCATATAACATTGCACAGACATAGTTTACCAAACTCCCAGGCTTGTTCCGGATTAATTAAAGGGAAGTAATCGTAATATTACATCTGTTTCAAGAACAGGCACAGTTCCCTCCCTTACATTAGTTGGTAATTTTGTAAGAATACAATCAGTAACCCAAAATATAGTGTGTAAAATTACTTTCACAGGTTCATAATTTAAATAGTTTTAGGGTAAACGAATAAGCATACATAATATAATAAAAGACTATACCTTCACCGGATCACACTTTGGACTACACTGACAGGCCGGGCAAGCATATTGGTCGTACACGACTTATACTTCAATTATAGGGATACACTTTTACTGCCTCTTTGCAGAGTATGCATCGTGCACGGCCCACCGAATAGGGATCAACATCGTTAATACCTTGTTCTATTGTATATGGGTTGCCCACGACTCACATCCGGACTGCCCAGTTCAAATTACGTCATTGTTTATTTCAGTGTTTGTTTTCAAAGATAATCCTTCAGAAAGTTGTCTATGGGAGGAGCCTATGGTGTTTGAGGATAACATGAAGTCTCAATCAAAAACTTCCAATAGTTTAAGAGATACAGACACTGTTTTGAGACTCTGGGTCGTCCACAGCTCCACACTAATCGTCATACAAAACTAAACACATACATTTAGCTGTCGAACTTTGTGATGCGGTCAGTTATAGTAAAACCAAGTATATTGCCAGAAAGGTAATTCATTTC
>NC_090252.1:1131625-1134125 GCF_037325665.1 Littorina saxatilis | reverse complement strand
AAAAAACACCAGCGTTTTTACCCCGCGTAATTTTAAAGGAAAGCAACTTGCAAGACAACCTGACGAGAGGCCGCTTTCTTACGATTTCCGAGGTTAGTATTTTGTTGCCAACCGGCATACACTAGAAAATTCGCAATATGTTCCTCTTCCGACATGCACGTGCCGAGTTCATTGGGTGCCTCAATGTGTCCCTGAAATGTGTGCGCAAAAAATGCTGGCTGCAATAGCGTTCTTAGCTATCCTAATATAGCAATTTTTGTGTAAAAACATAAGTTTGGGCTGTGGACAGAAACTATAGTCCGTTTTAGGCCGCGAATGAAATTGTTTTGAGCGCTCTAGGCCGTTAGCTTGTCAGAACGTGACAGGTGGTCCATATCAGGCAGTGGTCTATATTTCGCAGTGGTCCATATTAGGCAACCTTCCCCATCTTACCTGCATCCACACAATCTGCTTTGTCCAATGTGTTCTCACGCAACAGCCCTGCAAAAGAAGAGCAAATTCGTACGACTCACCCTCGTCCAAGGTAATATGAATCATTAAGTAGACGTACACTGCTCTAGCTCCATAATTGCTGGCGACTGATATTAGTTGTGCTTTCGCCCGAATTTGACCAAACTCGAAGCGTTATTAACCATTCAGTAAAGCACGGAAGCCAGACAAACCAGCGGCGAGGCGATGACAGTCGAGCATTGGCAAACGTCCGGTTAGCTCTCACTTTTCCAACAAACACACACACACACACACACACACGCACACACACACACACACTCGCACCCGCACGTACACACACACACACACACACACACACACGCACACACACACTCGCACCCGCACGCACACACACACACACACACACGCACACACACACACACTCGCACCCGCACGCACGCACACACACACACACACACACACACACACACGCACACACCGTGACACACACTCGCACCAGCACGCACGCACGCACACACACACACACACACACACACACACACGCACACACACACACACACACACACACACACACACACACACACACACACACACACACACATTTAAGCTTTGTCTCTGTTACCCGAGGAGGTGAACACGCTGCGTATATCGATGGATACCGGAGAGTATTTCATGGTATCCGAAGCAAGTTTTCGTTGTTTTCCACGTGTGGTTGCAAACATAATATTATTTCATCTGCAAACACGATTCGTCGCGTTTCTAAAACGTACTGATTAGAAATACCGTCATTATTTTGTTTATTATAGTGACGAAATGCCATTCAAACGATAAATGTTTACTCGTTTAATTTAGACACCAATGTCATAATAATATTATGTTTTATCAAATGACAAATGACAAAAAACACTATTGAAGCTACAATTACACGTAGCGGTTAATATTCAATCTGAATACGTCTCCGACACGCAGGATCGGGTCAAAGGTTACCGTGTATGGTACAAGGCGAATACTTTCGAACAAAGTAATCGTGGATCAATTTCAGCAGCAGAATCATTATATAACTGAGTCTTTTTCGACGAAAGAAAACTAAAAATTAAAATAATATAGACATTCTGTTTGTTAATTTATTGTTGTTCAAATTCAGTAGTTAATGCGGGGAAGAAAATTATCTTCTCACGTGAATATAATAAATTGTTATGCGGAAAGTCTCGGCGAGAGGATAACAGGCATCATAAGGTTTGTGTTGAAAATGTGTTTTTGATGAAAACGTCGTGGTCAAGGGTTAAGGGATAAACAGCTGATATATATACAGCTCTCTCTCTTCCCTCAGGTAGATTTTCAGGTATTGCTCGGGGAACTTAAGAAACACCGAAGAAAATGTTTAATTCCATAATGAACGGCTGTCGTTTTGAAATTGACTAAGGTCAACCGGAATTGGATCATATCTGGAGGCCAACAAGCCTACACATGTTTGGCTTTCAACAAATTTAGAAAATAAAGACTTTTTCATACATGGCGCCCTTGAAATTTGACGAAAGTCAATCAAATTTAAGTCGTCACCAAACTTTAGAAGACGAAAAAAAGTTTTAAAGCGCGGACTTGAATAAACTGCACATTTTCCACATTTAAAAAAACAAGTATTTTGTTGTTACATTTCTGCAACGATCTGACCACAAAGATCACCCTTCGCAAATGAAACACTGAACACACTGCAATGCCTTGTACCTCTTACCTTCTGGTTCTTTTCCTCCTCTGCAAGCTTCGACAAAGAACACTTTTGGTTTTCCTGCCAGCTGCTGACAATTGGTTGCATTGAAGTATTTCCTCAGAGCGTCGACATCGACTAATATTCCATCAGATGCGCTCACCCCCATCTCATTTCCGTGCGAGTCAATGCAGCACACAAAACAATCGTATTTGCTGTGGTCCTCATTTTGAATTTCCCCCATAATCTTATGCATGTCGTCAGAGCTGATGTTTTTCTTATATATGATACGAAATCCTAGCTGCTTGAATGTATCAGTCAGCATTTCTGTAACGCAAATACTCG
>NC_090252.1:1104125-1126625 GCF_037325665.1 Littorina saxatilis | reverse complement strand
ATATCACATGTCGATAAAAAAATGATCTTATTCTTATATTACTATTATTGCGTGTGTCTGCGTTTCATCATAAAAAGTTTGTTCCTATGTATTCCCATTTCGATTATAACCATTTTGCTTAGATCAGGACTAGCTGTAAGAAAGGTCCTACGGACCTAATGCTATCTTTCCTGTTATAAAGTTCAATGTTTCAATGTTTCAATGTTTCGCTCTCTCTCTCTCGCTCTCTCTCTCTTGCTCTCTCTCTCTCTCTCTCTCGCTCTCTCTCTCGCTCTCGCTCTCTCTCATTCTCTCCCTCTCTCTCTCTCGCTCTCTCTCTCTCGCTCTCTCTATCTCTCTCTCTCTCGCTCTCTCTCACGCTCTCTCTCTCTCGCTCTCGCTCTCTCTCTCTCGCTCTCTCTCTCTCTCTCTCTCTCTCTCGCTCTCTCTCTCTCTCTCTATCACTCTCTAGCTCTCACTCTCCCTCTCTCTCTCCCTTTCTCTCCTTCTCTCTCTCTTCTTACTGAAACAGGTAATGTTGATATGCCAACAACAAATAAAAAAAGAAGAGAGTCAAAAACAGAGACAAACATATTGAGCAACGAGAGTTCGCTTTACAACTGATTATGTTTTTTACATTTTACATTGCAGCATATCAAAGATAAAAAGTGCCATTTGAAATGTAAAGATATAAAGTCATGACATGTTAAATTTGGCAAGAAATCACAGGCCTACATCAAGTAAGATTATTTGATTAAATTACTTTATCTTACTGGAATAGGTCCGCCTTTGCCTGTCGTCACTGCACCAAAGATCGTTCTGCCTGCTCGTTGCAAGACACGATATGAGTAAAAGTTCCAAACACGGGACGAGAACAGCTCGCACAAAGGCAGAATACAACACGCTTGAAAGATTGACAAAACATACTGCAAATCAAAGGCGTAGGGCTTGCCTATATACGAAAAAGAATGATACTGTTTGAATAAAGCTTTCAGTTTACACATAGGCTTGTGAAAAAGAGTCGATCTTGAATACGGGCGTATCATGAAAATTGCATTTTGAATCGATCAGTCAATATCAGTGTCGATTGTTAGCTTTCCGCGAAAGGTGGAGTCAGCGAGAACAGAGTGCAGCAAAGTCAGCTTACTTTCTTTTGGCTCTTTCCCCTTCAGTAAGCTGTCAACAGACCTTTGAATAGATTGCGGCACTGAAAACTGTGGGCACGCGTTGTTGCACCACACTTTGAAGTAATCCCACACTTTGAAGTAAATTACTTCATTTTTACTTCAAAGTGTGGGGGGATCTTCCCACACTTTGAAGTAAACTCAGTTTTTACTTCAAAGTGTGGGGGGATCTTCCCACACTTTGAAGTAACTTACTTCAAAGCGTGGGACTTTTGCATCGCCTGTTTGAGCCTGATGATTTTGTCAAAAAAAATGGCAAAGTCTTTTGGATGAGTGAACAGAAAAAGTGAGCGAGCCAAGAAACATAGTGATGTTTGTTATCAGGCTTTAAAGGCACAGTAAGCCTCCCGTAAACCATCACAGAGCTCCTCGAGCGTCTACATACAGTACAAGCATACTTCCATTTGAACGCTCACCGAACGGGAACATCCTGGCTGCTTTCTGTCGAGCGTGAGAAATTTTCAAAGAATTTATTTTCGTGGACTTGGCCTGCTACAACAATGGCGCCTCGTTTTGGTGCTGGACGGCTGTTATGATACCGGAAATCACGCCCGGGCAGTAAGCCTCCCGTAAACCATCACAGATACTGTCAGGCTTTTACACACAGTACAAACACGCTTCCATTTGAACACTCACCGAACGGGAACATCCTAGGTGCCCTACGTAAAGAGCGAGCAATTTTCAAAGAAATAATTTTTCGGATTGTCTCCATCTCAATCGGACCCATCCTGAACTCAGGTCAAAAATGAGTTACTTTCCTTCAACTGGCGATAGCCGTGGAGCGATGATTATCAGAATGATTCGGACCGTGGTGCGTTTTGGCGCTAGACCTAACTTTTAAAATCTAAATAATAAATTCTCAGCTTGTTACACAAACATTCTTAAATTATAAAAGAATTCTTTTTTCATCAAGACAAGATCAGTACAATTCGAAGTTTTGAAAGTTTGAAAAGCCCGAAAGCAGGGTCACGCAAGGTCGTGATTTTCATAGCAGACGACGGTTTATAGGCAGTCAAAAGCCATCGCTAGAGTTCTTATGAATCACATTCGGTTTTTTCGTAAAAAGTCACAGGTACATAACGTGCTATTGCAGATAATCTCACAGCAAGCCCCATTCAAATTACAAACTGACGACTGCATTGTGAAAAAGGGAAACTGGATCACACGGGTTCACGATGGCTCAGGGGTAAGATAAACCACGCAAAAATAAATTCTTTGAAAATTGCTCGCTCTTTACGTAGGGCACCTAGGATGTTCCCGTTTGGTGAGCGTTCAAATGGAAGGGTGTTTGTACTGTGTGTAAAAGCCTGACAGTATCTGTGATGGTTTACGGGAGGCGTACTGTGCCTTTAAGCAATGTCCCATTGTTGAGTGTGACGAAAACTCGTGGTGACGATTTTAAAACATGTTGGGTCACGCATGGTCCAATCTTACATGGTCCAATCTTACATGGTCCAACATTACATGGTCCAACCTTACATGGTCCAATCTTACATGGTCCAATCTTGCATGGTCCAACCTTGCATGGTCCAATCTTACATGGTCCAACCTTACATGGTCCAATCTTACATGGTCCAACCTTACATGGTCCGACCTTACATGGTCCGACCTTACATGGTCCGACCTTACATGGTCCGATCTTACATGGTCCAATCTTACATGGTCCAACCTTACATGGTCCAATCTTACATGGTCCAATCTTGCATGGTCCAATCTTACATGGTCCAACCTTACATGGTCCAATCTTACATGGTCCAACCTTACATGGTCCAACCTTACATGGTCCAATCTTGCATGGTCCAACCTTACATGGTCCAACCTTACATGGTCCAACCTTACATGATCCAATCTTGCATGGTCCAATCTTACATGGTAATAATAATAATAATAATAATAATAAATAACTTTTCTATAGCGCGAGTCCCATCAATTGGCTCCAGGCGCTTTACAAATTCATTATAGAATAAACTAGCACAAATCAACAAGCATACAAAGCATACATTTAACTGAGACATAACACCAAGAACCCAAGCACTAAGCAAAACTTAGCGTACAATGTTAAAAGTACACACACACACACACACACACACACACACACACACACACACACACACACACACACGCACGCACGCACGCGCACACACAAAGATACCATTGACAAAGAGACCATAAAGCACATACAGGGTAGAGAGTTCCAAAACAGAATAGAGTTGTGGAGAGTCTACTCAGGCTAAGCAAAGGCTTTACGAAACAGGTATGTTTTGAGTTGGGTTTTGAAGGAGGAAAGGCTGCTGGAATCACGGATAGAACTTGGAAGCGAGTTCCAGACGGTCGGAATCTGGTACCTAAAGGTTCTTTCACCAAAGGTCTTGGTCCTGGTTTTGGGGATGCGAAGGAGTTTTTCAGAGGAGGATCTGAGAGAACGGGATGGCTCGTAGATACTGAGGGAATGGGACAAATAGGGGGGGAGTGATTTCTCAAAACAGCGGTACCCTAACAGAGCGAGCTTGTACTCGATTCTGTACTTCATAGGAAGCCAGTGAAGGGTGGTAAGTAGGGGAGTGACATGGTCTTTCTTAGACTTCTGCAGAATGAGCCTTGCAGCACTGTTCTGGACTCTCTGTAAGCGATCAAGTTCTTCAGTGGGGAGGCCGGCAAGCAATGAGTTGCAGTAGTCAAGTCGACTCAGGATCAGAGAGGAGACAAGTTGAACAGTGGCTTGGAGTGTCAGGAATGATCTGACAGAGGAAATCTTGCGCAACTCAAAAAAGGCACATTTACAAACAAAACTAATGTGTTTTTGCATTGTCAGAGCAGAGTCCAGGTACACGCCTAGGTCCTTAACAGCGGTTTGGGAAACAATCTGAGTGTCGCCTATTGTCAGGGAAGTACAGTCAATCTGATTTAAAGCATGCCTTGAGCCTGACAGCATCACCTCAGTTTTTGAGTCATTCAGCTTGAGTTTATTGTCTATCATCCAGTCTTTAACTGACTCAATGCAGCGCTCAGTGTTTTTAACCACTTTTGGAAAATCACTGGGGGGAGCAGAATCCTCTATTTGGGTGTCGTCGGCATACTTGTGGTGTTCGCAGCCATGCCTCGAGATGACGTCAGATAGGTCCTGTGTATATAGTGTAAACAGAACCGGGCCTAGAACAGAGCCCTGAGGTACTCCATGCTTCAGGGGAACAGGGGATGATTCTTTTTGACCTATTTGTACTCTTTGAAAGCGTTCAGAGAGATATGACACGAACCACTGGAAGGCTTTGTCGGCAATTCCAAACGTGAACTGTAGTCTCTTTAGGAGGACGTCGTGGTCGATGGTGTCAAATGCCGCCGAGAGGTCCAAGAGTGCGAGCACAGACACTTCCTTGTTGTCAGCACTGGTCAGCAGCTTGTCAGTTACGTAAAGAAGAGCGGTTTCTGTGCTATGATTTTTCTTGTATGCGGACTGATGGACGTCCAAAAGATCATTACTCAGCAGATGTTCTTGGAGCTGCGCTAGCACACACTTTTCTAACAGCTTGGTCAGAAAGGGTAAGTTTGAAATGGGTCTATAGTTCTTTAAGCACTCCGTGTCAAGGCCTGGCTTTTTTAGAAGTGGTGTTATGACTGCCTCTTTAAACTGTGCAGGCACAGACCCAGACTGAAGAGAAAGGTTTAAGATTCTCGTTACAACAGGAACAAGGAAATCCAGGCAAGTTTTCATGAGTGACGTGGGAATGGGGTCAAGTGTGCAGGATTTTGGAGCACATTTTGAAATAAGTTCAAAAACAAACTTCTCAGAAACAGGGCTAAACCGTGTAAGGGGGGTCCCTGAAAATGCGGCGAAGGACATTTGTGTTTTGGATGAGTCGAGACCTTTGCGAATGTCAGAGATCTTCTGGTCAAAGAAATTGCTGAAAGTCTCGGGGAGTTCTGATGGGGGAATCAATTTAGGGAGGGCAGTGGCTTTCTTCTTCGCGAATAGCTCATCTGTTACAGAAAACAGAGCCTTGGTGTCTTTGCACTCAGCGAGGCGGGATGTATAGTATTCCTGCTTGGCACTGGTGTGGAGAGCTTTGATGTCGTCAAGCTGTTGACGATAAATCTGACGGTGAACTGTCAGGCCTGACGTTCTCCATAACCTCTCCCACTTGCGTACGAGCCGTTTGTGGTCCTTTATATCTTCGGACATCCATGGGGCTGGTCCAATATTACATGGTCCAATATTACATGGTCCAACCTTACATGGTCCAATCTTACATGGTCCAATCTTACATGGTCCAATCTTACATGGTCCAATAATATAGATATGGACCATGTAAGATTGGACCATGTAAGGTTGGACCATGTAAGGTTGGACCATGTAAGATTGGACCATGTAAGATTGGACCATGTAAGGTCGGACCATGTAAGATTGGACCATGTAAGGTTGGACCATGTAATATTGGACCATGTAAGATTGGACCATGTAAGGTCGGACCATGTAAGGTTGGACCATGTAAGATTGGACCATGTAAGATTGGACCATGCGTGACCCAACATGTTTTAAAATCGTCACCACGAGTTTTCGTCACACTCAACAATGGGACATTGCTTAAAGCCTGATAACAAACATCACTATGTTTCTTGGCTTGCTCACTTTTTCTGTTCACTCATCCAAAAGACTTTGCCATTTTTTTGACAAAATCATCAGGCTCAAACAGGCGATGCAAAAGTCCTACGCTTTGATCCCCCCACACTTTGAAGTAAAAACTGAGTTTACTTCAAAGTGTGGGAAGATCCCCCCACACTTTGAAGTAAAAAATGGGTTTACTTCAAAGTGTGGGGCATATCCCCACACTTTGAAGTAATTTCAAAGTGTGGTGCAACAACGCGTGCGCCATTGGTGATTTTCTTTGCGTCAAAAAGGTGTGTGTGATTGTGTGTGTGTGTAACCGTGAGTGTGTGTGTGTATGTGTGTGTGTGTGTGTGTGTGTGTTTGATTGTGTGTGTGTGTCACGATCGGGTGACAGAGACCAAGAAAGTGTCACTCAGTGGAGTGCCTGTTCTTGGTCGATTATGATAGAAAGCGCCTGTACGTGATATTGGGCTACAGCAGAGTTTGCTGACAGTGCTCAATGAACACGGAGGGTTTGCTGCGCACGAGTTTTACAGTGGAGGTTTCTGCTGTCATAGGGCTGACGGTTTTTCGCTGACAGCGCGCACGGGATTTTCAGGGATTGAGTTTCTCGTGTCTTTTTTCTGCTTGGGGAGGCAGAATTGTGTATAGCTGGACTGGTTTTGTGACAAGGTCAGTCACGTGTTATTGGCTAGGTTGTCTGACTGAGACACAAGCACGGGGCACTTGACACCCAGCGGCAGAAGGGGAAGGATCTAATACACAGTTTCTAGAGTATGATGGTTTTTCACCGAGTATTATATTCGGCACTCTAAGGGAACTTCCACCAATTATTTCTTCTCTCTGCCACGTATTTTGCTGAGGACAAGTCGTCAACTTTCCTTCGTCGGCGATGGCTTTCGCATAAGGATTCGACAAGGGGTTCTGGACGTTTTTGGTCACTGTTGACGAACAGAGGCTGTTCCAGGGAGGAAGCGGATTTTTGCTTCCATGAGAGTACAATCATAGGCTTTTGAGGTAATAAATCATTATTTAACGCTGTTGATGAGTCTGTGTTGTGGAATGAAATACTCTCTGTTGTTCTTTCCAGGTTAGCGCATAATTTACTCTCTGTGACGCTAAAATACTAATCTGTATATGGTTTTTGCAGATAGGGAGAGAAGGACGGAAAATGGCTGTTTTGTTGTTGTAAAAAGTCCGTTTTGTGCAGGCCCACGTGCTCGATGAGATATTTAAAGATGACATGTTTTAAGGTGGTGGGTGAGGGGTAGCTGACATGTTTAGTGCACCGATGCTTTCTGTTTGCGCAGTGGCTACACTTACGCCGCCCGTAACTTTTCGCTTCTTTGCTTTGATTACGCCACAAAGCATTTCCCCGCCAGGGCCGCGCTCTGCTTCCGGTTTGATCCGGTTTGGGCGGCCATTTTAAAGCGTGGGTCGAGTGAGGACAGACGTGTTTAACAGTTCATTAGTAGTGGTTGTGCGTTTCTACCCGTATGCAGGCCGGTTTACTTTAGTCATGGATAGCGGACTTCACAGCGAAGCAGTTTTGACAGTAGGAAGTACGTTCGAGTCCGTCGACAGGTTGCAAAAAGTTATCTCGGACTTTGAAACGAACGTGTTCGTCCAGCTCTACGTTCGGTCGTCGCGAACCCTGCAGGTGCAACGACTACCAAACACAAAATGAAACGTCTTCGCAAAAACAACCCAAGCTAGTTATCAGCATGAAACAAAAAGTGGTCCATATTAGGAGCCCTTCCCCTATACTCCCACCCCCCACCCCCACCCCTATGCACCAGTTTTGCCCAAAAGTTAGGGGTGGGCGTTTACTAGGTACTATACCCTTTGCAGGAGCAGTTCCTTTGCTAGAATACAGATATTTTTATCACTTGGCATGGAAGTGTTCAAAGGATGCATTATTGCACAAATCGTTATACAAAAAAATGATAACGTGCAGGTGAGTGGCCTACCCTTCAAAATGGTCACGGGTTACAGTAGGCTACGACAGTAAAATAGCGTCATGTCGTAACTAGAGAATGTCCGGGTAGGATCACGCCGCGCCGTAATCAAAGTCTGGCCGAGTCACTCTACAACTCGTGGAAAAGGTGTAACCGAAGCCTGCAGTGAGCGGGTTACGACAGTAAAATGACGTCATGCCGTAACTATAGAATTTCTGAGTCGAATTACGACTTGAAAAAGGCGTAACAGTAGCCCCTACCTTCTGTTTGCAGCCTTCGTTCGTTTCTTGCGAGTTCCTGTAACTGCTGCACGGCTGCCTTTGGCGGGACACTGCTGGCTGCAGACGTTGGAGCTGGGACCTGAGGAAGCTACGCTAACCGGCTAACCAGCAGACCGGCTAACCAGCAGACCGGCTAACCAGCAACCCGGCTAACCAGCAACCCGGCTAACCAGCATACCGGCTAACCAGCATACAGAAAGAAAGCTAAGTGCACCGTGTCTTACGCACCCCGTTGACCACCGTTGTCTTTTCTTATCTGTGATTTCATTGGAGTAGTGACAACGTGGGGTGTGTGACCCCTGCATGAACTAGAGCTTTTTGAACAGAACATTCTCATTTTGACTGTATTTACACGGGTTCAGCGTGTTACTATAATTTTCTATATACTACTGGCATTTTGTCAGTGATCACGGGTTGTTTACGTGTTGAGAACGTAAAAGGAACATATTTTGAGTGAAGGCTCGAGGGAGGTGGCGAGTTTATACATAAACAGGCGTCTGAAACTTATACTTTTGTTGACTCTATTTAATTGTATGACTGCGAGAGTGGATCGTGGTGTGGTTAGTTAATTAGTAGTAATTAACCGGTTCATAATCACCTTAAGTGATATATTGAAACGTGACACATGGGGGCCAAGCCGGGATTTACTCAGTTAATTTCCAACTGATAAAGACCCACCAATTAAGGATAACTAAGAGCAGATAATCTCGTCAGTGCTCGACTTATTTTCTGCTTGGTGCTACCCTTTTTTGTATAGTTTTGATCATATACCACACCTTAAGCGATTCACATCTTGCAGGAAATGTAAATTGTAATTTGTGAGTTATTGTATGCGCTAACTGTGATTACTTCCCTTTCCTTTGTTTGTGAATCTTTGTTGTTGTACGTTCAGAGTTTTCCGTTGCAGAGAGCTGAGCGGGGTTAGCGGATTTGTTATTCGTTTTACTCAGTTTTCTCTACATTGTTGTTTCGCATTCTGTAACAGGTTATATTTCTATAGTCTTGTTTTACTTGGATTTTTCTCCATATTTTGACTTTGTTGGAATTTTGGGGGGGAAGGGTCCGAGGACTTCTGTCCTAACCAAGGCTGTGGGAGACACTCTGTTTCACCGCAAAAAGCAGCCGATAAAGTAGGCCACGGCTGTGGGAAACACTTTGTTTCACCGCAAAAAGCAGCCATAAAGTAGGCTACGCGTTTTGTTCTACACCGTTTGGATTTTTCTTCTGCATTTTCCGGTTGCTGGATTTTTGTATCCACCGCTTTCATCACCGCGTGTTCTAGCTATAGCTGCGTTAGACTTACTTTGGTAATAAAGCTTTGCTAAAACTAACCATGGCCACAGGGGGATCTCCTACGAGGAGAATAACTTTCGAGACTCCTGGGAGCGAGCAACCGACTGAGCGAGACGCACGCGTTAGAGCCCGAAGCGTTCTAAAACGCTTAGAAGTAGAACGGAAGGAAGAATTTGAGCGACTGACAAGAAAAGAAGAACGTGACCGACAGGACAAGAAGGACGAACTTGACAGACAAGAAAGGGAACGACAGGCCGAACGACAGGCCGAACGTGACCGACAGGACAAGAAAGAGAAAGACGAACTTGACAGACAAGAAAGGGAACGACAGGCAGAACGAGACAGACAGGAAAGGAAAGACGAGCTTGACAGACGAGAACG
Source organism: Littorina saxatilis (assembly GCF_037325665.1). Lineage (NCBI taxonomy): Eukaryota > Metazoa > Mollusca > Gastropoda > Littorinimorpha > Littorinidae > Littorina > Littorina saxatilis. The sequence continues at coordinate 1,116,946 of NC_090252.1, read as the reverse complement.
GAAAGAGAAAGACGAACTTGACAGACAAGAAAGAGAACGAGACAGACAAGAAAAGAAAGACGAACTTGACAGACAAGAAAGAGAACGACAGGCCGAACGTGACAGACTAGACCGGAAGGAACAGGCGGATCGCGATCACCAGCTAGAGCTAGCCAGGCTACAGGCCGAGAAGGGTACGCTTACTCAGGCTAGCGCGCCGACGTTTGTTGCCGACCGTACGAGACTGCCGACGTTCGACGATGACAAGGACGAGCTCGACGATTTTTTACGCCGGTTTGAGCGCATTGCATCCGACCAGAAGTGGGAAGAGGCCACGTGGGCTAGCCGCCTTAGCACCTGCTTAAAAGGACGCGCATTGCAGCTCTACAACGCTTTGGAGGACGACGAGGCGAGAGACTATCAGGCACTAAAGAAGGCGTTACTCCAGCGCTTCAACCTGACTGCGGAAGCCTACAGACGACGTCTGCGTAACAGCAAGAGACTGAGCGGCGAGCTGAGCCATCAGTTTGTGGCACGCCTTAATCTCTACCTGCGGCGCTGGGTGGAGATGGCCGAGAAGAACTGGACCGTTGACGACCTTGCCGACCTCATAGTCATGGAACAACTGATGTCCAGCCTGCGACCTGAGGTGGTGACCTTCGTGCAGGAACACCAGCCAAAGACTACTCAGGAAGCAGCCGACTGGATCAGAGTACACGAGGACGCCCAGGCGATCTCTGGCAAATATTCAGGCTCACGGCCGGGAAAATCGGGAAATTCAGGCTCTTCAGGACCCAAGGACGGGAAGGACGATCAGGGACACAAAGGATCAGGTTCCAGAACTGACATCCAGTGTTACTACTGCAACAAGCGGGGCCACGTGAAGAAGGACTGCCACAAGAGACAGGCTGACCAGAAGGGCGTACACTTTGTTGGCAGCGAGGAGTTAAGGGACGTCACGAGCTCATGCACAATTCCACAACTCTGCGTTCCGTGCTCCAGGAAACATTTCCAGCCCCACTGCAACGTTTACGTTAACGGAGTGAAGGGCGAAGGTCTGCGGGACACAGGAGCAGACATGATAGTGGTTCGGGCGAGTCTAGTTCCAGCTATGGCCTACACAGGAGACAGCATCAGGGTGAGAATGGCCGAGGCATCTCACGCTTACGACTTGAACACGGCAGTGATCAAGGTCGTAACACCGTTGTTCACGGGGACCATTGTGGCCGTCGTCATGGACGATCCTCCATGCGACCTGCTCATTGGAAACCGGGTTCAGTTTGTGGACGGCGTCACCAGGGAGGTTGCCGTTTATCGGTCTCCCGACGTCATTTCAGTGCTCACGCGGGCACAGGCGGAGCGAGAGGACAAACCTCTCAAACCCCTACCTGCTGCACGAGCTGCCCTGGGGAACGTGACCCCCGCGCTTCTCGCGAAGGCTCAGGCATCTGATCCGACATTAGCGACTCCTCGGGAGCACGCGAAGTCGGGGAAGGTGAAGCTGAGCGGGAAGCATGGGAGGTCAAAGTTCCTCAGGGACAAGAAGTTGCTCTACCGTGAGTTCAGCAACAAGGAAGGTGCATTCAAACAGGTTGTCGTGCCTCGCGAGTTTCGCGAGGGTGTCATGGCAACGGCACACGACTCGATTCTGGGAGGTCATCTTGGCACCAAGAAGACCACGGATCGTGTCTGGCGCCACTTTTACTGGCCAGGCATCTGCACGGATGTCCGACGTTTCTGTGCGTCCTGCGATAAGTGCCAGAAGGTGGTTGCCAAAGGAAGGGTGAGGAAGGTCCCCTTAGAGAAGATGCCGCTCATCGACGAACCCTTTCGTCGGGTGGCAGTGGACATCATCGGGCCCATCTTGCCTGCGTCTGAGGACGGAAACAGATACATTTTGACCATGGTGGACTACGCTACTCGATACCCAGAGGCGATCCCTCTGAAATCGATTGAAGCCACGCGAGTAGCTGAGGCTCTGGTTACTATGTGGTCCCGGCTGGGAATTCCATCAGAGGTACTCACCGACAGAGGCACGCAGTTCACGGGAGGAGTGATGGCGGAGGCAGCACGACTGCTATCACTGGAGCAGCACTTCACCACTCCTTACCATGCTCAGTGCAACGGACTGGTGGAGAGGTTCAATGGCACCTTGAAGACCATGCTGAGGAAACTAGCTCAGGAGAAACCACGCACGTGGGACAGGTACATCCCAGCATTGCTCTTTGCATACCGCGAGGTTCCTCAGGAGAGCTTGGGCTTTTCCCCATTTGAGTTGTTGTACGGCAGACAGGTACGCGGTCCCATGGCTATCCTGCGTCAGGCTTGGACGGACGAAGAAGCTGACGAGGAGGTGCAGACGACAGCGACCTACATAGTAGAACTCAGGAACAGGATTGAAGAGACCTGCAAACTGGCTCAAGAGATCCTGGGAAGAGCAGCACAGCGTTACGCGCGAGGATTCGACCGCAAGGCACGGCCGCGCAGCTTCAAGATTGGAGAACGGGTGTTGCTACTTCTACCTGTCAAACACAACAAGCTACAACTGCAGTGGCAAGGACCTTTTGAGGTGACAGCGAAAGTGGGCCAGAACGACTACAGGATCATGATGCACGGGAAAGCACGCCTGTACCACGCCAACCTGCTGCGCGCCTACATAGAGAGGACAGCCTACGGGGAGAAGAACAAAGACCAGAAGAACAAAGACAAGAAGACAGAGAAGGTTGCAGTTATCAGGGGTGAAACGAGGGGTTGCTCGTTCTTGAGGACGACCTTTCTGTCTGGAAACAGACCATCAACCTCTGCAATATCTTCAGGTTGCAAGGTTGGCAAACGCCAGACTTATGCGCTGGGCGTTGATTCTCCAACCGTACCAATTCACGGTACGCGTCATTCCGGGCGCCAACAATGTTGGAGCTGACTTTCTCTCTCGGGCTGTAGAGGAGAACATGACTGTGAGCGAAACCGAGGTTTCGTCTTGAAGAGGGGAGGTGTGTCACGATCGGGTGACAGAGACCAAGAAAGTGTCACTCAGTGGAGTGCCTGTTCTTGGTCGATTATGATAGAAAGCGCCTGTACGTGATATTGGGCTACAGCAGAGTTTGCTGACAGTGCTCAATGAACACGGAGGGTTTGCTGCGCACGAGTTTTACAGTGGAGGTTTCTGCTGTCATAGGGCTGACGGTTTTTCGCTGACAGCGCGCACGGGATTTTCAGGGATTGAGTTTCTCGTGTCTTTTTTCTGCTTGGGGAGGCAGAATTGTGTATAGCTGGACTGGTTTTGTGACAAGGTCAGTCACGTGTTATTGGCTAGGTTGTCTGAGAGAGACACAAGCACGGGACACTTGACACCCAGCGGCAGAAGGGGAAGGATCTAATACACAGTTTCTAGAGTATGATGGTTTTTCACCGAGTATTATATTCGGCACTCTAAGGGAACTTCCACCAATTATTTCTTCTCTCTGCCACGTATTTTGCTGAGGACAAGTCGTCAACTTTCCTTCGTCGGCGATGGCTTTCGCATAAGGATTCGACAAGGGGTTCTGGACGTTTTTGGTCACTGTTGACGAACAGAGGCTGTTCCAGGGAGGAAGCGGATTTTTGCTTCCATGAGAGTACAATCATAGGCTTTTGAGGTAATAAATCATTATTTAACGCTGTTGATGAGTCTGTGTTGTGGAATGAAATACTCTCTGTTGTTCTTTCCAGGTTAGCGCATAATTTACTCTCTGTGACGCTAAAATACTAATCTGTATATGGTTTTTGCAGATAGGGAGAGAAGGACGGAAAATGGCTGTTTTGTTGTTGTAAAAAGTCCGTTTTGTGCAGGCCCACGTGCTCGATGAGATATTTAAAGATGACATGTTTTAAGGTGGTGGGTGAGGGGTAGCTGACATGTTTAGTGCACCGATGCTTTCTGTTTGCAGCCTTCGTTCGTTTCTTGCGAGTTCCTGTAACTGCTGCACGGCTGCCTTTGACGGGACACTGCTAGCTGCAGACGTTGGAGCTGGGACCTGAGGAAGCTACGCTAACCGGCTAACCAGCAGACCGGCTAACCAGCAGACCGGCTAACCAGCAACCCGGCTAACCAGCAACCCGGCTAACCAGCATACCGGCTAACCAGCATACAGAAAGAAAGCTAAGTGCACCGTGTCTTACGCACCCCGTTGACCACCGTTGTCTTTTCTTATCTGTGATTTCATTGGAGTAGTGACAACGTGGGGTGTGTGACCCCTGCATGAACTAGAGCTTTTTGAACAGAACATTCTCATTTTGACTGTATTTACACGGGTTCAGCGTGTTACTATAATTTTCTATATACTACTGGCATTTTGTCAGTGATCACGGGTTGTTTACGTGTTGAGAACGTAAAAGGAACATATTTTGAGTGAAGGCTCGAGGGAGGTGGCGAGTTTATACATAAACAGGCGTCTGAAACTTATACTTTTGTTGACTCTATTTAATTGTATGACTGCGAGAGTGGATCGTGGTGTGGTTAGTTAATTAGTAGTAATTAACCGGTTCATAATCACCTTAAGTGATATATTGAAACGTGACAGTGTGTGTGTGTGTGTGTCTGTGTGTGTGTGTGTGTGAAGAAATGTGTGAATACATGTGTGAAGAAGTCGCTCATCCATAAGATTAATCGTATTATAAAGATCAAGTCTTCATGAAATAAAAGAATAGGTACGTCCCATCCAGTATGCACTTGTAGACTATGTCAACCACCAAGAATCCGTCTAGGCCAGGCTTAAACAAGGGATTAGATCATTAATTTGAGCAATCTTTTCTTTTACTTCGCCTACCCCTTCAGGGTCGCCATGTCGCCAAAAAGCTTCTTCTGCATGGAGGTCTCGTCCGGTCAGGCTTTTTGTCTTCTTCCTGCTGCAGTGGGCAGCCTGGAGTAAATGTTGCCATTGGTGTAGTGTTACAAGGACTCATTTCTGATTTTCCTATCTTCACTTTGTTTAATGAATGTGCCTGTATTCTGTGTCGTCCCGTTCTTAATCTGAAGAAGATGATCTGCTCTTCTCTGTTCAGGCTATAGTAGCTATCGGCCTTGTTGTGCTATCTACCAATTTGTATGTGCGATGGTCTCGATGCTTAACTGTTCGTCTTGGTAAGAAACCAGCTACGGAACACGTGTTAATTACTAAATTTCAGTTTTGGCCACGGCTTACTAGTACCAAAATCTGGGGTTACCATTATCACGTGAAACTTACTAATTAACACTGTCAGTTCACGTGAAAATGAGTAACTAATACTTAAAAATCAGTAATTATCAGTGTTTATCGGTAACTTTCAGTTTTTGCACTCCGTGCTAGCGCTGATTCGGCGAAGAATTAGCGCGCATGCGCATAGCTAACACGGAGTGCCAAAACTGAAAGTTACCGATGAACACTGATAATTACTAATTTTCACCTGTTAATTTCTCATTTTCACGTGTTAGTTACTAATTTTTACGTAAAAATTACTATTTTTCACGTGAAAAAAGTCATTTTCAGTTTTGGTTCTTGTAATCCGTCAGGTAGCGAGCCAAAACTGAACGCGTTTATTACTAATTTTCACGTGAAAATTACAAAAACATTTAGTTTTGGCTCTAGCAATCCGTCAAGAAGCGAGCCAAAACTGAAATTAGTAATTAACACGTGAAAACGCTAACTGACAGTGTTAATTAGTAAATTTCACGTGATAATGGTAACCCCAGATAATGGTAACCCCAGAAAAGTATGTAGTTTTGGCACTAGTAAGCCGTCATATAAAAAGCTTCCTGAGAAATGAAATATTTACAATAAGCACACCTAAATCACTTGTGTAATTGCGTGTTAAGTTACCGTGTTTTTGATCACAGTGTGTGCTTCCGTGAAATTTAGTCGCAGTGTGTGTGCATTTGGGTGTGTGTGCCGGTGTCGGGGGTGCGTGTGTGTGTGTGTGTGTTCGCGCGTGTGTGTGCATGTTTGTGTGTGCGTGTCGTGTGTGTGTGTGTGTGTGTGTGTGTATGTGAGGGGGGGGGAATACTTCACTCACCGTTGAGAAGTTTGCAACAGATATAGGTTTTGATTATTTGGTTGGTCGGTTGGTGATGGACTGCCTGATTGGTTGGCCGTTGTTATAGTAACTGTAGCTGGATTTCATTAATTTATTCTCTCCTTCGGCCTGGGACATTCGCTCGCTTCCTCCCAGTGGAAAGTAGGCAACAAGAGTCGTGCTACACAGGTGTGTGCGTGTTTAGGTGTAATCAGCCACCCGCACGTCCCGTCTGTTATATATGCTACAACTGTCACATAAGGTGACGTCCCAACTCGCCCCTTTCCATCTGGAGCCCTACCATTTTGCCCAATCCCATATCGCCCCCCCCCCCCCCCAAAGAATGGCATTTGGCTTCCACTCACACCAGAATTCACCTCTGCCAATGGCAAATCAATCAATCAATCAATGAGGCTTATATCGCGCATATTCCGTGGGTACAGTTCTAGGCGCTCTGCAGTGATGCCGTGTGAGATGAAATTTTATACGGCCAGTAATTGCAGCCATTTCGGCGCATATTTACCTTTCACGGCCTATTATTCCAAGTCACAGGGGTATAGGTAGACAATTATTAACTGTGCCTAAGCAATTTTGCCAGGAAAGACCCTTTTGTCAATTGTGGGATCTTTAACGTGCACACCCAATGTGGTGTACACGGGGGGGAGTTCGGACACCGAAGAGAGTCTGCACACAAAGTTGACTCTGAAATACATTTCCGCCGAACCTGGGATCGAACTCACGCTCTACACGAACTCACTCACTACAGATTTCCACAAGCGCACACACACACACACACACACACACACACACACACACACACACACACACACACACATACACACAAAATATGAAAGATACAGTGTGTGCCTATGTTTATTAGTAATTTCAAGAGTAAGAACTCCCAGTTGCTTAAAATACAAGGTTTGGGCCTCAGATATTTATTTACTAGGCCTGCATCCTTGGCATGGTCTTAAAAACTAGCAACCTGAAAATTCATACGAATAGATCTTATGAAGTTAAACAATCTTCCAAATGTAAAATGTCAAGCCATACAAATCACATACATGTACTGTGATACATACTGTGATGCGTTATGTGGATCACTTGTACTATCAGGTAGTAGGGCTTGAGCCTAGAACACAAATTACATGACAAATTTGACATCCCATAGTGTTCCAACACAATGTCCTGACCAAGTAAACGATATTGTAGGCCATCTCGATTCTATCCATGGTTCTGACAAGGCATAAGAACGTCCATGTACTGAGACATGTAAGAAGAAAAAACCTAAACAGCCATGGTACTTTCTGTGCCGAGTGAACAATATTTAGAATAATTTAGCATCTGTCACTATCAGTTTGATAAATGAATTCAGCACACACAAAATCCAACTGTGGATGGAAAGTAGACGGACTGTAAACTGTTGGTATGTGTCCAAAAGCCGAGATTGATCTATGGCCAATAACACAATGTTATACGTTCGTACATGGGAAGGACTTTCTGTGTTCATGACACATACGTTACTTGTGAACGTGCGATTTCGTCTGCCAGAATAGTTCTCCCACAAAATGTTCCACATTCAATTATTATGAAAGTATCACAGACATTTGTTTTTAACAAGTGGACTATTACAGCGTTGCATCATCCTCATATGAAGGAGTTTAGTAAAAGCCAAACATTTTCAAGACCCGTATTCCTTAGGTGCAGCATAGCATCACGCTGCAAATATAAAGCCGAGCGGTGGTAGCTTCACGGAAATATTAACTGTCTGTGTCTGCGCCTAAGATGTTACCGTGCATGTGTTTTTAAAAGACATTTGTCAGGATGGCATTCAAACCACACGCACCAGACGAACAGACTACTTCTGACAACCAAAATGTAAAATCAACAAGAGTGTAGTAAGATTCCAAATTGTATTCAGTCTAAAACAACAATCATAAAACATACATGGGTTCTTCCATAGAAAATATATCTATAAATTGGTTCACTCTATTCCTGTACTTTTCCTAATACTTCAAAAAATATTCTAAGTCCTAAATTGGCTGAAAATTTGGGCATGACCCGTAGGTACCCTTAGCAAAAATACGCTACTGAAACTATGTCCTAAAATGGCTGAAAATGTGGGCAGGGGTTCGGGGCCCGAATAAAAATAAAGTAAAAGAGCAAAGCGACGCCACTTTACTCGCCGTGTGGTAACCTTGGACTGCGGAACGTTTTTGTTATCCCTGTTAGTTCAGTCCACAGGGCGGAATCTGGTACATGTATACCATTTAGACACTTTGTCAGGTTGGTTGCTCAGACTCTCCCGAACCTAAAAAACTAACAGCTTATATACCTTCCATGACTGTCCCTGACGTCACAGCTAAGGAACCAATGAAAACGTCGCTCTGAGACCACATAACGCAATGGGGAGGGAGGGGAAGAGTTTCGAGGCTGCTGTCAGCCTTCTTAGAAGCTACAGTTAAAATCCCTCAAAAATACACAAAAACTCTTGCACTAAGAAAACTACATCAAAAACGCTATAAAGAAATACATCAATAAAATGGAAATTCTACGACGCATCATTTGATACCAAACACTCATAGGTGATCAACACTGCGAACAAAGTGCAAAACCTCTGACTATTACCTCGCAAAATAGTCATGTCACACCAAAAAAACCCGTATGCGGTTACAAGTTAACCACAGTCAAACACAGTGTATATTCAACAGGCTTCTCGTATGTAGATGATAAACATAAAATCTATATTCTACAAAACAAATGAATACAGAATACATATTTATATCGAATACATGGGTACAGGAAAGATTGATAGAAAGGCTACTGAAAAGAGAGTGAGAGAGAGAGAGAGAGAGAGAAAATGTGCGTGTGTGTGTGTGTGTGTGTGTGTGTGTGTGTGTGTGTGTGTGTTAGTCTGTGTGTAACAAGTATTATTGTAATTCAATCAAGTTTGCGTTTTAATGAAACAGATCCTGTGATTGGTCAGAATGCCCCAACTCATTAAAAATTACCGGTCATTAATTGTCGATAACCACTCGCTAAAAAATACATTAACAACCTGCTGGCGAGGCGCATTGATACTATTACTGATACAGCCTCAACTAGTCTCGGTTAGCTTTGAGGGTCATTTTACAAGTAGGAAATATAAAGGCCAACGAAATACCGAGACCATAAGGTATGCGAAGTGATGACGTCGAATACGTGACGTAAGTTGATGCATGAATTCTTCCGGACTACGTCAGTCAATTCCAAAAATCGCTTTTGTGATGAAAAGAATTTGTTTTAGAGTTTGCTGTCCAGAAACCCGTCAAAAAAGAAGGGACAATGTGTGTGAAAGAAAACAAAACAGGAGCAGAGTGATAAGATAGGAATACAGAGACATATTTCTTGGGACTTGACCCTTGCAGGTATGTGGACTGAAAGTAGTGTGTGAACAGAACAGAACCAATTCTGTCTGTTTACAACCGCATGAAAGCAGGAAAGAGATCGTCGTCAGATTGAATTACAATAACATTAACATGCTTCCATTTGAAACTTCTCGGTCTTCATCGTGGATTGACGCCCTCCCAAAGTCTAATTGAAGCCCTCCGTCGCTTCGCTCCGTCGGCTTTTGTCGGGCGTCAATCCCCGATGAAGACCTCGAAGTTTCAAATGAAAGCATGTTAATGTGTGATTAACAAAAGCACAGCAACATGGAAGTAAAGAATCAGGTCAAACAGGAAAAGGGGGTTGGGGAGGAGGGAGGTGAGAGGTGGATGTAGCAAAACAATGCCCTCGCTGACTGCCCTCGTACACAAAACAAAGGCGTAGGGGGTTAACGACACGAGAGGTGACCGAGGGGTTAAAAAGACAATACAGAAAGGTTACATGGGGAGAGGGGGGAAAGGGGTTCACAGACTGGCCCCTCCGTCCTCCATAACTTGAATCCAGTCAGTTCGGCGCCATCGTGTCAGAGCCAATTAAATTCTACCGCGGGAGAACAATGAGAAAGGACTGGATCATACCTATTTCCAAACCATTTACTAAGGGAAAGAACAAATCCGATTTTAAAGTGTAAATCTTAACTCCACACAGTTTCAATACTAACTTAGATAATATATTCTGCTCTCTACGCCTTCTCTTCTTCTTCACTCTATAAACTTTAAGAAGAAAATTGCGTATGGAGAAAAGACAAATTATTCCTGTAGTCGCTTTTCTCCACAACAGCATGCCACTGTTCCCTTTGCTTTAGCACCCGAATTGTGTATCGAGGCCGTGATCTGCTTTTGTAGGCTCACGGATTTTCGTACTGCTCACACTCAACTCATCTTGAACACGCGGCCAGTACAACTGGCCTTGACACGGAACGATTCAAGGGGGGCAATCTCAAGTCATCTGAAAGAGGGAAATCCAAACGCAATCCGCCTTGTTCGATTTTATGGGTTTGGACGATAGAGAAAAATAAGAAAAGCAAAAGCTGGAGTCCAGTCTGGACGAAACTGCTATCAAGAACGCAGAATTGATTTTTTCTGAGTTTTTTTTAGCCGTAAGCGCCATGTTTATCGGAGCAGGAAACTCTTCCAGAGTGAGGCCCCTTTGTTGGTTTCACTGCGGTGAACAGCAGTTATGAGAAATTCGAAATGAGAAATGGCGCTTACGGCTAAAAAAACCCAACTCAGAAAAAATCAATTCTGCGTTCTTGATAGCAGTTTCGTCCAGACTGGACTCCAGCTTTTGCTTTTCTTATTTTTCTCTATCGTCCAAGCCCATAAAATCGAACAAGGCGGATTGCGTTTGGATTTCCCTCTTTCAGATGACTTGAGATTGCCCCCCTTGAATCGTTCCGTGTCAAGGCCAGTTGTACTGGCCGCATGTTCAAGATGACACTCAACTCAGCGAGAGTATGATGGTTTGTCTTAGTATGCTCCAGGCCTATCAGCCTCCTTACAAGCTGCTGTTAAATTCCCACAATAATATACAAAAACTCATCCACTAAGAAAACTACATAAAAAATGCTGTAAAGAAATACGTCATTTAAAATAAAATTCTACAAAGTATCAGTTGAAACCAAACGCTCATAACTAAACAAAACCGCAGACAAACTGCAAAACTTCTGACTACAAACTCACTCTCGAACTACCTCGCAGAGTAGTCATGTCACAAAACACTTCTTCTTTCTTGTTACTCCAGAGAAAGAACTACCAAACTGCAAATCCATCCCAATAAAAAACCACAAAATCAACCCGTGCTCAAAGCACAAGCAGCCATTGCCTCCGCAACAAAAACCATCTGCAGTTACAAATCGGTTACAATCAAATATCTTGTATATTCAACAGACTTCTCGTATACATATAAATGGTTATCATAAAGTGTACATTCTACTGCGTAAATGAATACAGAATACTTATATCGAATATACGGATGGAAGAAAGATCGAGGAAAGTAAAGCTTAACAAAAGAGAGAGAGAGATAGAGAGAGAGAGAGAGAGAGAGAGAGAGAGAGAGAGAGAGAGAGAGAGAATTGAATTGAATTGAACTTTATTTAACAAGGATTAAGATTTAAGGCTTAAGAGAGAGGGAGAGAGAGAGAGAGAGAGAGAGAGAGAGAGAGAGAAAGAGAGACAGACAGACACAGAGACAGACAGACACAGACAGAGAGAGAGACAGACAGAGACAGAGATAGAGAGAGACAGAGACAGAGAGAGAGAGGGCGAAAACCACTTCCTAACTCAGACTTCATCGAAGCTCAGCAAAACTCAACTATACTTCTTTTTCAATCATCATCCAAAATCAATCCAAAAACAAAAAGAAACATTCTATCCTGCATTCAAAAACAGATGTTTCAAATTACACTCAGAAGAGACAGGGCAAAGGAAAACCTTAAACTCAAAATCACTGCCTGTAATTACAGGGGGTTCAAAGTCCAGCTAATCAGCCGCCATCTTGGCTAGATGCGCCGCTTGCACATTACGATTAAGGCACATACAGAAGAAACGAAACAAATTCACAAATTGTTTTGTTCTTTGTGCTTTTCTCCACATTTTTGAAGAAATGAAAATACACAAACTGACCATTAAACTCTCTTTAGTAACCGCAGAGTACTCACACACTATAGAAGTTCTTTTAAATAACCGAGGAGGTTTTGAGACAGGCGGCCTGCCGTATATTGGAGCCACTGTTTTACGACCTCTGCAAACCGAAGTAAATCAGGTCTTAACAAGTCGCGTAAGGCGAAAATACAATATTTAGTCAAGTAGCTGTCGAACTCACAGAATGAAACTGAACGTAATGCAACGCAGCAAGACCGTATACTCGTAGCATCGTCAGTCCACCGCTCACGGCATAGGCAGTGAAATTGACAAGAAGAGCGGGGTAGTAGTTGCGCTGGGAAGGATAGCACGCTTTTCTGTACCTCTCTTCGTTTTAACTTTCTGAGCGTGTTTTTAATCCAAACATATCCTATCTATATGTTTTTGGAATCAGGAACCGACAAGGAATAAGATGAAAGTGTTTTTAAATTGATTTGGAAAATTTAATTTTGATAATAATTTTTATATATTTAATTTTCAGAGCTTGTTTTTAATCCGAATATAACATATTTATATGTTTTTGGAATCAGCAAATGATGGAGAATAAGATAAACGTAAATTTGGATCGTTTTATAAAAAAATATTTTTTTTACAATTTTCAGATTTTTAATGACCAAAGTCATTAATTAATTTTTAAGCCACCACGCTGAAATGCAATACCGAAGTCCGGGCTTTGTCGGAGATTACTTGACCAAAATTTCAACCAATTTGGTTGAAAAATGAGGGCGTGACAGTGCCGCCTCAACT
>NC_090252.1:1094125-1096625 GCF_037325665.1 Littorina saxatilis | reverse complement strand
ACATTTTACACAGCAGTCGAGACAGTCAGTCTTTCTGGAGACCGCGCCAAATGTGACATTTTACACAGCAGTCGAGACAGTCAGTCTTTCTGGAGACCGCGCCAAATGTGACATTTTACACAGCAGTCGAGACAGTCAGTCTTCCTGGAGACCGCGCCAAATGTGACATTTTACACAGCAGTCGAGACAGTCAGTCTTCCTGGAGACCGCGCCAAATGTGACATTTTACACAGCAGTCGAGACAGTCAGTCTTTCTGGAGACCGCGCCAAATGTGACATTTTACACAGCAGTCGAGACAGTCAGTCTTCCTGGAGACCGCACCAAATGTGACATTTTACACAGCAGTCGAGACAGTCAGTCTTTCTGGAGACCGCGCCAAATGTGACATTTTACACAGCAGTGGAGACAGTCAGTCTTTCTGGAGACCGCGCCAAATGTGACATTTTACACAGCAGTCGAGACAGTCAGTCTTCCTGGAGACCGCGCCAAATGTGACATTTTACACAGCAGTCGAGACAGTCAGTCTTCCTGGAGACCGCACCAAATGTGACATTTTACACAGCAGTGGAGACAGTCAGTCTTCCTGGAGACCGCGCCAAATGTGACATTTTACACAGCAGTCGAGACAGTCAGTCTTCCTGGAGACCGCACCAAATGTGACATTTTACACAGCAGTCGAGACAGTCAGTCTTTCTGGAGACCGCGCCAAATGTGACATTTTACACAGCAGTGGAGACAGTCAGTCTTCCTGGAGACCGCGCCAAATGTGACATTTTACACAGCAGTCGAGACAGTCAGTCTTCCTGGAGACCGCGCCAAATGTGACATTTTACACAGCAGTCGAGACAGTCAGTCTTCCTGGAGACCGCGCCAAATGTGACATTTTACACAGCAGTCGAGACAGTCAGTCTTCCTGGAGACCGCGCCAAATGTGACATTTTACACAGCAGTCGAGACAGTCAGTCTTCCTGGAGACCGCGCCAAATGTGACATTTTACACAGCAGTCGAGACAGTCAGTCTTCCTGGAGACCGCGCCAAATGTGACATTTTACACAGCAGTCGAGACAGTCAGTCTTCCTGGAGACCGCGCCAAATGTGACATTTTACACAGCAGTCGAGACAGTCAGTCTTCCTGGAGACCGCGCCAAATGTGACATTTTACACAGCAGTCGAGACAGTCAGTCTTCCTGGAGACCGCGCCAAATGTGACATTTTACACAGCAGTCGAGACAGTCAGTCTTCCTGGAGACCGCGCCAAATGTGACATTTTACACAGCAGTCGAGACAGTCAGTCTTCCTGGAGACCGCGCCAAATGTGACATTTTACACAGCAGTCGAGACAGTCAGTCTTCCTGGAGACCGCGCCAAATGTGACATTTTACACAGCAGTCGAGACAGTCAGTCTTCCTGGAGACCGCGCCAAATGTGACATTTTACACAGCAGTCGAGACAGTCAGTCTTCCTGGAGACCGCGCCAAATGTGACATTTTACACAGCAGTCGAGACAGTCAGTCTTCCTGGAGACCGCGCCAAATGTGACATTTTACACAGCAGTCGAGACAGTCAGTCTTCCTGGAGACCGCGCCAAATGTGACATTTTACACAGCAGTCGAGACAGTCAGTCTTCCTGGAGACCGCGCCAAATGTGACATTTTACACAGCAGTCGAGACAGTCAGTCTTCCTGGAGACCGCGCCAAATGTGACATTTTACACAGCAGTCGAGACAGTCAGTCTTCCTGGAGACCGCGCCAAATGTGACATTTTACACAGCAGTCGAGACAGTCAGTCTTCCTGGAGACCGCGCCAAATGTGACATTTTACACAGCAGTCGAGACAGTCAGTCTTCCTGGAGACCGCGCCAAATGTGACATTTTACACAGCAGTCGAGACAGTCAGTCTTCCTGGAGACCGCGCCAAATGTGACATTTTACACAGCAGTCGAGACAGTCAGTCTTTCTGGAGACCGCGCCAAATGTGACATTTTACACAGCAGTCGAGACAGTCAGTCTTCCTGGAGACCGCACCAAATGTGACATTTTACACAGCAGTCGAGACAGTCAGTCTTTCTGGAGACCGCGCCAAATGTGACATTTTACACAGCAGTCGAGACAGTCAGTCTTTCTGGAGACCGCGCCAAATGTGACATTTTACACAGCAGTCGAGACAGTCAGTCTTCCTGGAGACCGCGCCAAATGTGACATTTTACACAGCAGTCGAGACAGTCAGTCTTCCTGGAGACCGCACCAAATGTGACATTTTACACAGCAGTGGAGACAGTCAGTCTTCCTGGAGACCGCGCCAAATGTGACATTTTACACAGCAGTCGAGACAGTCAGTCTTCCTGGAGACCGCACCAAATGTGACATTTTACACAGCAGTCGAGACAGTCAGTCTTTCTGGAGACCGCGCCAAATGTGACATTTTACACAGCAGTGGAGACAGTCAGTCTTCCTGGAGACCGCGCCAAATGTGACATTTTACACAGCAGTCGAGACAG
>NC_090252.1:1086625-1089125 GCF_037325665.1 Littorina saxatilis | reverse complement strand
TCTGTGATCGTGATGGGACTTTGCCCGTGATCCGTGATGACAAAAAAATCAAGTCTCGTGATCGTGATCGTGATTTGTTTTCGTGATCGTGATGGGCATTATTGCAAAGCATTTTATTTTCAACGTACATTTTTCACAGCTGTATCACTCAATGATCCTCTATTCGTCAAGGAGCCAATCCCGATTGAAGGGAAGCAACAACACCTTCATAAATATGATTTTGACAGCGATTGCTTCCCTTTAAGAGAACCAATCACACAAAAAAGAGATCCAATCAGAAGGCGAATTGCAAAAGTCTGCCAAACTTCATCCAATGGAAGGGCTTCGTGCTAAAGTTTTGAGTGCATTCAGTCAAATTCGAATTCGAAGATCAAAAATGGCGTGCAGCGGTACTGTCATCGAACTTCTGTTATATTTTGTGGATTCAAGCCAGACCAAAGCAGGCGGCGAGAATGCCTTCCTTGGTGGAAAGGTCAGGCTACGGGTCCGTCTTTCCGAAGACGAAATGTCAAGGCATGTTGATCTATCAGGGCTGGACTAGGTAAGTACTAGGGGGTGGGGTTACAGATGCGGGTCCAGGGGGGCAAAGCCCCTTGGTGGGGGTTGCCCCCTTGAAGCTGAACGGTTTTTGATGTTTCTGGAGGGAAAGGAAGCCTCTCTTTGAACGAAAAAGGTAAATTCGACAGCAAGCTGTATAGGCAATGAAGAAGAATTGAGATTGTAAGGACTCATACTTTTCATCACAAAAATCGTTGAAGAAAAATGTCTTTCGAAAGGGGGTGAGAGGTGCGATTTCTCCTAGTCCGGCCCTGTCTATGTTGCTCTATGACTGTTCTGAATGTAGGCAAAGATCTTGAAATTTGTTCAAGATCTTTGAGTTTGATTGAGATCATTGACATTGTCGACATTGCCACGTCCGGCTGTCACTCGCTCAGTGTGACCTCGACTGGCTCGAGTCTGATCGAGTCTGCGTGTAGCCAAAACCGAAACTAGAAATGTGTTTTTCATCCCAGCAACGTGGACACGCTTGGCATAGATTCTAATTGTCGCTTCTTTGCATTAAGCTTGAATTTATTTTAGCGCCTGTAAACTTATCAACAATGGGTTAAATTCAGGAACTATGGCGGGGAGACGTGCCAGTTTGGGTCACTTGATCCTCATGTCAAAGTCGATCAAAGTCATGTTCGTTGGGGATTTTGTTATTATAGACTCTACCATCACACATACATGTACTTTAATTTCAATCCACCCAATAGTTTTTGAGAAAATGCGTTTAAAAGATTTAGCTCTGGAAATGTGAAATTGTGCTAGATTCATGTGTGTGAGTGAGGGTGTGGGAGTTGAATGTGTATGAGTGCAGGGGCGGATTAGGGGGGGGGGGGTTACAGGGGTTCCGGAACCCCCCCCCTCCCGTGCTGTCAAAAAAAAAAAATAATACTAACTTTAAAAGAAATAATGAGTGGCTGCTGACATCAGTTGATCATGTTTAAAATCAAGGATAAGCCGTAAATTGTTCATAAAATTGCTAAAACTCTTCAGCTTCTGGGGGGAAGCCCCCCAGACCCCCCAACGGGGCCCATGTACCCCACAAGGGGTCTACCCCTGGACCCCAGGTTGTAACCCCCCCCCCCCCCTCTGGCTTAACTGCTCTGCCCCTGGAGTGTATATTCCTGTGAGTGTTTGTATGAGAGAGAGCGAGAGAGAAAACAATGAAAACAACATTCTTGTTACTGATTACAAATCATGAATCGATATGTATTTCTATGTGTGTATGAAAGAGAATTCAAAAAAAAAAACAAAAAAAAAGTGCAACAGTTGTCACTTTGTGTTGAATAAACAATAGATCCAGAGGAGCGAATTACTTCATTACTGTGTGGTTGTGTTTACTTTGACACGTGCTTTCTGTACCTGCAACTTTGACCGTGACCGTGATTTGCCACTGGTGTTCGTGATCGTGAAAACAAAAATCAAGGTAACTGTGATCGTGAAAGCTAAAATTTCCCTTCCCGTGATCGTGATGATACCCCCCCCCCCCCCCCCCCCTTTGAGGCCCTCATGTATCCTAAATGCAGACATTGAGCTGAAGAAAGAAGAAGAAAAGAGTAGAACGTCTTTGATTATTTTCGTCACCCGGCGGCGAAGACCAGTATGGTGCGAAACTGTCGCGTATGTGTCTTGTGAAGTACCGCTGTCACGAACTGAAACCTCTGCTGAACAATCCTTCTCATTGCGGTCAATGCGCATGCGCCAATCTTGGACTTAAACAATGCGACCCTTCGACCGAACGAACCATGTCGGTTAGGGTTAGGATTAGGGTTAGGTTGTTCACGACCTGATTAATCTCCCCATGTTAGCGCATGCGCATTGACCGCAATGAGAAGGATTGTTCAGGCAGAGTTTTTAGTTCGTGACACCGGCAGTAACAGCGTGTTTCCAGCGTAAATAACTAGTAACCGTAAGCCTAATATTCACATAACGCGCAAATACTTACAGAATAGAA
>NC_090252.1:1084238-1086425 GCF_037325665.1 Littorina saxatilis | reverse complement strand
TTAGGTACCTGTACTTTAAGAGACATGTTTAGGTACCTGTACTTTAAGAGACATGTTTAGGTACCTGTACTTTAAGAGACATGTTAGGTACCTGTACTTTAAGAGACATGTTTAGGTACCTGTACTTTAGAGACATGTTTAGGTACCTGTACTTTAAGAGACATGTTTAGGTACCCTGTACTTTAGAGACATGTTTAGGTACCTGTACTTTAAGAGACATGTTTAGGTACCTGTTGTACTTTAAGAGACATGTTTAGGTACCTGTACTTTAAGAGACATGTTTAGGTACCTGTACTTTAAGAGACATGTTTAGGTACCTGTACTTTAAGAGACATGTTTAGGTACCTGTACTTTAGAGACATGTTTAGGTACCTGTACTTTAAGAGACATGTTTAGGTACCTGTACTTTAAGAGACATGTTTAGGTACCTGTACTTTAAGAGACATGTTTAGGTACCTGTACTTTAAGAGACATGTTTAGGTACCTGTACTTTAAGAGACATGTTTAGGTACCTGTACTTTAAGAGACATGTTTAGGTACCTGTACTTTAAGAGACATGTTTAGGTACCTGTACTTTAAGAGACATGTTTAGTACCTGTGTACTTTAAGAGACATGTTTAGGTACCTGTACTTTAAGAGACATGTTTAGGTACCTGTACTTTAAGAGACATGTTTAGGTACCTGTACTTTAAGAGACATGTTTAGGTTACCTGTACTTTAAGAGACATGTTTAGGTACCTGTACTTTAAGAGACATGTTTAGGTACCTGTACTTTAAGAGACATGTTTAGGTACCTGTACTTTAAGAGACATGTTTAGGTACCTGTACTTTAAGAGACATGTTTAGGTACCTGTACTTTAAGAGACATGTTTAGGTACCTGTACTTTAAGAGACATGTTAGGTACCTGTACTTTAAGAGACATGTTTAGGTACCTGTACTTTAAGAGACATGTTAGGTACCTGTACTTTAAGAGACATGTTTAGGTACCTGTACTTTAAGAGACATGTTTAGGTACCTGTACTTTAAGAGACATGTTTAGGTACCTGTACTTTAAGAGACATGTTTAGGTACCTGTACTTTAAGAGACATGTTTAGGTACCTGTACTTTAAGAGACATGTTTAGGTACCTGTACTTTAAGAGACATGTTTAGGTACCTGTACTTTAAGAGACATGTTTAGGTACCTGTACTTTAAGAGACATGTTTAGGTACCTGTACTTAAGAGACATGTTTAGGTACCTGTACTTTAAGAGACATGTTTAGGTACCTGTACTTTAAGAGACATGTTTAGGTACCTGTACTTTAAGAGACATGTTTAGGTACCTGTACTTTAAGAGACATGTTTAGGTACCTGTACTTTAAGAGACATGTTTAGGTACCTGTACTTTAAGAGACATGTTTAGGTACCTGTACTTTAAGAGACATGTTTAGGTACCTGTACTTTAAGAGACATGTTTAGGTACCTGTACTTTAAGAGACATGTTTAGGTACCTGTACTTTAAGAGACATGTTTAGGTACCTGTACTTTAAGAGACATGTTTAGGTACCTGTACTTTAAGAGACATGTTTAGGTACCTGTACTTTAAGAGACATGTTTAGGTACCTGTACTTTAAGAGACATGTTTAGGTACCTGTACTTTAAGAGACATGTTTAGGTACCTGTACTTTAAGAGACATGTTTAGGTACCTGTACTTTAAGAGACATGTTTAGGTACCTGTACTTTAAGAGACATGTTTAGGTACCTGTACTTTAAGAGACATGTTTAGGTACCTGTACTTTAGAGACATGTTTAGGTACCTGTACTTTAAGAGACATGTTTAGGTACCTGTACTTTAAGAGACATGTCTTAGGTACCTGTACTTTAAGAGACATGTTTAGGTACCTGTACTTTAAGAGACATGTTTAGGTACCTGTACTTTAAGAGACATGTTTAGGTACCTGTACTTTAAGAGACATGTTTAGGTACCTGTACTTTAAGAGACATGTTTAGGTACCTGTACTTTAAGAGACATGTTAGGTACCTGTACTTTAAGAGACATGTTTAGGTACCTGTACTTTAAGAGACATGTCTTAGGTACCTGTACTTTAAGAGACATGTTTAGGTACCTGTACTTTAAGAGACATGTTTAGGTACCTGTACTTTAAGAGACATGTTTAGGTACCTGTACTTTAAGAGACATGTTTAG
>NC_090252.1:1076738-1079238 GCF_037325665.1 Littorina saxatilis | reverse complement strand
GTGTGTGTGTCTGTGTGTGTGTGTAGAGCGATTCAGACTAAACTACTGGACCGATCTTTATGAAATTTGACATGAGAGTTCCTGGGTATGAAATCCCCATATTTTTTTTTCATTTTTTTGATAAATGTCTTTGATGACGTCATATCCGGCTTTTCGTGAAAGTTGAGGCGGCACTGTCACGCCCTCATTTTTCAACCAAATTGGTTGAAATTTTGGTCAAGTAATCTTCGACGAAGCCCGGGGTTCGGTATTGCATTTCAGCTTGGTGGCTTAAAAATTAATTAATGACTTTGGTCATTAAACATCTGAAAATTGTAAAAAAAATTAAAATTTATAAAACGATCCAAATTTACTTTTATCTTATTCTCCATCATTTGATGATTCCAAAAACATATAAATATGTTATATTCGGATTAAAAATAAGCTCTGAAAATTAAATATATAAAAATTATTATCAAAATTAAATTGTCCAAATCAATTTAAAAACACTTTCATCTTATTCCTTGTCGGTTCCTGATTCCAAAAACATATAGATATGATATGTTTGGATTAAAAACACGCTCAGAAAGTTAAAACAAAGAGAGGTACAGAAAAGCGTGCTATCCTTCTTAGCGCAACTACTACCCCGCTCTTCTTGTCAATTTCACTGCCTTTGCCATGAGCGGTGGACTGACGATGCTACGAGTATACGCTCTTGCTGAAAAATGGCAGCTACTTGACTAAATATTGTATTTTCGCCTTACGCGACTTGTTAAACTTTCACAACTTCGAATTGTTCTGATCTTGTCTTGATGAAAAACGAATTCTTTTATGATTAAAGAATGTTTGTGTAACAAGCTGTCAATTTATTATTTAGATTTTAAAAGTTAGGTCTAGCGCAAAAACGAGGCGCCGTTGTTGTTAACGAACAAGTCTACGAAAATAAATTCTTTGAAAATGTCTCACGCTCGACAGAAAGCAGCCAGGATGTTCCCGTTCGGTGAGCGTTCAAATGGAAGTATGCTTGTACTGTATTTAGACGCTCGGGGAGCTCTGTGATGGTTTACGGGAGGCTTACAACGGCCTTAACTGACATATACAGTTTTGATAAAATGTTACAGAAAATAATGCTTTACTTTGGGTTTGACATTTGTTGGCCAAGTTTATATTAAAAGAGTTCAAAACTTGTTACAGAAAGTGTTGGAAAGTGGAACGCTTTTGTTGAGAGTGTGTGTAGTTTTTTATGCTTCTTGTTCTTGTTCTTCTTGTTCTTGTTATTGTTCTTCTTTTTGCTCGTTCGCTCAAACATACGCTAGAAGTGGGTCACTATTTGACCTGGTCAAGTCAGCAGGCGAAGCTGGATAGGGGAAGTAACTGACAATTTTCCGGGTCGGGCACTTTCAGGCAGTTACTTCCCTTACTTCCTTTCGCCATGTACTGATTTGTGTCGACATGTCAGCATCCGTGTAAAATAAGTGATCAGGAATAGCTTTTGAATAAGTAATTATTTTGTGTGAAAAAGTGAATGAATATATGATGTGCACAATTTGAAGCTTTGGATTTGACTACCTTTTTTAACAATGTATTATCAGCCGCTTTCTTGCTTTGCGCCCTCAACATGTATTATCAGCCGCTTTCTTGCTTCGCGCCCTCAACATGTATTATCAGCCGCTATCTTGCTTCGCGCCCTCAACATGTATTATCAGCCGCTTTTTTGCTTCGCGCCCTCAACATGTATTATCAGCCGCTATCTTGCTTCGCGCCCTCAACATGTATTATCAGCCGCTTTCTTGCTTCGCGCCCTCAACATGTATTATCAGCCGCTATCTTGCTTCGCGCCCTCAACATGTATTATCAGTCGCTTTCTTGCTTCGCGCCCTCAACATGTATTATCAGCCGCTTTCTTGCTTCACGCCCTCAACATGTATTATCAGCCGCTTTCTTGCTTCGCGCCCTCAACATGTATTATCAGCCGCTTTCTTGCTTCGCGCCCTCAAAATGTCAAGGTTTCGTGTGTTTTTATGCGAACTACTATATATAGTTCTACAGGAAAAGTCCAACACATGGTAAACACTATATAGTTCTACAGGAAAAGTCCAACACATGGTAAACACTATATAGTTCTACAGGAAAAGTCCAACACATGGTAAACACTATATAGTTCTACAGGAAAAGTCCAACACATGGTAAACACTATTAGATGTTTACCATGCGTGTTCACAACTGGTTGCAAAACGTGAGTTCCAAAGTGGAATACTTCAGTTTACAGTGTTGGACTTGTACAAACTGCCGCCATCACGCGTCATCCATCCCTGAGTAAATCACCTCAAAGATCGACACAAAACAACAAGAAAGGTTACTTATTGGAACGTTAGCCTATATTTGTGACAAAACAAGACAAGTGAATGACTTGTTTTATCAAAAACTAAACATTCCAATAACAAACATTTCTTGTTTTTTTTATCCTCGATTGTGGAACGTCAGCAGTCTATGTGTTTTAGGGTTATCACAAAGATCAACC
>NC_090252.1:1056738-1074238 GCF_037325665.1 Littorina saxatilis | reverse complement strand
AATGAATTGAACAACAAGTCATTGCCAATCTTGAATAACTTGAAAACAAAACAAGTAAAAGTAGAAGATACAAAAAAGACATAATAAACAAAACAAAAAAGCCAGGTTATGGCACAAGTATGAAACAACTTTGAAAGGGCATTTTGGAATAGTTGGTTGGTTGTAACTAATGACCTTCTTGACAAGAATAAAAATTGGCAAGTTGAAATCACCCTCCATTAATCAAGCACACTGTACACATGCCACCCAAACACCATTAGCAACACTATTACTGTTAGTTTCAAATAATCATAAACGTGCCTTATCTTGCTAGAAAGGAAAGGAACTATTGTAACTTGTCTTTTCAAGTTTACATTCATTCATCCGTTCTTCATTCATTCACGTTGTTTGACGTCTAGCTGACTACAAAGAGCCGTCTCAAGACTTCCTTAAAAAATCTTCATTGAAGGTATGTCATTAATCCCTGCCGATGAACTATGTTTACAAAAAATAAAATTGGGAGACGATGGAAACG
The DNA here is from genome assembly GCF_037325665.1 of Littorina saxatilis. Classification (NCBI taxonomy): domain Eukaryota; kingdom Metazoa; phylum Mollusca; class Gastropoda; order Littorinimorpha; family Littorinidae; genus Littorina; species Littorina saxatilis. Next base: position 1,073,724 of record NC_090252.1, on the reverse strand, counting down.
TTGAAGTAGTGTCCTCTATTTTTCGAAACCAGATTACAAAAATGAATTTCAAAAGGAATCACAGTTAAACTGTGGTGAAAACCGGTTCCTAACCTTCAATTCTAAGATTTTTAGCTGACGACTAGACTTTGAAATTCACTAATTAAAAGTAGGTAAAGAGAATCAGAAAGAATAATTGTTCAGGTCAAAACAACGAGAAAATTTCTACTATTTAATTGTGTCATTGAATGGTTTGTTTGTTTGCTTAACGCCCAGCCGACCACGAAGGGCCATATCAGGGCGGTGCTGCTTTGACATTTAACGTGCGCCACACACAAGACAGAAGTCGCAGCACAGGCTTCATGTCTCACCCAGTCACATTATTCTGACACCGGACCAACCAGTCCTAGCACTAACCCCATAATGCCAGACGCCAGGCGGAGCAGCCACTAGATTGCCAATTTTAAAGTCTTACGTATGACCCGGCCGGGGTTCGAACCCACGACCTCCCGCTCACTGGGCGGACGCCTTACCACTAGGCCACCGTGTTGCGGTCATTGAATGGTAGACAACTCCATAGTATAAATCTTGTTCTTCTGGTATAAATCTCGCTCTTCTTCATTGTATTTTACCATAAGTAACAACTCATGATGCTGTCTTAATATATATATATCGTTTATGCACAAGCAACAAGAAAAACGTTTTGATCTTTTTAGAATAAAGGAACAATGAAATATCAATTTTGGTAGAATATAAAAATGTAGGAAACAATTCATTATTAATTCAATGGTCACAATAACACGATAAAAAGAAGCCAACGTTAGATTGATAAAACAGATTATGCCGAAAAAATACTGTCATGGTATTAGAGTGAGGTTGGAGGGTTTTTCTGAATTTTTAACACACAAAAAAGCGGCACGAAGGTTCATTTGGAGAAATTTATCTCACTAGATGCAGTTCTTTTATATAAAATATTAAAAAATAAGGACATGCGAGAGGGCATAACATAACATAACATGGGGTTTATAACGGTCCGAGGACTACGAAGAGCCTTACTCAGACCAAATGCGAGAGAGGGGGGGAAGGGTATAGAGAGGAGAAATAGAATACTAACATTTTAAAAGGGAGAAAAATAGAAATGAGTGAGCCAAAGCACAGGATCTTTGCAGTAGAAACAAAGATTGAACTCAGCGACTCCAATGATGACAGATTTCTTGAATGGGTATGATGCCGAGTATAACATTTGGATGCGGATTTTGACCGAAACACTCCTCCAAGATTTGGTTGATCATGTAACGGACTTTTTTGTTTTGAGTTTCTCGTTGTTTCCGCTTGTTTTCCTCAAGAGATTTTGGAATATAATATCCCCCTTCTAGTGACTCAAACCAAATAAGGAATTCGTCTGAGAGTGCATCTGCTGTGACCTGATTTGGGTCAGGAGTTTTGGCATTCTCGCATTGTTTCTCGCATTGTTTGGCTGTTTCAAGTGCCTCTGCTCTTGAAAGCTGGTGGTGTTTTTGCAAGTGCTTGTCTGGTCTAGTTCCAACCCAAGAACAAGACTTGAGTGCACATCGTTAACTTTCTTCAGATAAGACCGTTTTGGTCGAGATTTAGAGTCTTTTATCAACTTTTCAACTTCGAAGCGGGGAATATCAGGGTGGACATTTTCGTAGTGTCGTTTCAAATTCACAACTTCTCCTGCACAGCCTGCGACAGGACACCGACGTCTGCCTCGGTGCTTCTTTGTGTTGACATGCTGCTTACGTCTCCTTGCTTTCTTTTCAACGGATCTGCTTACGTCTCCTTGCTTCCGTTTCAAAGGATCTGTAAATAAACACAAAACAAGAAATTGAGGTGATGTTTGACAATGCAAGAAATGAAATTCATATTCAAATGTCATGCCACGTGTGTGCAGAGCCTTCTACTGGGCTCACTTCAGTCATTTGTCATGCCACGTGTGTGTAGAGACTGCAACTGGGCTCACTTCAGTCATTTGTCATACCACGTGTGTGTAGAGACTGCAACTGGGCTCACTTCAGTCATTTGTCATGCCACGTGTGTGTAGAGACTGCAACTGGGCTCACTTCAGTCATTTGTCATGCCACGTGTGTGTAGAGACTGCAACTGGGCTCACTTCAGTCATTTGTCATGCCACGTGTGTGTAGAGACTGCAACTGGGCTCACTTCAGTCATTTGTCATACCACGTGTGTGTAGAGACTGCAACTGGGCTCACTTCAGTCATTTGTCATGCCACGTGTGTGTAGAGACTGCAACTGGGCTCACTTCAGTCATTTGTCATACCACGTGTGTGTAGAGACTGTCACAGTTGGTCCCTTGCTTAAACATCACTCACTGTGTTGACTTCTTTTTTATCTGTGGCAACACAGATCTATAAGTCACTCGGTCCGTCCGTCTGTCTGTTGGTCGGTCGGTCTGTCTAAAAAAAATGTCCCAAAAGAATGTCCCAAAAAAGTTTTACATGATCTAAAGAAGGATTCTAGGCATGGCGAGTCTAGGCATTGCCACAGATGATTGCGATTCTGCGCTTGTTCACTTTTATGTTTGAATGAACTAATTTCAATCAGCAGGGGTCGAAATTTACTTTTTTTACCTGGGGCCACTGTGGCCCCAGCAACACAAAATGCTGGGGCGGGCAGCAAAAAGCCGCCCGATCGAGTTGTAGGTGCCGACGCTGCGAAGCGGCTAGTAACAATAACATGAATGATTATTCTTTCAATCGCATATCACGTCGTTATCTCCGGACTCCCTCTTTCAACAGTAGTCTTTAGTAGCATGAACCAAGATAAATTTATTTTTTATGTTTTGTTACTTTTAAGTATCCGATTACAATCTCTAAGCTGCAAGGAACCCATTTCAGTTTTGGTTTTAGAAATTGGACTAGAACTGAATTTTTGTCGAATTTGTTTCAATGCAACGTTCAGACTTCATGAAACCCTGTTCTTTCAAAAAGTTGGGCCACTTGCATGAAGCTTGATAAAAAGATTGCTTTCGAAACAAAAAATGTTGTGACTATACAACAATTAAGAGTTGCTTATGTTCTGTATGAAAATAGAGGCTCAGTTTCCAAAGAATGAAAACATAATAAATAAAACAATTTTATTGTTGAAGTGTTCAAGCAAAGCAAGGCCATAGTCTGTGATATGTGCATCCGAGACTACTTTTGGTTCAGGAAAGGTGAAGGTCGTCAGATTATTATATGTGCAGCCGAGACTTCTTTCTTTTTTCCTGTGTGTAAATTTCTTGATTTTGCTAGCAAAGACTCGGCAGTTTCCGTTTAAAAATTGTGTCAGAACTTGGAAACGTCACTTTCGCTTTTTTACAAAGCTGCTATGATGACGAAGACTTTGAGCTAAGTAAACAACCTGTCACCGATTCGTTAAAAATTACAAGCCTTCAGTCAAGATTTTGACCGGAGCGGCGTGGGCCCTAGCTACTGCATTTCTTGGGGCGGGGTGCCAATTTGCGGGGCGGAGCGCCCTGCGCTCCCGTTAATTTCGACCCCTGATCAGAAATCAAGATCCAGACCGATGTCAGATGTTTTGGACTGCCCATGTGGGCACAGCTTTATAGAACCATACAGACGAACCTTCCCCCTCACCCTTCCACAGATGAGGTCCGCCCAGTTAAGGATCCAGGGAATTCACCCCCACCCCCTGCAGTTGACACCCAGAAAAAAAGTCAGGCTTTTTACTTTTGGATAATTTCCGACTTAATTAAAATGGCAACAGAATGCACCTTTTGAGGTTTTTTCCCATTGAAACAAAAATTCTCCTGGGGCAAGATCCCGCATCCTCTTGCATTCTTGATCTTTCGCACATTCAACATCACAAAAAAAATTAGAAAATGAAATTTTGTTTACCTGTAGTGCCAACTTGGGGAACTGCATCATCGTGTCTTCTTGATTCTCCCTGATGCACATTTTGTTGTCCAAGTCCCCTGCAAACAGACAGATCATATAATGTCATGTTGAGTCAAATGGTTAAAGATCGCAAATAAAAATGTGTCGTTTCTTTGTGATGACTATTCTGCAGCCAGTACTTCTATAAAATAGTTAATTTGGCAACACATAACTGTATGACCTTGCAACCGACCGACCAACAGACGTTGACTTGTGACACATGCAAAAAACGTATGCAGCAAGCAAGACCAAGCTTCAACTTGGTCGAGATGCTAACTATCATTAGAGATTAGCAACTGCAGTTGCCTATTGTATATTGTTTTTTTCTTAACTCTTGTACAGACTTGACTGAATATTGTTTTTCTTTTGTATTGTTTTTAGAGCTGGATAGTAACATTTCTGCCTCTTGTATTATTGTGTTTTCTTCACGACTGCACAGACTTTACTGAATATCCTTTTCTCTCCACAATCAAATTTCCACTGGGCTGGTGACTTTGCTCCACTAACACACTACATGGCTGGCTAGTTCAAAATAAGCTTTCATCTAGTAGCGGATCTACCAAGATATTCAGTTGATCACTCACGATTCATCACTAGATGACTCGGACTCCGACGTTGACTCCATGTCTGTCTGCCCTGGAATCCACCCTGGCAGCTTCTTTTTCTTAGGCTGTAGCAAAGTAAAAATGTAACTGTTACTTTGATAAACACAACTCCAATCCAAAACAACAGGATGATCTACAAGGTAAATTTGATTTAATTTTGTGTCTTTAAAATATCTACCAAATCTTGCTACATGTACCAAAAAACAATCCTTAGATTGAATTAGGGGAAACGTCACACCTCATGCACGTGCAAACTATTTCTTCCTGATACTTCCCCGAATGGCCATTTAGATTGTTCACCACAAGCAAGAGGCAGGGTGTGTCATCTGATATGTAGTTCACTCTACAACAACAGTTATCAGATTCATGGAGAGAGAGAGAGAGAGAGAGAGAGAGAGAGAGAGAGAGAGAGGAGAGAGAGAGAAAGAGAGAGAGAAAGAGAGAGAGAGCTGCATACCGGAGGCTTCCATTCTGACTCCGAGTCATCTTCGCAGTTATTGTCACTGCTGTTGTCATCTGAACCCCTACAGCTAACTTTCTCCATATGTGGCCTGTCAAACACGAAAGAGACAACTTAATTCTAAACATGTAGATCAATGCATGGTCCTTCTTGGACTAGAACTCCCTTAGACATTCATGGGTGTCGTCGCTTCCTGTTTCATCACCAGACTAATGGTTGACATAGCCAAAAATTCCTCCCACATCATTCACAAGCTCATGGGTGGAAAGAAAGAGAAGAATATTATGGGTAACGTCTCTAAGTGACCTTGACAGACACACTGCCAGTGCGAAGGACCATAGCCTTTTTCTTCAGCTATTCCGTTTTCATAAAAACAGATACATGTACTCAGTAGTATCAATTGGTAAGTATACTAAAATCACAAAATTTACCTAAATTTCGGGCTTTTTGCTGATTGACAACAATATGTTTGTGTGTTACATAATGGAATAATTAACAGTTACCAATATTAGAAGTCCATCCCCTCGCTAAATTTTGTAAAAATAATGGGTAAACATATTTCATATTAAAAGTAAAACAATAACATGACTGCAGATCCAATAACGACGATGAAGACAAAAACAGACAAAATATGTAGTGGCAAAAAGAATTCAAGAAATGTACAAACGCAGGCCGTCGGCACACAATCCCTTCAAAGGCAAAATCAATTAACACAAATGGCAATTAAAAAACAAATACCACTGACGTAAAAAAGAAAGAAAAAGAGATCAGAATGTTCACAATAAAGTTGAACAAAAGTCGAAAAGATTAACCAAGAAAAGCTTAACAAAATAAAAGAACAGCTATGAACACTTTTTGCGTGTTATGACCAGTTTTTATGTAAAACATCTGTGGACACTTTGTTTTGACCGAGGCCTCATTGGCCTTCATTTTCCAGTGGTGCAATTTTCCTCCTTTTCCCGACTTTATTTTCCAGTTGCCTTTGTTTTCTATCATCCTACTTGCATCACGTTTTGTATGTATACTCACTCAATGAGTTTCTCCACAGGGTTATACTGCCCTTCTGTATTCAAGAGCGCACCATCACTGAGTGGATTTGTCTTGGTGCAGTCCGCAGGCATTCCTGGTGCATTCTCTGGCGCATCCACAATGTGTTGGAAGGACTTTGTTGTGTTCTCAGGCTCCATGTTGTCCTCCTGTTCTTCCTGAAATAGTCACCACTCACATTACATTTTCATTTTGTCAACCTAACAGTGCCTCCTAAAACTTAAAAGCCCAGCAGAGCACCACAAACCTATTCAAGGCTGTAACATGTCATGTAACTTGTATAAGTTTGTTTCTAGTGTACAACACGTCACATGTCACTGAAATTATCTGTAAGACTAGTAAGAGTTAGCTGCAGTGAAAATGTATGTAAATTTGTGTCTCTGCCAGCAATATCAATCAATGTGGACAAAAGTGTGTGTGTGTGTGTGTGTGTGTGTGTATCTTGTGTGTATGTTGTTGTTGAAGACATCGTGTATCGGTACTTCATTACTATGTAAATATTCAACCATGTTACTCTGAACAAGTTGTGAATTGATACTTCATTGAAACCAAGTGTAATTTGAAGAAATCGTGTATCGATACTTCATTTACAAACATTGAATGTTACTTTATGTGAAGAAATCGTGTATCGGTACTTCATAATAGTGTAAATATTCATGCATGTTACCCTGAAGCCGTTGTGAATTGATACTTCATTGAACAATGATTAATTTGCAGTTGTTATGCCTGTGATATCCTTAAATATGAAATCTTTATAGTATAAAGACCGCTCGCGCTGAACCTCCATGTTCTGGTGCTGGGTATCTGTTTGTCTCCACAAACTCAAGACGAATCTGAGATTACGGGATCTTTAACGTGCGCATATGATGGACTGCGTGTGATCCACACAGGGGTGCCCCATTCGATCGTTAGGTCTACACAAGGCCGAACCTGGAAAATGAATTTTCCTTATGGCGCTGACAGGGCTCGAACCCGGGTCCCTCTCATTGACAGCACCAATCGCTCAATCACCCTGTCCCCCTACAAACCGACAGACTTATGGACACACTTGTGTCACATGTAAAACAAGAAGGGCAAAGCCCACACGACTCACATGCTGAACAGAACTTGATCTTTCTTTCAGAATAATTTTACAATAAAACTGAGAAAAACAATATTTTACACATTTTTCCTACCAAAATACATGTGACCTTGACCCAAGGTCAAGGTCATCCAGGTCATGCAACACAAAGCTGTTAATTCAAGACATAGGAAGTACAATGGTGCTTATTGGCTCTTTCTACCATGAGATATGGTCACTTTTAGTGGTTCACTACCTTATTTTGGTCACATTTCATAAGGGTCAAAGTGACCTTGACCTTGATCATATGTGACCAAATGTGTCTCATGATGAAAGCATAACATGTGCCCCACATAATGTTTAAGTTTGAAACAGTTATCTTCCATAGTTCAGGGTCAAGGTCACTTCAAAATATGTATACAATCCAACTTTGAAGAGCTCCTGTGACCTTGACCTTGAAGCAAGGTAAACCAAACTGGTATCAAAAGATGGGGCTTACTTTGCCCTATATATCATATATAGGTGAGGTATTGAATCTCAAAAACTTCAGAGAAAATGGGAAAAATGTGAAAAATAGCTGTTTTTCAGACAACATTTATGGCCCCTGCGACCTTGACCTTGAAGCAAGGTCAAGATGCTATGTATGTTTTTTGGGGCCTTGTCATCATACACCATCTTGCCAAATTTGGTACTGATAGACTGAATAGTGTCCAAGAAATATCCAACGTTAAAGTTTTCCGGACGGACGGACGGACGACTCGGGTGAGTACATAGACTCACTTTTGCTTCGCATGTGAGTCAAAAAAAGGTGTAAAACAAAGGAAACAAAAATATTCATCAATTAAATTGATTTTAGTGTTTTTTCCTTTAACTCTTTTCACACATTTTAATCTTTTGGAACAAAAGTTCAAGATGCTTGCCACCACTACATCATTATACATTCAACCTGAAAGTGAACATGTTTAAAAAAAAAAAAATTGAAATTTATACGCGCGATACCTCTTTTGTTTTACTGAAAGAGCTCAAAACACGGCGATCTATTCCAACACGTACGCCCATGTGGAGACATTCACACAACAACACAAAGACGCACAACACACAACAGATAACACACACACTCCACGTGGTACGAAGGAATGTTACTAAGCTGCTATTGGAAATCGGAATTTTTGAAAAATCATTTATTTTTAATTTTTGCGGATGGGCGGAAACAAATTACTGTTTGAAATGTGAAATTTCAGTTAACTTTGTGAACACATCCATTGCTGTTTGACTGCACAGTTTGATTTTGTGATGATCTCGCCAGCCAAGATTGGGGATAGAATACCAAAACAACATCATTTGCTTCCCCAAAGAGTTCAGCGACTACAAACACAATATTAGTATGACATCTACTTGTCTACTTGATAGATAACAGTGACTACCCCAATAGCATGTCAAAAGAACAAAAAGAACAAATCCTTACTGATGAAGCAAGTGTGCAGCAATGTTCACATTGCCACGCATAGCCACGCACTTTTGGCGATTTTTTCAGAGGTGGTTGGAGGCAAGTGTAATCATACCACTTGAAGCAGTCATCACATCTGTTGAATGAAAACGTTATTAAATTATCAACAATCGATGATCATAATATTAAAATGAATGGGTTTTTTATTCTTTAAATTGGACTGGAACTGTGAGTGAGCGAGTGTGTGAGGGAGCAGCTGCATGTGTGTGTGTGCGTGTGTGTGCGATTTTTGTTAATTTTATCAGCTGTACATTGCCTGACAGTGTTTTCTCAATTTGCCATAACTTGTCCGCTAAATGTGTAAAATTGACATTGTTGCCCACTGTTTATAAGGGTTTCCTTGTCTGTGTGCAGCAAACTGTTTATCGCTGAATAAATAAACTCCTGTTTAAACCGACTGGAACTTTAGCTTGGGTTAACTTGTTCTGATAAACTATATCTCTCAGGTAATACCGACAGGTGGGTGCTTTACAATTAGACATGCATGTAATGAAATCAAACATTGCTCTTGATGATCAGAAACATCACTCACCTTACAGCGCTATCCACGTTAACTGTAAACGCACAAACAGCACAAATCTCCTTCCCCTGCAAAAACAAACAAACAAAAAAAACCACACATTTAGTTCACTGAAATGGCCTGCAAAGAGCTTATTCAGGTATTATCAAAAAATGCATCTAAATTTTGGTACTATCAAATACTTACCATATGATTTACTAATGCACTTGTCTTCAGATCGATGTGATAATATGCACCCCAAATACCTTGACCACCCTTTGAAAAAATCTTCTTTGACCGTGGTGGGTTGAAGCAATCAAATGTGCCCCTTCCGGGCACATAACTAGTATGATGATATTCTTTCGCAACAAGCTCATGCGTTCAGAATCTCAAAGATGGTCTTCACTGTGGGGAAGCAGAGTGGGCTTACAAATAGTATTAGTCACTAATATCACACGGTAAGTATTTAATAATACCAACATCGAGATACATTGAGGGATATTAATTACATATATATATATACACATGAGCAAATCTTCTGAACACCTGGTGTCATAATCATCTGAAAAAATATTTTCCATCTTGTGTGTGTTGGGGGGGTGTCTGTGTGGTGAGGCACAGGGAACGTTATGGTTGGGCTAAAGGCAAAACAAGCAACAACAACAACAAAACCGACAAAGGCCATTTTTAAAGAGAAACAAAATGGACACATTAGTCATAGTCTTGTTTAATCATTACTATATTTGTTTAAAGCCCATCAGACTATGAAGAGCCTAGGGCTGCCACACATTTAATACATATTTGGGTCATTCCAAAAAACTGGGATCTTCAAGGGTTGTAAAAAAGAAATCTGTTTTTTTACTAACACATACACAAATCCTAAATCTCGTCAGTATAAACCAAATCTAAATTGATTGAAGAAATAATATAGACAGTTACCAGTCATAGATTTTTTTTGTTTTGGAAAAAAATTGGTCGAAAATATCAGAATGTAGGTCAAAATTGAGTCCCGATTTGTGACATCAGTGATCGGGTTTTCCTTATCGATTGTTTTCATGAACAAAGATTGTGAAATATGATAAGAGACATGTTTTTATTATCTGTTAATAGAATATTAATTATGTTGTAAATTTAGAAAATGTATGTGTTTTATAATTTTTATAATATTAGCTGGACTTTGAAAACCAGTCTATCGTAACGTGTGGTTTCCAAATCTGCACTCAACGAACTATTCATTCAGCTCTTGCAACCTCGCGTAGGAATACATTGTTGTGACGTTATATCGTAAAGTGGGTATTTTTCCATCACAACACATGCACTGTTTTCTTGTTGTTTTTTCGGAAAGAGAAGTTTAGCAAGCATAAACTTTGTTTACACAAATCGCTTCCGGATTTGCTAGTTACGAAAGACTTGTAATCAAAGGCAAAATCTCACTGTAGAACGAGAAAAGACGAACTATTTTGTGTGTTTCACGTACACATTTTGATGCGGAAGGATACTAGAGTGTAGTTTGTAACTGCGAATGAGGAATTAGCCGCGTGTTTCAAGTGGTGGGCTTTCGGTTCTGGTTGTGTTCCTTTGTTACGAAAGACAACGCTTTCTGTTTAGCAGAACTTAACAGGCAAATACGGTAAGTTCTTTTGTGTTATGATTTCATTGATGCTTTATTTAGGATTACAGGCTAATTTTTAATGCCTTCAATGTCTAAATCTTCGCAAATTCACCATGTGAAGTTCTCCAATTGACTTCGAAAATGTCTCTTGTCCCGAGTCTTGGAATGTTGATTCACCCTTGACACTGATTTTCCTTTGAATTTGAACATGTAAACAACTTCTCTTGAAATTGCTTGCTACGAAATTATTGTTTGATGTTGAAATAAATTCGGAAAGCCATTTTTAGGATTGATGGGTGTCGTTTGCATTTTTTTTTAGCCGAAATTCTTTGCTCCTCCGTGTATCGTAACTGGAAACAAGGTCGCCATTTTAGTTTTTGACAACACGTTTTCTTGTTACGAAAGACTCCAGATTATGACCACTTTACGATTTTCTCACATTTAAAACGCTTAAGGAAAGGTCTGGCTGTTAAATGTGCAGTTTTGATGAAATAACTTGCATGGTTTTTTTAGCCCTGTCAATTGATATTCACTTGTTTTCAATGAGCGTTTCACCGGAAGTCTCGCATAACTGGAAGACAATGTTTTCACTTCTTCTGTGCACTACTGGTTTCTGGTTACGATCATTTGACATTTCCTCAAAGTAACGTGCTGACTGTTTTAGCTAGTTGTATGACTTCTTCTTGTAACTTGTATTCACTAATTAATTTAAACATGCATATTTCCATTTCTAAATTTAAAAACATAATTTTTATTGAAAATATTGAACTGACTGTCTTGCGTAACTGGAAGACAATGTTTTCACTTCTTCTGTGCACTACTGGGTCGTGGGCCAATGGACCACGAAAACTCTCAAACCAGCCAATGGCCGCATAATCAACCAGCAAGCACCTGACGACACTGATGAGCCCCACCCTGCCCACCCTGATGAGCCCCACCCTGATGAGCCCCACCCCGATGAGCCCCACCCTGATGAGCCCCACCCCGATGAGCCCCACCCTGATGAGCCCCACCCTGCCCACATTGATGAGCCCCACACTAAAGCCCCTCCATCCGTTGGAGATTTCTGCTTGGTGGCTGTTGGGGGGAGAAACCGCACAGTGCGTTTTTATGCGAAGGTGACCGAGGTTGACGGCGAAGAGCTGAAAGTGACTTACCTGGACAAGGAAAAGGGAAATGAGAAAAACTACACTTGGGCGGACTCTGCATGGATCACTGCTAATGACATTGTGAAGACAGTTCCAGCACCAACCTTGCTCCCAGGTCGTGGAATTTCATTTCGCTTTGACTAGTTTTCCAAATAAAATTCCACGGCCTTGGAGCAAGGGTGGTGCTGGTAAAGCTATACCAGATGCTTTCGGATCTGAATGTAAATGTAAAAAAAAAACCTATTGAATAGAAAGTATGCTAGTTTAAAATTGGAGTGTAACTTATCAGAAGGTAGCTGTTAGAGAATCGATTCTTTGTTTTTGGTTTCCATGTTACGATAGACATACTTTTTTTTAAAGACATAGTATAAAAGGCTATATTTGCTTCTCCCTCTTTTTTAATTGACCTGGGTTCTTCTATTCAAAGAATCATATTATTATGCAACATGATTGTGTTCTCTTGTGATTCATTATACTGAGAGAAAAACTTAAAGAAAAAAGTTTTCTATGTCAAATAAGTAAAGATTCAAGGTCATGATAATGTACTCAGATGTATATACATGTATGTTGTATTTTTACTTATTTCAGTTTGTTTGCTGTTATTTTGTCAATGTTAAAAAGAATAAAGTAATTTTGGCAATTTGAAACAGTCATTTTGTTGTTAATTCATTGTCATTTGGTTTCCATGTTACAATAGACATTTTGCTGACGACACAAATTCAACTGCCTCCCATGTGGGCATCAAGCTGTAACTTATCTTCAAACTAGAATTTTATTGTCACTCATACACTCCTCTTCCATATGCAATGCAAGAATTTTTTATTTACAACACTTTTTTTTTTCTCTCTGTTGTCCCACATTTTGTGCCAGCTTTTTGGAATGACCCATATCTCAATATCAACCTCCAAAGACGATGGTCTACAACACATGAAAGACTAAAGCCAAATATCATAGTTTAAAACACATGAAAGACTTACAGATTTAACTAAACAGGAAAAACAAGCGCAAAAACTGCGATACATGTGGCAATGCCTTTGGTGGACATTTTTTGGACTTATTTTTTGGAGATTTTTGGAGACAGACTGACCGACCGACAGACAGACGAACCGAGTGACTTACGTTGCCACAGGTAAAAATATGGCAGGCCTATCCTTCAGCCCAGCCTACAGGGAAAGAATTGCATGGATTTTTGCCTCTTAGGTAACAGCTATGCTCCAGCGGTACTATTCTTTTTTTGCAGAGAATAGCACTCTCCTGAACATATTAAGAGGCAACAACAGACTGTTGGTCTTTAATAATGACTGTTCCTTCTTGGTGTTGCAACTCTTTAGTCTCCACAGAAAGATGTAAAAGAGGGTGGGCAAAAGAAGACTTAAAAATGTACATACCGAACTGAAAAGTCTGTCTGTCACCTCCGGGAATAGCACACGTAGCATGTAATCCTTATTCTGAAAGAGAGAAGAAAAACCCCGTTCAATACCAACAAGCAATCGCTCCTTGATATCAGCTTGGGTGGTGGAGGTGATACCGGTTTTACCGCTAAAGTGCTTCTACAATCAAAACAAGCCCAAAATTCACCCAAAGCACTTTACGGACTGTGTCGTAACAAACAGTGTCAAAAACTATGCTAGAAATATAACTAATTATTCATCTAAGTAATTGTATTTGTGATACTTACCACTAACTGTCTTCTACTATATGCATTATCCTAGATTGTGCCAGACAACTTTAAAAGGAATCAACCTGTCGCTTTGCGTTGCGGGTTGAGGCAGAAGAGAAATTATCAGAGTCAACATGTGTGAAGACTCTCTCAGTGTCTGTCTCGCCCTCGTGTGCATCACATGCTCCATTTGCGCACGTTAAAGATTAAAGATTCCATGTTTATCTTTCAAAAAACAGCAGGCCACTGTGGCCAATGGCATGGTATTCACATAAATACACCCTTGCTCGGTGCTCGGCGACAGAGTGGGCGACTTTACAATCTATCCAGGGTCAACTCTTGTAAACTAAAGACTCTTCTCGTGCCTCTTTTGCCGATGTATTCATAAAAAAAATGTGCACGTTAAAAAAATTCCATGTTTGAGTTATACTTATACCGCATACACGCAAACAAGTAGAACATTTAGGGACTGCATCAATGACAGGACAATAATTGGTGTTTTGAACTATTACTAATATGTGGGTGAAATGAGTGTCCCTGAGTGAATGGTTGGACTTCCCAAGGATAATCGCCAAACAGGCTTGAGCCTCCTTCAGTCCTTGCAGACCATACTTGAAAGTGCGAGTTCAAATCTCAGCAAAAATGCGAAGAAAAAATGATAGTTCTCGTTCCTGTGTTTGTTCTATGTTATGGGCCGTGTGCTCCATATTCCATCTTGTATCGAGAAATTGCACATAAAAATGTTCATTGTTATTATTATTATTATCATTCCTTCCCAACACCAAATCAAAGTACCCGCCATGGAGCATGACCTTGCCCCGCTGGCCTCAAACAACCCTGGAGAAGCAGAGGTGTCTAGATTATTACCTGAGTGGGCTAAGTGCGAGTGGGGTGTGCAAGGGAAGGGATGGGGTGGGGGTATGTACCCGAAATCCCAGTCAGCTTAGTAAAAGGATCTCACAGAATACTGTTTCTGAGAAGGTTGATTTTCAGATATCAAAACCATGCCGACATCCGATTCAGAATCGGGAGTCAGTGGTATGAAAGTTAAATGACATTTCTTCCAAATCAACAGTGAATGCAAAATCACTCAATACAGAACTTTACAAGCTCCACACCCGATAACAAGTCATCAGCCAAATAATCGACTCCAAAACTCGCTCACAGTCACACAAACCTAAAACGAAGATGTTCCCTATAGAATTAACACAAGCAACTGAAGAAATCTGTTTTTCAAGGCAACAAAAGACAACACGTTTGACCGGTCGAGTTTTTAATGGCGGAATAGAAGTAGCCTTGTCAAGGCCGTCCAGAGTCGGTTGATGCCAGCGGGGCAAGGTCATGCACCAGGGCGGGTAATTTGATTTGGTGTTGAGAAGGAATCTCTGGTTTGATTCCTTTTAAAACGTTTTCTGGCATAATCGAGGATAATGCATGTAGTAGAACTAAGACAGTGGATAAGTTAGATATAAATACTTAAGTTTGTGGCTTATGTAGTGGAGTGGAGGCCTATTGGTTGCTGAAGTCGTTTGTTTCTTAAAATTCAGAGTGGGGAGGGGGCTTATAAAACGGAGCTTGGAAGTCCTGAAATCAAGCTAAATTATAATGTTGACAGGCTGGAAGTAATACAGCTATGTTTACCTGTTGTGCCAACTTGGGGAACATGGACAGTAGACTATCCATAATCGTGTCTTCTTGGCCCTCCTTCAGCATAGGGATGCCGTTTTTGTTATCCAAGTCCCCTGCAAACAGACACACAAGTTAACACAAATTAACTAGTTTTCCAGAAGCAGTCAGAATGAATCATGCCTATGCAGTATGCTACAGGCCTGAAAACTGGGCACTGACTACAAAAAGAAGGACAATCTGTTTGAAAAGCGCCTTTTGCCATTTGAAAGTGATGACCGGGGTTTTTTTTGAGAGAAAAAAATTACAACAAAATACTTTTGGAGTACAGAACGAAAGAGGCCTACCGGACCACAAAATGTTCAATCTCATTCTCACAGTCACAGTCGCACGATTCAATCACTGAATCGGTCTCCATGGGACATCTTGCCGCCCCACTAACTTGACAAAGGCAAAAGACGTGAAAAACCCCACTTATATTTCACTCTTTCCTTATTTAATACGCAACAGCAATCAACATGCGATTAATAGACATGGAATGTAGACATTTACCTTTGAATTTCGTCGACGCCGTCGCGTTGCCGTTTCGTTGCCGCCATTACGCTGAACAAGTTCGATAACTCTCACTTCAATACGATTACCTCACCCCTTGCCCGTATCAACAACAAATTCACCGTGATCTGTTACTGTAAGAGTATTTATTTTCACAATGTTTTCAAAACAAAGTTCCAGAGGTTCCATGCATGGTGATGAATGTAGCAGTAAGCTTTATTTTATACCTATGCAGTTATGGTAATTGAAAAAAGCCAAACTAAAAAGTTATTTGTCTTGAAAGTTTTGCACGTTACAACATGCTACTTAATACAAATGTGAATAATGACTATGAACAAACAAGATGACCATATTTGTCCCTGCGTTTGTTAAAGCATATAGCACTGCCAAGCTTGCTTTTTTGAGTTTATGGTTATTGTTTTTTGGTTTCACAGCAAATTGCATCAACTTTACTGCAATGTGGCATGTGAGCCTCTACTTTGGAGTCTTCGTGTTGTATTTGTTTGGGAAAAGCACGAGCAATAGTGTTCTTACATTAACATTTAAATGTTATCATAGTAATATTCATCGTATGTTACTGATTTCTCAATTGCTCCTTTACTTTCATATAAATCATGGAAAATCTTAAGTAACATTTCAACTACTACCACTGTAAATACAAAAATTCGTAAAAAAACACAATAAACATGTCTATATACGTTCATCTTTTACACACAGTAAGTTAGGTGCAAGGGCAACAATGTATTAAAGTTTGGGAAAAATCCATTCATTTTTATGTGTTTTCTCCACGATTTCTGAAGGAACTGAAAATCGGTTATTTGAAAACGTAAGTCGACATGTTTAGTACATGCAAGACCTGATTTTTTCACAATCCTTGAAAATGCCGTGGTAGCAAATGAAACATTAAGTAATCATGTATTTCTTGACAGTTTATCGCCATTTATATTAGCCATCTGCCCACAGGTTGCCAAAAAAGCTATTTTTTAGCTGTTATTGTTATAAATCACGCTTATGTAACATGTCCTGTCCAGCCTACCACCCGTTTCATGGAACGAATTTTGCAAGCCCTTGGGCATATTTAATTACCATCTCATATGCCCCCCACTGTGTATTCGTGAAAACGATGTAGTTTTATTATTTTTACCTCGTGGTAGTGTCAAAGTCTTATGTAGCAATTTTCCACACCACCGGGTAGTGGTGGTGTTGTTGTTGTGGTGGTGGTGGTCGTCGTGGTAGTGATCGAGGTGGTGGTGGTGGTCGTCGTGGTGGTGATCGAGGTGGTGGTGGCGGCGGTGAGGGTGGTGGTGGTGG